>NC_048223.1:77342354-77396734 GCF_002007445.2 Ailuropoda melanoleuca
CCTAGTTAGATATGAACAAGGTGAAGAGAGGGGGAGCCGGAGGAAAGGGTGAGATTTGGGATTGGGGCCAGTTTGTCGTCCACACCACCTGGCCTTGAGTTCCAGGAGCATGAGACCTTTGATAAACTTTCCCCTCCCCTCCATCTCTTCCAGGGCAGCCATGAACTTCATCCAGTGTCTAGTGCATGTGAGTATCCACCCATTGCACAATATCTGACTGTACAGCCCTCTTGGAAAAGCCTCAGGGGGCAGCCCCTCCCTGACCCTGCTGCAGGGCTGGCTCCCCCTTGCCTCCTCCCAGGCTCCTTGCTTACCATTCCACCTTTGTGATCTCCAGCAAACTGTGGTTGTCTGAATGGAGGAACATGTGTGTCCTACAAGTACTTCTCCAACATTCATCGATGCAGCTGCCCAAAGAAATTCCAAGGGGAACACTGTGAGATAGGTATGGGGATCCTGACTCTAACTGGGGAGGAGGGGGCACCAGAGATTTGGGGGCAGGGAGAGATGGGCGGGGTACAAGAGCAGGCGAGAGTTAGGAGCTGGATGTGGAGCGGGGGACATCTTCATCCCTGTGTGAGACACACAGTCAAACACAAACACATACTGTTTCATGAATCTCTGGCTGCACAAATGTGGGATGGGGATGGAAGGAGACCCTTTCTAGTGTTTTCTGCCAGGCCTGAAATCATGTGAGGACTGACAGGATCTCTAAAATACCTGTCTGAATTTCCTCTTCTTTCTAATATCTCTCATCCTCACATTCTTCCCTAGATACATCGAAAACCTGCTATGAGGGGAATGGTCACTCTTACCGAGGGAAAGCCAACACCGATATCAACGGCCGGAACTGCCTGGCCTGGAACTCTCCCACTGTTCTTCTGAAACAGTACCATGCCCTCAGACCTGATGCCCTTCAGCTGGGCCTGGGCAAACACAAGTACTGCAGGTGAGGTGGAGGCAGCAAAAACCTTCTCATGGCCCCACAGAAACACTTGTTACCATCCCCCGTGTTTCCAGAGTGCTGTCCATAGCATGAGAAAAGCAAGGCCTCTGGCTGAGTTTTCCCTGGAGGGGAAGGAGATGCATTCTGGGTTGGAATGACACCCTCTCCCTCTGTGTTCCCAGGAACCCAGACAACCAGAGAAGGCCATGGTGCTATGTGCAGGTTGGCCTAAAGCAGCTTGTCCGGGAGTGCATGGTGCAAGAATGCTCTTTTGGTGAGTGTCACTGACCTGTTTGTGACAGTAGGGTGGAAGGGGACAATTTCATATGTCCCTTCATTCCATCACAGGAGGGTCGAGGAGGGAGGCCTGCCTGGCCTTGAAAAACTGGGAGGTTAGAGGACAAGAGAGGGACACTATCTTACTTGCCTCCCCGAGACATCCTTCTCTTTCTTCTCCAGGAAAAAATCCCCTCTCTCCTTCGGAAAAAGAGTTTCAGTGTGGCCAGAAGGCTCTGAGGCCTCGCTTTAAGATCATTGGTGGAGAATTCACCACCATTGAGAACCAGCCTTGGTTTGCTGCCATCTATAGGAGGCACCGTGGAGGCTCTGTCACCTACCAGTGTGGTGGCAGCCTCATCAGTCCTTGCTGGGTGGCCAGCGCCACACACTGCTTCATGTAAGTCCTCTGTCTCTTCTCCCTGACCCTCCTGCCTTACCCCAAACACATCTCATTCTCCTTCCCAGCAAAGGATGCCACTTAAATTTACCCCCTTAGGCCCCTTCCATGCACTCCATGGCCTTGGGGGTAAGTCATGCTCTGAGGTCGCTGTGGAGGGGAAGTGACAAGATCTCATGAGATCGGACTATCTGACAAGCCTCCCCTCCCACAGTAACTACCAGAAGAAGGAGGACTACATTGTCTACCTGGGTCGGTCAAAGCTGAACTCCAAGACACCTGGGGAGGTGATGTTTGAAGTGGAAAAGCTCATCTTGCATGAGGACTATAATGCTGACAGCCTGGCTCACCACAATGATATTGGTGAGTAGAAAACCCTTATCTGCCATAATGATGATGGTTAGAGGAAGAGGGGTCCAAGAAGAGACACAAATGGGAGGTTGAGGTTGTAGGGGAACTGAAGATCCTGCTTTGTATAGCAAAGAGATATATGTGAGGGGCCTACTCCTCCGCAGAGTCTTTGAATTTCCAAGCATTTTGACTCCCCTAGAGGGCAATGGCCCCATGAGTATAGGACACAGGCTGGGAGGCCCCTTCTTTTGTTGGCTACAACTTCTGCCTGTCCCAGGATCTGGAACTTAGAGCATTGGGCTGAATTTAGCCCATTTACCTCAGCCACCCATACATCTGTATACAGCAGCCCTGGCTGGCCAAGCCCTAGGTCAGCAGCTGGAACAAAGCCCTTGGGGCATGGGACAGGAGAGGCTTGTTTCAGGTAATAAGCTACCAGCAGACCCTCCAGGATGATCTCTGACACTAAATGATTTAGGGATAAACATTCAGTCCTTCAGCATTTGGAGGGGAGGGATGGTGACCACCTGGCCAGGTAGAGATCTTTCCCCCTGACCTCTCCTGGTTCCCTCTTCCCCCAGCCTTGCTGAAGATCCGCTCCAACACGGGCCAGTGTGCACAGCCATCCAGGTCCATACAGACCATCTGCCTGCCTCCATCAGATGGCGATGCTCTTTTTGGCACAAGCTGTGAGATCGCTGGCTTCGGAAAAGAGAATACCAGTAAGTGACATTTGGGGCTGGCTGAGAGGGTCCTGGGGGAGTGTTGTAACCTGGAAGTAAGCTCAACTTGATCAAGAGAGGACTGTGGAGATAGAGATGGGAGCATTGTGGAGGTAGCAGATGGGTCCAGGGATGGAGTGGGGAGCACTGTTTAGGGAGTTATGTGCCATAAAGGTAAATAGATGGGGGTAAGGGGCTATACATGGGGTAAAGGCTCAGATTTGGGTGGGAAAGAATAAAGGCTTTCCCTGGTAGGGACACTGTTTGGTCCCCTCCTTGGCAGAGAGTCCCAGTAGGAAGGCTAGACAGACACACCTTAGTGCAAACTTCTCTTTGTTTCCTCCGTCCAGCTGACTACCTCTATCCAGAGCAGCTGAAAATGACTGTTGTGAAGCTGGTTTCATACCAGGAGTGTCAGCAGCCCCACTACTATGGCTCCGAAGTCACCACCAAAATGCTGTGTGCTGCTGACCCGCAGTGGGAAACAGATTCCTGCCAGGTGAGAGTTCCAGCTTCTCTTCCTGTCACCCCCAAATCTCTCCTGGGCCTGTCCTGCCAGCTTCGGGGAGCCTCTGTCCAGCCAAAGCCCCAGAAAGTCAGAATTAGGAGCTCAGGTCTTAGTTTAAATTAATCCTTGTGTGTTTACCAAACATTTGTCGGGAGCCTGGCTCTGTGCTAAGCACTTCAGACTGGAGAAGGGAAGGGAACAAAACCATAAGAAAGAAGAAAACAATAGAAAACAATACAACTCAGTCCCAGGGTGTGGTATGGATTGTAAATGATCAGATGTTTGGGAGCGTGAATACTAATTAGGTGGTCACAGAGGGAAGGCTTTAAAGAGAATGTGACTGGAGGAATTTGAGGAGGCGGAGGGAAGAAAGGAGACCGTTCCAGTTGAAAGATACAAAAATGAGAATGAACATGGTGTATTCCAGGATAGGGAGGAAAAAGGTCTGAGAATGTAGATGGAGTTGTGGTGGATGGCAGGGCTTTGAAAGCCAATCAGAGGATTTTAAACTTGATATGGTAGGAAATGGGGAGCCACTAAGGACTTTGATTCTAAGAAACTCTTCTCTCCGCCCCCCCCCTCATGACTGGGTGATTGGATCAGATGGCCCCCTCCTCCCTTTTCCGAGGGCTCACCTTCTGTGTCTTTGGCTTAACAGGGAGACTCCGGGGGCCCCCTGATTTGCTCTGTCCAAGGCCGCCTGACTCTGACTGGAATTGTGAGCTGGGGCAGTGGATGTGCCATGAAGGACAAGCCAGGCGTCTACACGAGGGTCTCAAGATTCCTGACTTGGATCAGCAGGCACACAGGGGAACAAAATGGCCAAACCCTCTGAGGCTCCCCAGGGAGCCAAGGGAAGAGAGGGGTACCACCCACTCCCATGCTGACTGTCGTTTTTGCAGGAGGACCGGCTGCATCAGCTCTGTATAAGGACGAACCTGAGGAAGACAGGCTCTTGCAAAGATGGTTTTGCTTGTGCCACCCACCAGGGTGAGCAGCAATAGCTTGATCCTCAGATACAGGCCTGGGTGCTGAGTGCCCAGATCCCCTGGGGCCAGGATGGAGGGATGGCCCTGACCCAGGATGGTTATTGACCAGTTGTTTGTCTTTTCCTGAACGAAAGCCTCCTGGAGTGAAAAACGCCATTTCCTGTGCATGGGTAGAAAGAGAGCCAGCACCCCCAACAGCGGGCATTCATGAGGCCCACTGTTGGGAAATGAATACTTTCTCAACTAGGAAGTAGAACAGAATCGAGGTCTCTTGAGGGAGCTTGGCCACTGTGGAACAGTGGCTTGGGGAGTGGAGACACTGACTTGAAGGAAGGGCTCTGACATTCCATGAATGTATCAGGAAATATTATATATGTGTGTATATGTTTGCACACTTGTGCACGGGCTGTGTCAGTGTGAGTAACAGCTGGTGTTCCTGTGTTTGACTGCAAGTCTAGATATTTCCCTAAACTGAATGGACTATGATGCCACATAGAAGGGTCTGTCTGAAGAGGTCCTGGGTCACTCCTAGGGCCTCTTGGGTCTCTCATGTGATCATGCCTATGAATGCATCATTCTGGGGCATGGCATGTGACCAGCACTAAATTTTCAGTTTCACTTTTAAATAGATGTTCTTTCTTGGCCAGTTATCCCTTCTGACCTTTCATCTGAGTTTATCCAATCCTCACTGGATGAGGTGAGGACCACTCCTATACACTGAATATTTAATAATTATATTCTGCTATTTTTATTTATATCTATTTTTGTAATTTTGAATAAAGGTCAATAAAATGTGATTTTTCTGAAGACTTTTAGTTCTTTCTTAGTACTTGTATGGGAGGGAGTTGGGGAGGATAAAAAGTGGGAAATGATGATGGTGGCATCTACCCCAGAGTTCTTAGGGGCTGAATCTCTGGACTTAATGGGGCTTTGGAAAGTAGAGGCTAGAAGAGTTGTAGAATAAGTCCTCCATAGCACATAAGGTACAGTCTGGTGTGCAAACTGCATATCAACTGTCAATTCCCTCCTTAGCCTGATGCCTTTGTATAGTGCACATCTTGTACAGCTGTACACAGTGATCCTCATAGGATAAGTCCCACCATATTGTGTTCACTCTGCCCATAACAATCCTGGGGCTGACCTCAACCAAGGAGAATACCTGCATGAGTAAAAACTGCTGATCCAAAACCCAGCCCAGCTTGAGTGTGGCATTCAGGGAACGGAAAACAATTTCCCAACATCCATGTGAGGGACTGGTGCTAAGTTTTCTCAGTGTGTTAATGGAGCTCATGACCAGTCACTGCTATCCCCAATATCAGGGGACTCAGAATCTAAAGCTAGGTGGTATCCTAATGGAGGTAACCACACATTTTGAACCAAACATCAGTTTCTGAAGAACTGGGGTGTAGAAGGCAGGTGGGGAGGGGCGCCTGCGTGGCTCAGTTGGTCGAGCGTCTGCCTTCGGCTCCAGTCATGATCCCAGGGTCCTGGGATCGAGCCTGGCATTGGGCTCCCTGCTCAGCGGGGAGTCTGCTTCTCTCTCTCCCACTGTTGCTCCCCCTGCTTGTGCTCTCTCTCTCTGTCAAGTAAATAAACACTTAAAAAAAAAAAGAAGAAGAAGAAGAAGGCAGGTGGGGAGATACAACTGGACGCCAAAATGTTGGAGTTTCCAAGCTATGTTAATGGGTTTTGGCAGTGTTTCTTAACCAAATCACCTGAGAACATTTTTAAAAATATATACATGCTGATGTTCCACCCACAGAGATTGTAATTCAGCTCAGGGCTGGTGCCAGGGCTTGTGAGTTTAGAAAAGTTCCTTGGGTGTTTCTGATAAGCACTCCTGATTGAGATCCTTTAGGGACAACTGGCCAGATTATGTGAAGGGCCAAGTAATTCCAAGATATTGTCAGTATGTGTTCTCTGCATGAATAGTTTTTGGAATGGAGTTTGGGGGTGCAAATTCTGGGCTTCCTGTTCAGAGGCTCCCTAGACCATGTGCGCCCGGAGGGCAGGGGCCCAGAGTATTCTGCTTTTAATCCCTATAATCTAGCATGTTGTCTTATTTATTGTGATACAGTGCATGGATTATAGAGTGGGGTCTTCTGGACTAGAATCTTGGCTCTGACACTAGCTATGTGACTTGGGAAAGACTCATAACCTCTCTGTGCCCCAGTTTCCCCATCTGTAAAAAAGAGATAATAATACCTACCTCCTAGGAATGTTATGAGGATACATGAGTTCACAAATACTGGCACCTAGTAAAGGCAAAAAACGATGGCTGTTATTACAAAACTGTAAATTCTTACAGAATCGAGTGGGAGCCCCCTCCTCTCTTCTACTCAGGATTGCATTAGTGGGTTTTGTGGGAGCTGAAACTTGCCAGGAAAGAAAAGGCATGATGTGAAGCCAAGGGACCCAGACCAGGCTGAGTTGCTTCTCAGCCTCTGTGTTCCCCCCCCCGCCCCCAGGGGCCAAGAAAGATCTTGTTCCAACATGAGCTGTTCCAGCATCAGGGCTCACAGACACTGAAAACAGGAAGTATGAGCCCCACTGGCTGGGTTGAGCAATGACACTGCTAACTCTTTTCAGACCATTTCCCAGCCACCACCCAGACCTGACACCCCCGCCTCCCCACCACCGCAGCCCCAGCCACCACCAGCCACCAGCACCAGTTGCTACCTCTTTCCTAATTTCTCTCAAGGCTATCCAGGGAACAGCAACTTCTCCAGCAATCGTGTCTCTAGATACTAACCTGGCACTCACTTTGGGATCTGCCTTCTTCTAGTCCTCACTATGTACAGGGCACTGTGTTTTGTTTTTGTTTTCTTGTTTTGTTTTCTAAGTAAATTCAATGCCCAACATGGGGCTTGAAATTATGACCCCTAGGTCAAGAGTCACATGCTCTACTGACTGAGCCAGCCAGGTCCCCTGTAATGGATACTGTGTTAAGTTCTTCATATGTGATCTGATTTAATTCTCACAACAGTCCTATGAGGAAGGTGCTATCATTACCCCATTTTACAGTTGAGAAAATGGAAGCACAGAGGGAGATTGAGTGATTTGCCCAAGGCATCACATCTGGTAAGTGGCAGAGCCAGGGTTCAGCTGGCTTCAAGAGGACACAGGCCCAGCACTGTGACACATGACCTCCCAGCAGTTGCTACCTCTTTCCTAATTTCTCTCAAGGCTATCCAGGGAACAGCAACTTCTCCAGCAATCGTGTCTCTAGATACTAACCTGGCACTCACTTTGGGATCTGCCTTCTTCTAGTCCTCACTATGTACAGGGCACTGTGTTTTGTTTTTGTTTTCTTGTTTTGTTTTCTAAGTAAATTCAATGCCCAACATGGGGCTTGAAATTATGACCCCTAGGTCAAGAGTCACATGCTCTACTGACTGAGCCAGCCAGGTCCCCTGTAATGGATACTGTGTTAAGTTCTTCATATGTGATCTGATTTAATTCTCACAACAGTCCTATGAGGAAGGTGCTATCATTACCCCATTTTACAGTTGAGAAAATGGAAGCACAGAGGGAGATTGAGTGATTTGCCCAAGGCATCACATCTGGTAAGTGGCAGAGCCAGGGTTCAGCTGGCTTCAAGAGGACACAGGCCCAGCACTGACCTCCCAGCAGGGCCCAACCTGAGAAAAGGAGAACAGGCCCCCTTTCAAGCTCCCTACTTCGGAGATGCTGGGTTTCTAGGCTAAGTGTATCAGAATTTCCACCCCTGCCTATATGATATTTTATAAAACATTATGTATTATATTATATATTATACTATATTATATATTATACTATATTATATATTATAACTCTTTCTTCTTTAAAGATTCCCAAGCCATGTGAGGAGACCATACTCAGTCACCAGCTTCAAAGTAAAATTTCACTCTTCTCAAGCTAACCTCATCCTTTTCTGCTGAAACCTGATTTCATTGAAGTGGTTTCCGTTTTCACCAGAACTCCTTCTTCTGAAATATTCTGTGGCCCATTCTTTTTTTTTTTTTTTAAGATTTTATTTATTTATTTGACAGAGAACGACAGCCAGCGAGAGAGGGAGCACAAGCCAGGGGCAGTGGGAGAGGAAGAAGCAGGCTCATAGCGGAGGAGCCTGATGTGGGGCTCAATCCCAGAACGCTGGGATCACACCCTGAGCTGAAGGCAGATGCTTAACGACTGTGCCACCCAGGCGCCCCATCTGTGGCCCATTCTATCACGAGGACTCAACTTGATTTCCACTTATGCCATCCACCCACAACAACCACACACCTCACCTACCCTCCACGCTCACTCCCAGCGTGTCCATCTTCCTCCCCAGCAGCAAACATTTGAACTTTCCGTTTAAATCAGATACAGTGGGAGAAGTTGCTGAGGTGTTTTTAAAAAAAACAGTACAATTGAGAAATAATTCATATATAATTCATCCACTTAAAGTGAACAACTTAATGAATTTTATATTCACAGAGGTGTGCAACCATCACCACAACCAATTCTAGAACATTTTACCACCTCAAAAAGAAACCCCATACTCATTGGCTGTCGCTCCCTTTTTCTCCCCATCCCCTCAATCCCCTAATCTACTTTCTATCTCTATGGGTTTGCCTACACTGGACATTTCATACAACTGGAACCATATAATATGTGGTCTTTTGTGACTGACTTCTTTTACTTGTCATGTTTTCCAGTTTCATTGATGTTGTAGTGTGTATCAGGACTGTTGCTGAGTTTTAAAGAGCATACTGGGAGAAAAGATGGTCTAGGCCCCCTTCTGACCTTGCAATCCCATTGAGAGTCATTCAACAAATTAAAGACAATTAAGTACCTGGACACTAGGCATTATTTTAGATGCTGGGGTACAGGATGAATGGGACATAGTCCTAGTCCTCAAGGAACTCACAACTCTGCAAAGGAGACAGAACCAAGACCACAATTCAATGTGATAAATGCTATAATAAAGTATGTATAAAGTGCCTGGAACAATGATGAGGAAGCAATTAATTCTGCCTTAAGTCAGGGAAGACTTTATAGAGGAGGTGATATTTTACCTGGGCCTATAAAGATGCAAAGGAATTTGCCAAACCAGGAGGAGAAAGGCATTCTAGGCAGAGCGAAGATCATGAAGACATGAAAAGGCAAGGCAGTCTCAAGAAATGATGACTGGGGGCTGGGGCGCCTGGGTGGCACAGCGGTTAAACGTCTGCCTTTAGCTCAGGGCGTGATCCCGGTGCTCTGGGATCGAGCCCCACATCAGGCTCCTCTGCTGGGAGCCTGCTTCTTCCTCTCCCACTCCCCCTGCTTGTGTTCCCTCTCTCGCTGGCTGTCTCTATCTCTATCAAATAAATAAATAAAAAATCTTAAAAAAAAAAAAAAGAAATGATGACTGGGGGTGCCTGGCTGGCTCAGTCATTAGGGTGTGTGACTCTTGATTTTGGGGTTCTGATCTTGATCTCGGGGTCGTGAGTTCAAGCCCCATGTTGAGCATAGAGATTACTTTTAAAAAAGGAAGAAATGATGAATAAACCGCTGTGCTAGAAAAAAGAGTTTGGGGGTTGGCAATGAGCAGGCAGAGAACAGCAGGGGAAGGAGCTGGTGGGATCCAGTTGGTGAGGACCCTTAGGCAGGGCTGATAATCAGTAGCAATCATGAAATAACTACTGTTACAATACGTCCTCCTGCCACCTAGCCTCTTTCCACTTCATGACCCAGCAACCATAGGGTTAAAGCTGGGCAGAGGGCTCCCTAACAGGAGCCTCTGAGACCCCTCCCTCTCCAGCTGCCATCCAAGTGTTGGTACTCTGAAGTCCTACTAGCTAAATATTTTGAATATCACCTCTTGCCCTCAGGGACTATTTTTCAAAATCCAGAAAGTTAATTAAGGTCAAGGAGCCATAGAAAGTTTTTTTTCCCCTCTTGAATAAAAATTTTCACCCAAATAGGGGCACCTGGGTGTCTCAGTCAGTCAAATGTTGGACTCTTGATTTTGGCTCAGGTCATGATCTCAGGGTTGTAGGATAGAGCCCCCTGTTGGGCTCTGTACTCAGCAGGGAATCTTCCTGGAATTCTCTCTCTCCCTCTCCCTCTGTCCCTCCCCTCCCCCAGAATAAATGGATGGATCTTAAAAAAAAAATTCCACCCAATTACAAAAGTAACTGTAAAAATATATTGCTTCCATAGCATGTCATAGTTGTTCTTTACATCTCTGGTTTCTTGTGTCTCCTTTGCAATCAACATCCCCTACTTGGCCCTAAATATTGGGTTCCCTAAGGCCTCATCCTAGACCTTCTCCTCTTCCCATCCTAAACTTTCTCTCACACAGTCTCATTCATACACAGGCTTAAATTACCACCAATAAATAGTTGACTTGCAAATGCTTATTTCCAGCCAGACCTACCCTTATTTTCTGTTGTCTACTTGACACCCTCTTTTGTCTGTCACAGGGCACCTCAAACTCAACCTGCCCCGAATTGGCCCTGTCTTCAGGCCCCAACCTGATGAACTTCTATCACTCACCATCTCAGGTGATGGCACCACCTCCATTCATATCCAGAAACCTAGAAGTCATCCTGATGCTTCTCTCCTCTTCCTCCCCTTATCCCATCCTGGCAATTTGCCTCATAGCTCTCGAAATCATCCATTTTTCTCCATTCGCTCCACCACCATTTATTGAGCCACCATCTACTCCTGCTTGGACTACCACAATAGCTTCCCAGCTGGCCTCCCCCATTGACTCTATCCCTACCCCCACTTCCTCCCTTACCCCCAATGCATTCTGGAGAAATCTTTTGAAAATTCAAGTGTGCCTAATGGCTCCCATTGCATCTGGCTGGCTATCTTGGGCAGCATCTGGCCCCTATTTCCTTTTTCAGCTCCACCTGGCACCAGCCTCTCCCAGTTTTGCCCTACTGCACCATTCTCTTACTCATCAGTCCCTCTCTTACCATGGGGCCCTTGTTCATGATGTTTCCTCTGCTGGGACTTTCTTTGACTAGTTAAGTTTTCCCTTGTGCTTCAGAGATCATTTCCTCAAGGGAGTCTTTGCTGAGCTGCCTATATTTATGTAAGATCCCTCTGTTTTGTCTATAGTCTCATGATAAGTACCACCTCTTTGATGCACTTATAATTGCTGCAAGTCCTACCTTTGCTGCATCAGTATTTGATTAGTGTTCGCTTTTTCATCAAATTATAACCTCCATGAGGGACAAGGTGTTTTTGATCACTACTGTAAGCCTAGCACCTAGCACGATGACTAGAATATGGCAGACATTTAATAAGTCTATTGAATGAATGCATTCTGATGTATTTCTTTCCTTTTTTCCCTATCTGCTTCTTTATTACATAGTTGTGTTCACAGTCTATACATAATTTTTTGTATCTTGTCCTTTTCCTTTGAGTGTTACAAATATTTCCAAGCCTTGTATGTACAATGTAGCTAATAACGCTTATCCAACCTGCCTTTCTGGATTCAGGCATCATAGATAAAGTATGTGAAAGTTCTTTGTAAACTGTATATGCATATGAGGCAGTATTATTTGCATGTAAAAGGAAATGTATTTGCCCTCCCCACCCTTGCCATCATACTCCTTTCCTTTCTTACCTTTTTTTTTTTTTTTTTTGGTGCCCTTGTTCTGCCTGATCACCTAGTTAAAGTCTAAAATAACTCATTAACTTTTATATGCTACCAGCCCAAGGACATTTGCGTTTTTTAAAAGCACTTCTAAAAGGACACTCAGGCCAAGTTGATGAGGTTTAGTGGGGTAGGAGGGGACTCAAGATATTCATTGATTCATTGCTTCATCTTTCATCCATTTAACAAACACTTGTTGAGAATTGCTTGTAGGCCTGGCACTGTGCTGTGTACTGGGTGTGGAGGTAAAAGCCCTGGTCTCAGCTTCAGGGGGATAAAAGATCATGTGGGGAAACAGAAGAGCAAATGAATGGAGTACAGTGAGACCATAGTTATGAGGAAGATGTGCAAGATGGTCACGGACGACTAAGAGTGGAGTCTTGGAGGGCAAATATGGAAGGGAGAAATGACAATCTGAACAGAGGACACACCATGTGCAAGAGTGAAGAGGGAGGAGAAAGCAAGGGGGCACTCAAGGAACTGCAGGTGGTTCAAGCGGCTGGGGTATAAAGCCAGTTTGTGGAGAATTAGTAAAAAATTGGAAGTATGTGACAGCAGTGTGAAAAAATGGATTCTTGAGCCTAGATGGTATTATGGACAAGGAAAGCCGGTTCAGAGACCACTACGCTGAGCCAAGTGGGAACTGAGGAGGGTCTGAACCAGGGTGGTGGCAGTGGGGTATGAGGAGAATGTGCAGATATGGGAGATTTTGTGAAGAGAGGATTAACTTGGTGCCTGGCTTGGCGGGGGGGGGGGGGGGGGAAGGAGAAGGAGGTATCACTTGGCTTAGTCTCCTGCCCTCAGACAGGTAAGATGCTGCATAATTTTATAGCTGAAGTTCTACCATAAGTGATTTCCCTAAAGCCATATCTAGTAAGTAGTTGAACGAACTAGAGTTATTACTGGTGGAATTTGGGGTATCAGTATCTACAGGGCAGGCTAGACCTGCTGAGGCCTCTGTGACTCTGTCCACCCAACTGGAGAACTTCCTGATCACCAAAATCACTAAGTAGTGACGTTACCCAAACCTGCAGGCATTGATGTTTATTGCCTAAACATCCCAAGTCTGTTCAGCCCTGTGACTGTGGTTCTCACTCCAGAAACTTCTCCAAAACCTCCAGTCCCGTGATGCACTGTCAGAGAGTTAGTAGATGGGCTTGTGGTATATATAAAGGGATCTGCAGACTAGAACTAGCTGTTCGCCCTCTGGCTTCCTGAAATGGAGACGTGACTTCTGGTGTTTGAGCAGGTCATGTACACTTAGCACATAGCCAAGTTCTGTATGCAGAGTGTGAAAGTAAAGTGGATTTTGTAAGAACTTTGGCTGGCTGGGTTTCCAGCCCAATCCTTCCATCCCCCTACCAGTTGTGGCCTGCCAGTGCCTTTAATTTTTCATTCCCTCTTAAGAAAAAGGACAGGGAATGACTTTCCCCTCTCACCTGGCTCTTTCCATTTTTGCTTTTTGGTCTCTTTAGCTCTCCTCTTCAGAGCATGTGCATAGGCTGAGGTCAATATCATTGGTGAGAGGGACTCTATAGTCTCAGCTTGGCTTTTCCTCTCATTACTTTGGTGACAAAGGTGACCTTAGATTTTCTCTTATAATTCACTATACCTGCATAGCCTTTACCATCCCAGGCTGAGATGCTCTGCCAGGGAAGCTCTAAGCCCTTGACTCCCAGTGGGGCCGAACGTATATGTGGAGTTAACAGCTATTGATCATATCACTTTTATTTTCCACTGGAATTTGGCTACCATCCCTGGCCTTGGAGACCTATTAGATTTATGCCAGGATGCCCCTCTGGTGAGCTTACCAGAAGTCCTTCTCTGATAGCCCTTCTTGTAGCCCCCTCAAGTCAAGACTCACTTGGCCACTTGCCTTGGCCCTTTCTTTCTACTTGGCTAGACTCTTTCATGGCTGAGAGAATCAGGAGAAAGGATGGAAAGGGGCACACGGTGAGATAAACACTTTGCTTAGAACATCACTCTAAATTGGTGGTTCTCTGG
This sequence comes from Ailuropoda melanoleuca, assembly GCF_002007445.2. Taxonomy (NCBI): domain Eukaryota; kingdom Metazoa; phylum Chordata; class Mammalia; order Carnivora; family Ursidae; genus Ailuropoda; species Ailuropoda melanoleuca. The sequence continues at coordinate 77,356,172 of NC_048223.1, forward strand.
GGGCACCTGGCTGGCTCAGTTGGTGGAACATGGGACTCCTGATCTTGGGGTTGTGAGTTTAAGTTCAAGCCCCATGTTGGGCATATAGCTTATTTTAAAGAACAGACAAAGTGGTGGTCCTCCAAGTATGGTTCTCAAATCAGCAACTTCAGTATCACCTGGCACTTGTTAGAAATGCAAATTATCAGGCCCTGCCCAAGACCAACTGAATCAGAAACTCTAGAGATGGAGCCCAACCATCTGCGTTTTAGGAAGCCCTGCAGGTGATTCTGTTACATACCCAAGTCTGAGAATCACTGATCTAAGGCATTGATTCTCGGACTGCAGTATAAACCCAAACCACCTGGGGAGCTTGTTAACCATAACCTGGTTAAACGAACCCCGACTGGTGTCTGGGAAACTGTAGTTTTAGCAAGCTCCCTAGGTGATTCTGATATTCATCAAAGATTGAGAATCATTGATCTAAGGAATTCATCTTATCAATTAGCTGAGTCTCTTGGGGAGAGAGCAGACAGAAGTCTGTGGAAATGTTTCTTAAAGTTGCAAATGCCACCTGCATCTGACCCTCTGGAGAGCTTGTTAGAAGAGCAGGATCTGCTCTCTGAGTATGGAAGCCGACTTTCTGGGCCTGAGGCCCTGGCATTTACTGCAGAGTTCTCTAGGTAATTCTTATGTATGTGAAAGTTTGATAACCCTGGAGCAACAGGTTGGCAGGTGTTCTCATTGATAGCATGCACATTAGAATCACCTGGTAGCTTTAATAATGACATACCTGACGGTCTGCTTTAACCCATCTGGGCTGGGGCTTCAGTATTTTTACAAGTCTTCCCCCACCCCCACCCCATCCAGCCACATCCACATGATTTTAATCTATTGTTAGGGTTAAACCACCCAGTTAAGGGATAATGCATATCTGGGAATGGGCAGGAAACAGGAGAATGTGAAGGAGTGCCAAGGAAACAGTTGGTGGAAGCCTGGGGGCAGGGGCGGAAATTAGTTATAAATGTCAAGTTGGAAGTCTAGAGGAGATAGAAAGGTGGAAAGTGCCCGAGGTGAAGAGTGAGTAGGTTGGCTTGAGCGGTATGGAGCTTGGTGAATGAAGAGGGTTAGTGTATTAGTATCCTACTGCTGCTGCAACAGATTACCACAATTTAGTGATTTAAAAGAACACAAAGTTATTTTTTCACAGTTCTTGAGGTCAGAAGTCCAAAATGAGTCAGCAGGGCTGTGTTCCTTCTGGAGGCTCTAGGTGAGCAGAATCCATTTCTTTGCTTTTTCCAGCTTCTAGAGGCTGCCTACGTTCCCTGGCTCATGACTGCACATCATTCCAAGCTTTGCGTCTGTCGTCCCATCTCCTTCTCTCACTCTGACCCTCCTGTTTCCCTCTTATAAGGATCCCCTTACACACTGTGATTACGTTGTCCCCTCCCAGATCATCTAGAATAATCTCCCCATCTCAAAATCCTTAACTTCATCGCATCTGCAAAGTCCCTTTTGTCATGTAAGCTAACATCTTCACAGATTCCAGGGATTAAGATGTGGATATTTTTGAGAGTCATTACTCAGCCAACCACAGTCTGCCCTCCGGGCCCCAAAGACTCACATTTACCTCATATACAAAATACATTCACTCCATTCCAATCTCCTGCAAAAACTCAATCGTTAGAGCATCAACTCAAAGTCTAAAATCTGATCTAAATCTCATCAGCTCAAAATCCTCACATCTCACCATCTAGATATTCTAAATAAGATACGGGTGAGACACTGGATACCATCCACGGGGACCATTTTCTCTCCATCTGTGAACCTGTAAAACTGAAGAAACAAGTTATCAGCTTCAAGGGATAGGCACTGAATAATAGTTCTAGACATTCTCACTCAAAAAAAAGGAGAAAATGGGAGGGAAAAAGAAGTCACCAGTCCTAAGAAATTCCAAAATATAGCTGGGCAAACTCTTTAGGTTTCAAGGCCTGGGAATAATCTTCTGTGGCTCGAGACTCTAACCTCTGGGCTTACCTTTTTCTTGGAGGGTAATTCTGTTTGCAGCTGAGTAATTTTGTCATCTTGTTTCTTGCCCATAGAATGTTGGGAGTCTGTCATCCTTCTCTCATTTTATTTTTTCTCTGTCCCCTTCAGTCCAGGTTGACAGTGTTTCTGCTGGTATAAAATTAACAAGAACCTTGTGGGTCTCCAATGTATGTCCCAAGCATTGACTTCATTAGACAAAAAGCTCCTCCACAGATTTTTCCTAGATGATCCCACCTCTATTTCTGGATTCTGCTGAGATGGTTGTGGGGATTCATGAGTCACATGCCTAATATTTTCGAAGAGTCCTCTGTGGAAATGAATACCTTTTGATCCTTTCAAGGCATTAACAAAAGGTTGTCTAGTCACACCTTTGGCTTTCTCTCCAGAGTATTCCTTTCTGACAGTGAATCTCCTAATTTTAGCATCCTTTCCAACTGGATAGGCTGAGAATTCCCCAAATTACTAGTACTGCTTCCTTTTTGCTCATAGTTCTTCCCTCAATTTATATCCTTCTCTCACATTTTACCATAAAGAACAAAAATAAGCCAGGTTGCGTCTTCAGTACTTTGCTTGGAAATCTCCCAAGCTAAATACCCGAGTTCATTCCTCACAAGTTCTGCTTTCTATATAACTGAAGGATACAATTCAGATAAGTTTTCCACCACTATATAACAGAGATCCCTCCTCTCTGTCCTTCAGGTTTCAATAAAATATTCCTCACTTCTAAGCCCTCACCAGCATTACCTTTAATGTTCATATTTTTACTAACATTCTGTTTATGATGATTTAGGTATTCTCTAAGAAAACATAGGTTTTCCTTACTGTGCTCCTCACTTCCTTCTCATTCCTCACTAGCAGAGTTTTTAACATCCATAATTCTACTAACAAGTCTGTTCAAGGCAACCTAGAGGGTTTTTTTTGTTTTTTGTTTTGTTTTTTTTTTTTTTTTGACAGAGATAGAGACAGCCAGAGAGAGAGGGAACAGAAGCAGGGAGTGGGAGAGGAAGAAGCAGGCTCATAGCAGAGGAGCCTGACGTGGGGCTCGATCCCACAACGCCGGGATCACGCCCTGAGCCGAAGGCAGATGCTTAAACCGCTGTGCCACCCAGGCGCCCCTAGAGTTTTTCTATCATTCTTCTTAAAATTCTGCCGTCCACTGCCTACTGCCCAATTCCAAAGCCACTTGGTTTTTAAAGTATTTGTTATATCAACACCCTACTCCTAGTACCAAAATCTGTATTAGTTTCTACTGTTGCTGTAGCAAAGGGCCACAAACTTAGTGGCTTAAAATAACACAGATGTATTATTTTATCGTTCTAGAAGTCAAAAGTCCAAAATGAGTCAGCAAGCCTGGAGCTCTAGGCAGAATCTGTTTTCTTGCTTCTTCCAGCTTCTAAAAGGCTGCCTGCATTCCTTGGCTCATGGTCCCATATCACTCTGACCTCCGTTTCCATGATGACGTCTCCTCTTTTCACTCTGGTTCCTCCGTCTCCCTCTTACAAGGAGCTTTGTGATGACATTGGGCCCACCCAGATAATCCAGGATAATATCCTCATCTCAAGATCCTTAACTCAACTGCATCCACAAAGTCTCCTTTGCCATGTAAGGTGGGATTCATAAGTCCCAGGGGTTAGGATGTGGACATCTTTGGGAGGTTATTATTTAGCCCACTACAGTTAGTACAGCTTAATAGGAGTGGAAACAGTTGCTATAGACACAGTGAAAGTCAAGCCAAGGTGAAGCTTCCCAGGATAGAGTCCAGCCTCTCCCAGGGTTTGGTTGGTTACCTCTGGCCAGTTCCAGGAAGCCCTGGCATGGTTGAAATGTTTGGTCAGGTGCTGAGGCTACTTTGGGATCAGTATGCATATTGGTACCCCTTAGGTCCTGGACTTTCTCTTCAGTTCAGAGAGAGGAAAAGGCAAATAGCATTTGTCGAAGGCCCACCAAGTGCCTGGGACTCTAGGGGCCTTTACCCCTGCCCTCTCAGGAAGGTTGTGGCTTTACCCACTGAGGTGCTAGTTGCTGCAGGTCAGGATGGCTGGTTCCCCATGGGTGGAGGGAGATCAGAGGGAGAAAGGAAAAGGTGTTAGACAAGCAAAGGATCCTAAGGCCTTGCCCTTGGTCTGGGACGCCAAAGTTCTTCACAGAACAGCATGGGTTCTTAGCATCCAGGGTCAGACTTGTAGTGGTCCCTGCAACCCCAACGGCTAACGTCCTTCCTGGGCAAGCAGATGTGTCATGTTGGAGAGCACCTCTCCCTCACTGGCACCTGTGTGGTGACTCAGACCCCCAGGTAAAGCCCAACCCCATGGGAAATGACTAAGCATTGAAGTTTGCTTCCTCTTACTAGGGAGGGAGGAGGAAGCCTGAAGCTGGGCCTAACCCTCCCTCTCCCTCAAATTTCTTAAGATAGTGAGGGAGAGGGTGAGGCTTTGCAGGTGACAGTGCTCCAGGGGATGTCCCCTAGAGTGTCCCCACAGCTTCTGCTTTTATTCTGGGTATGTGTACGGATGTGCGTGCGTGTGTCTGTGTCTGTGTGTAGATAGTTTAGGAGATTTGGGGGTTGTGGCCAGTCTGGGATCTATCATATTTCCCCTTTGCTGTCTGTCACCTCTGCCCTCTGCCACCTCCTACCTTGCTGCCTTTGAAGAGGGTCAAAAGTTTGTTTCCCGCCCCATGCAATCATTTTCTTGAATACGGAAAGTGGGATTTGGGGAATGGGGAGAACTCATGTTGGCTGCCTGGACTGGAGTCCTGACAGTGGGGTAGCACACAGGAAAGCCTGGTACTAAATTACAAAGGCTCCATGTAAAGTACATAGTTGGACATCAATGGAAGGCTGGATGGTACTATAGTGTCCTCCAGGTAGGGAGACTAGGTAGCTGGAGGATGGGAAAAGGAGCCTTACTTTTCTCCATATACCTTTTATTTTTAAAGATTTTATTTATTTATTTGAGAGAGAGAGAGAGAGAGAGAGAGAGAGAGAAAGAGCGCACGAGAAGGAGGGGCAGAGGGAGAGGGAGAGGGAGAATCTCAAGCGGACTCCCTGCTGAGTGTGAAGCCCGACACAGGGCTTGCTCCCCAGACCCTGAGATCATGACCTGAGCCGAAACCAAGAGTTGGATGCTCAACTGACTGCACCACACAGGCGCCCCCTCTATACCTTCTGCTAACTCGAATTTTGTTCCATTTTCAAATACTACCTGTTGAAATGGAAAGAATAATACATGGTTATCTGTGAAGGAAGAGGAAAAGTTTTTTTCTGTATTAGTGCTGAAACAGTTCATAAAGTTGGCCATTGACTGCAACACATTACAAAGTCCCTGTTGGACATCAGGTCTTGAGCTAGGTTCTGGAGACTCTGCATAGAGCAACACAGCATCCCTTGCCTCACAGAGATCCCAGTCAGGAGAGGAGTTCGGAGAACCGGGCAATGACCAGGCGAGTGTCAGAAGCTTGATGACGGGAGTTGCAAAGGAGGCTCCTCTGCCTTGACTTGGGAGGTGAAGCCTTTCTGGACTTGGTGCTTCCCACACTGAGACTTGAAAGGTATGTAGCAGTTAGCCAGGGGAGGGGAGGAGAGTACCAGGCATAAGGAGCAACATACATGCATTACAAGGACCACAGGGGCCATAAAAAGGTTGGCTGCTTCCCTGGAATGGCAAGCAGTCAGTAGGTCTGGAGTGTTGTGTTGGAGGCAATGTTGAAGAAATGAAGTTTGAGAGGGAAGGTCGGAATGAAATGTTTTGAAATGTTTTCTAATGCGGTTTAAAGTCAGTTAGTGGTCACCCTGAAAGCAGGTGTTGAGCCCTGGGGGACAGAGGTAAATAATAACCCACAGGTCTTGGAATGCTCTTTTGTGCCAAGCACTTTAATCTATTTACATGAGTTACTTCATTTAACCCTCCCAACAAGCCTATGAGATATTTATTATCATTTTTTCTCTCTTTTATGAGGAAATTGAGGATCAGAGAGGTTAAATTCAGCTAGAAATATTATAGGGTCATATAGGAAATAGAATAGATTCTAAGCATACAGCTAGCCCAGGGCAGAACAGGGGTCTCACCCAGGCACTCAGTCTGCCATGCTACCTCCTCATTCATATAGAGTAGTGGTTCTCAACAGGGAGTGGTGATTTTACCCCTCTGGAGACATTTGGAAGTTTCTGGAAACAGTTTTGGTTGTCACAACTGGGGAGATGCTACTGGCATCTAGTGGGTAACTTGCATCCTTCAATGCACAGGACAGCAGTGCACAGCAAAGAATTATCTGGCCCCAAATGTCAATAGTGCCAAGGCTGAGAAATCCTGAGATTGAGAATAAGCCATCGAGGGCAGGCACAGGGAGGTAGCCAGAGGTGAGTGTGAGACTTTCGGAAGAGATATTTTTAAAAGGCCTTGAACATACTGTACTCACAGTGGCAAGAGGCAGGGGTCAGCTACAACAAAGCCTGTGATGGATTTGGTACGTCTTTTCCCCAGCGTGCTCCTGCTGCCCCAGAGCACCAGCCTTAAGAGCGCGGAGATAGTCATTAATGAGCGATCCTGAGTTACCCAGAGCTAACTCTGAAGAGTTTCCTGACACCTAACAGACCCAAGACTGCTAAGGCGATGGCCACCTCCTCACTAGCATATTCTGACGGCTGAAGCTCCCAGATCTGGTCCTATTGATACATGGTAACTGAGCCCAATTTTTTTTTTTTTTTTACCAATCTGTAATTTTAAAGAATGATAACATCCAGCAGCAGCCAGAGACCAGAGATACAAGAAATATATTGGAAGTCCTTATTGCCTGAATTTACTATTCTTACAAATCCCTTATTTCCCTTCCACCTAGGTCAGGAGAGAACATTATGTGGGTTAGCTTCTTATTCACTGATTTAACACACCAGCCAGAAGCATTCACTTACCTTTCTACCTGTCAACTCTAGAATGGGTGTGTGTCTTTCTAGGAGGCATATAAAAGCTCACAGGATGGGGCAAAATGTTGCCTTAGTGTCCAGGATTTTTATGTTGGGTAGATGGACTCCCGAGTGCTTTAAATTCTGCGTATCTCTTGATTTCTGATCTTTAGCTGAACTTTTAACTGCTTCCCTCCTGGTTCTTGTCTGGCTCTCTGGTTTGACTCTTGACATGTGTCTCTCCTAACTGGGTTTTCTAGCAGGCCCTGTCCCTGTCCCAGGCCCACATGAGTCATCAAAGTCTTGCCTCAGTCTGCCCTATTCCAGTTTTTTGTATTGGCCATAGTATTAGCCCTGAAAATAAGGAAAAACTATCCCTAGGACCTAGGATCTAAGAGCTTTCGGGAAGATCCACCTTTTCCTACATCTAGGAGTCCACTGTTAGAGAGTCAAATTCTTCTAAACATCTCGTGTGTCCACATGGAAATTTCGTGAGGTATTAATAGATATGAAGTGGAACAAAGCGTTTTGTAGCCAAATAAGTTTGGGGAATGCTCTAAGTTTAGTTTCTTGGCTACAAGGCTTCTCAGAGCCTTGAAATGCTATGGATGGGATAAACATCCAGTAGTGGGGATTGACACAGTTCACAATCCAGTATCCAAAACCCTTGTGGCCAGATGTATTCAGAATTTGGAATTTTTCAAATTTTAATAATATAGTGAATATGCTGTTTATTCCATAGCATCCCCAGCAGAGTGGAGCAGGCTCTGTAGTCATATACTTCTGCCGCAAAACATACGGACAGTCACACCAAATAGGTTAAATAAAGAATCTGAAAAGCTACACGTCATTTAGGGCAGCTTTTACCCCTGAGTGGTGAAAACCTTTGTTTTCAGGACTTTTTTTGACTTCAACATTGTGAATAAAGGATCATGGATATATAAAAATGTATGTATATATATTTACACATATATATGTAAATAAGGTCCCCCCAACATATTTGACCACAGACCCCATTTTCCAAGAGCATCCAGCAGGACTAGTGTTGCATAGACTCTTTAGGATACCCTGAGCTATTAGTCTGTAATACAACCTTCCCAGGACGGGCGGTCCTAGGCGGTCATTCACATTAGCCCTATCATTTCCCATGCCAAACAGATGAGATGGGGATTCTGACAGCTGAACACGGAGGAAAAGGTTGAAAGTGTTGAGCACCAGAGCAGGAACCACAGATCTTTGGGGGGGGGCAAGGTGTGGGGGTTCATGGTTCTCAGCCTCCAGGTCCCAGGTGAGAAAAGGGACAGACAAGCAGCACTGTGGAAATACAGGTTGTCGTTTTCTCTTCAACTGCAAAAGGTTGTTGTTCTGAGTGTTGCTGAGGAGAAGAGGCCCAGGGCACTCTGAGGGCAAGATGCTAGGTCTCTGGGAAGATGATTTCCTGTTGTTCAGGCCTCATGTCCCAGCCCAGAGCGGAGGTGGGGTAGGTGGGGTGGGCTGCAGGCCTGAGGCCAGTGTCCCCTGGGTAAGAAGGAGGATGTTGGATTCCTGGAGAATTTCCAGGAAGACTTCCTGCTCTAAGAAAAACAACACAACCACAGGAAAAGGCTCTGGGGCCTATGTGGTGGGAATAATGGCCCAGAGTAGAGGTTTTGAGGGGTTAGAGGCTTATAGAGAGAACAGCTGGGAGCAGGGAAGCCTCCCTTTTACCATCCAGCTATATGGCTCAAGCCTGCCGAGTGCTTTCCTTCACCTAAAGGTGATAGGCTGGGAGCTGGAAGAGGGAGACCAGTATCTTCTGACACCCCTCTTCTTCTCCACTCTGCACTAAGTGTAATATTTCACTGTGGCCTGGTCCTTGGAGGGTAGGGGTGGGGAGTAGGCAGTGGACTAGAAGGGCCATTTGGCTAGGGCCTCCCATTTATGAGGGGCCTCAAACACAGAACTGAAATGTGGGGCTTACGCATCCATCACAGAGCTACACCCAGTCTCACTCACTGGGATCAAAAGAAAACATGCAACCCAAACGTGTCCCATTACTAGACCATGTCCACTGTAGTGTGCTATAAATTGTTTTCATACAGCTTGTGAATGGTACCATTATGTTGCAGTATGTGTGTGTGTGTGGGGGGGTGGGGGGTGTATCACAAGGTTTAATTTGCTAAGTATAAACATTTGAAATAAACCACAATTTTAGTAATTTGGGGGGCATTAAAAAAACATCGGGAGCCACAAAAATGGGAACATTAAACGTATTTTTAAAAATGATAAGATGGAAGTACTCTGGCCCTAACTTCACTTCTGAGAGGGATGAGGGGCGCTCCAAGCAGAAGGCTCAGAGTGCTGTCCCAACTGGGTGCGCGGACTAAGAGCTCCTGAAGGACAGACTATCATGCCAGCACCTAGGCCCTGTTGGGAGCCCTTCCTTCCCTGCTCCTGCCAACTCTGGCTCCATCTGCATTCCTCTAGCGGCCTCTGCTGGGCTGGGGGGTGAAAGCGGCCATGGATGAGCTGGCGCCCAGAACACCGGCTGGGATGAAAGTCTGGGTGGGATGGCCTGATGGTCAGTGAGTGGACCTTGCTGTCAAAGGCGGCTCGGAGAAGATAAGCTTTGCCTACCTCGAGGTTGTTTATGGCACTCTCTGGGTTTTAGAAATCGTTCTGACAGTGGTGCTGAAGAAGGGAGGCAAGTCCAGGTCTGAGGGCAAGATGGCTTAGCCCAGGGAGAGAAATGGTCTGTGGCTGGGTGGGGATTAATGACTCAATTTCTTCTCTTCTGATTCCTGCCTCCAAATGGACCATAAAGGGCCTGGCCTCTCTGAGAAGGGTAGACCTCCTCCATGCAACTGGTTGGGTCATGAACTCTCTGATTCAGAGAGAGGGAACAGGAAGCCTTGCTGAGGTCTCTTGGCCATGGTTGAGTTCTCTGATCCAGCTTTTACTGAAGAACCTTGTTCTGAGGGTCTGCGGGATCCTTACCCAGCCACTTAATTAAAATGCTTCTTCTTGCCCATGTGGCATTCATCCCTGTGAAGTAGATGGAAGCATTCAGGCCCCCAAACCCGTCTTTGCACATACTGGTGACCAAGTGGGATCCAGTGAGTATTTAGGATAAAAATAGCACACGGGAGCCCACAGCTTACTGCAGCTGCCGTTGCAAGTGACGGAAGCTGGTATCAGGTTATTGAGAAAATAGAGCCTTTTAGGTCTAGCGAAGCCTCACTTCAACCAGACAGAGCTTGTAGTCATCATGAATAAAGCAGTTTATATCACCACAGCTTGCTTTCCCCCCTTCACCCTGTTTCTCATCCAATATTGAAAATGGAAACTTGATAGAAGAAAATAGCTCAATTTCACATGGACTAAGAACACTTCTGTGTGAAGTTTGGGGTCATTAAGTTAATAGTGGTAGCAGCAGCCCCCAATTCCACCCTCTTTCTCGTTTTGTCTATTACCCGGGGTCATGAGATAGGTTCAGCAGCCCCTAAAATCATGTCCCCCTCTACTCATACACCCAGCTCAGCCCTGACGGTCACGGCACAGACCCTTGTCATGATTGTGGATTTCACAGGACAGAGACTCTGGCTCCACCACATTATGGTGGCTGGTGTTATATCAATGGACAGTAAAGAGGAAAAGTATATTTGTAACAATTGAAAAAGCCCATTTCTAGAGCAGGCTGTGTGTAGGCATCAAGTTTGCTCAGACTCAGGACTACTATCTGGAGTGTATAGGAAACTCCCACAGATCAAGACAAAGACCAGAAACCCAATGGAAAAGTGAACAATTGATAGATTAGGAAACCACAGAAGGGAAATCAGAATGGCTCACTGGGGTGTGAAGAGATGCTCAACCTTAAGAGTATTCTGAGCAATGCAAATTAAAACATGACTTTGTGTTCATTAGATTAGCAAAAGTTAGACAAGTCATATGTTACCTAACAAGTGTTGGCAAGGATGTGGGAAAAAAGGAACCACAGCGGGGGGTGGGGTGGGAAGGGGAAAGTATAAACTCGAAGAACCATTCTAGAAGCCATCTGACTCTGTTTCATGAATTTAAATATGCTATACCCAAAGAGCCAGAAATCCCACTCCTGGGTAAACTGCCCTGGAAAAAAATCACAAACAGGTCCCTAATGGAATGTAAACAAGCACATTTGTTAGAGGGTTGTGTGCAGAGGCAACCTAGGTGTTCATTGCTGGAGAAATGATGAAGTGAAATGTGTGGATGCCCATTTTGCAGTACTCCGCAGCAGTCAGATGTAATGAACCAAATGTACTTACAGCCACACAACAATATGAAAAATATGTGTCATATAAGGAAGAAATACACTAAAATTTATGGTATAATACCATTTATGTAGGCTAACATCACATCCACCCAAAAAAGAACACTATATATCTTTTAAGAATGCCTATATACCCAAGGACATGTATTTTTTAATAACAATTTTCTTTCTTTCTTTCTTTCTTTTTTCAAGAGTTATAGGGGCAACTGGGTGGCTCAGTTGGTCTGCCTTGGGCTCAGGTCATGATCCAGGGGTCCGGGGATTGACCCCCACATTGGGCTCCCTGCTCGGAGGGGAGTCTGCTCCTCCCTCTGCCCCTCTCCCTGCTCCTGCTCTCTCTCTCTCTCAAATGAATAAATAAATCTTCTTAAAAAAGAGTTACATATGATTTGTAACTTCCTTTTTTTTTTTTAAAGATTTATTTATTCTAGAGAGAGAGAGCAAGCAAAGGGAAGGGTAGAGGGAGAGACAGAATCCTGAAGCCGACTCCCCGCTGAGTGGGGAGCCCAACACAGGGCTCCATCCCATGATCCTGACATCATGACCTGAACCGAAATCAAGAGTTGGCCATTTAACTGACAGTCATCCAGGCACCTCACAAGGACATGTATTAAATGCATTATAGTGAGTGCCCCTTATTGGGTGAGAAGAAGGATGAGTGTGTAGGGGGATAAATGGGGAAAAAAATAAAAGAACGCACCTACTTACTGATGATGAAATAATGTACAACAAACTAAAGAGATTTGTCCAACTTTCTGTACCAGAGACAAAAAAAAAAGTTATCCCCCAAAAGTTGGTTAATTACAAGGGCATCTGGAGCTTCCCTTAATGATTGGAATAGTTGGCAGCTATATAAAATTGGATCAGGACATTTCTTCTTTTTTTTTTTTTTTAAAGATTTTATTTATTTATTTGACAGAGAAAGACAGCCAGAGAGAGAGGGAACACAAGCAGGGGGAGTGGGAGAGGAAGAAGCAGGCTCCCAGTGGAAGAGCCTGATGTGGGGCTCGATCCCAGAACTCCGGGATCACGCCCTGAGCTGAAGGCGGACGCTTAACGACTGAGCCACCCAGGAGCCCCTAGGACGTTTCAAAGGAAGATCCATGAAGGTTATCACAAAATGTTTCAGGAATCTTGGAGGCTTTATCTTATCTTATCTTATCATCTTATCTTATCATCTATCTTATCTTGATCTTAAGAGAGGGAGTGGGACGGACAGAGGAAGAGGAAGGGAATCTTAAGGAGGCTTCACGCCCAGCATGGAGCCCAGTGAGGGGTTCCATCTCACCACCCTGAGATCATGATTTGAGCTGAAACCAAGAGTTGGTCGCTTAACCAACTGAGTCACCCAGGCACCCTTGGAGGCATTTAAAAGTGACGTAGGAATTGTATGAGTGAGAAAGAAGGAAAAGGCTTAGGCTCCCAGGTGACACACTCAGGGAAGTCATGGTGTTAGAATTACAAAGGAAGGCATAGGGAAGATGCACAATGAGGGAAGCCAGAACACAGTGGATCCAATCCAGTCCTGGGTGAGATGCCTCCTAATGGGCAAACCTCCGGGCTAGAATTATCCTCTCAGAGAAAGGACAGTGAGCAGGATTTGTATGACCAAAGGAGTCTTTAGGGAGACCTCATGTTTGTGGGGTTCCCAAAGGCAGTCTATGGAGAAACACATAAGAAAAGTAAATATCTGGCCCAAAAGCAAGGAAACAGAAAAACGAAGGAGGGCCCTCTGAACCCAGGTTAGTGCTACATGCAGTAGTGACTTAAGAAGCAGGTGAGGGGCGCCTGGGGTGCAGTCGTTAAGCGTCTGCCTTCAGCTCAGGGCGTGATCCTGGCGTTCTGGGATCAAGCCCCACATCAGGCTCCTCTGCTGGGAGCCTGCTTCTTCCTCTCCCACTCCCCCTGCTTGTGTTCCCTCTCTCGCTGGCTGTCTCTCTCTGTCAAATAAATAAATAAAATCTTAAAAAAAAAAAAAAGAAGCAGGTGAAATTTGTGAAAACTTATTTGTCTCAATGCAGTTTGGTATGCTGGAACAGAAAAAAGGCAAAAGTGGAAAACTGGTAAAACCTGAACAGTGTCTAAATTTAGGTTAATAGTACTATACTGATGTTAATTTCTTTACACCTTCAGGTGTATGTAAGGTATTAATATTAGGGCAAGCTGGGTGAAGGTTATACAGGAGCTCTCTATCTTTGCAACTTTTCTGTAAATCTAAAATTATTCCAGAATAAAATGTTTCTTGGGGTGCCTGGGTAGCGCAGTTGTTAAGCATCTGCCTTCGGCTCAGGGCGTGATCCCGGCGTTATGGGATCGAGCCCCACATCAGGCTCCTCTGCTATGAGCCTGCTTCTTCCTCTTCCACTCCCCCTCTGTGTTCCCTCTCTCTCTGGCTGTCTCTCTCTCTGTCACATAAATAAATAAAATCTTTAAAAAAAAATGTTTCTTTAAAAAAAGTTAAAGTCAGCTTCAGTGCAAAGGCATATAAAAAGAAATGAAAATAGGGAAATATATCAATCAGGTATGTGTCGTATATAAGATGTTTGCATACACACGTTTATAAATGTGCTAATTTTTAGGTTTAGAAGAATTTACACCAAAGTGTTTTTTATCTCTAAGTCATATTATTACTAGGATGTGGAGCTATAGGTTGTTGGTTCTTTTCTTTGTACTTTTTTGAATTGTCTAAATTTCACAATAAAAATATGTACATGTTTGGGCACCTGGGTGGCTCAGTCGGTTAAGTGTTTGACTCTTAAGTCAGGTCATGATCTCAGCTCAGGGTCATGAGATTGAGCCCCGTGTTGGGCTCTGAGCTTAGCTCGGAGTCTGCTTGGGATATTCTCTCTCCCTCTCCCTGTGCTCCTCCCTCCCGCACCCCCTCCCTGCTCTCTCTCTCTCTCAAATAAATAAATAAATCTTTAAAAAATATGTAAATGTTATAATTGTGAGGAAAAAACAAACCTCATTTGGGCTTCCCTGAAAGAACAGGTGCCAGGCTTAAAAGACACCTTTTTGGATGTCTTGCACAGATTCCAACCTCCACTGGGTCCCAGGTTCATCCTCTCCCAGGACCAGGTTTGATCATACCTCCTGGAGTTGAGCAGCTTTCCTCTCCCACTGCAAGGTCTACGCTGAATGAAAATGCGTAGCCCTGCAGTTGTTCAGGGAAAAGCGTGGGTACTATTACTGGTGGTTAGAGAGCTCTGAGCCTGTTTGCAGTCTGCTTGTTACTGCGCATGTATGCAATTGTACTGTATGGACTGTATATGTAGACTGACAGTATTTATTCTTCCTTTCTTTTTGATCTTTAGTATTTCTCGATTACAAAGGTATTTGATAGATATGTGCAGTGTAAAAAATTCAGAAAACGTAAATGTGTAAATGAAAAGGTAGAAATCCTCCATATATGGCCCAAAGACTTCTTTTTAAAAAATAGACTTTCTAAAAGAACATTTTAAGCTCACAGCAATGCTGAGTGGAAGGTACAAAGATTTCCCATATACTCCCTACACCCAACCACATACAGCCCTCCCCCACTATCAACATCTCCCTCCCGCCAGAGTAGTATATTCATTATAATCAATGAACCTATGTTGAAACACCATTATCACCCAAAGCCCAGAGTTTACACTGGGGTTCACTCCTGGTGTTGAACATTCTATGGGTTTCGACAAATATATAATGACGTGTATCCATCATTTTTGCATCATACAGAGTAATTTCATTGCCTTAAAAATCCTTTGTGCTCTACTTATTCATCCCTCCCTTGACGTTTTTCATATCAGTAATTCAATAGTATATATATATATATGTCATTCCTTTGAATGGTTATGTAGTATTCCACTGAATGATGTACCATATGAGGCATTTTCTGAACCTCTGCTGGTACCCATGAAGCATCCCCAGAGACACTTATACCAATGTCTTAGTGCAGTCTTGGTATTTCCACAGGATAGATTCTTCCAGTAGGATTGCTGAATCACACAGTATTACATTTACAATTTTGATAGAGACTGCCGTCTAAAAGCACTCATTTATTCAACAAGAATATACTGGGTATGATTTTGGGTCAGGCGTTTATGAGACCCTAGGAATTCAGCTATGAGCAAGCCGATAGCCTCATCCTATGTCACTAAACAAACATGATCACTCGACAAACAATCATACAAATCAATATATAATGGGGACTGCGGTAACTTCTTTGAAGAAAAAGAACAGGGATGTCAGAGAATGTAGACAGAAGAACCTAACTGATACTAGGGGTTTAGAGACAGCCTCCCTGAAGCTGAGAATTCAAGGATGAACAGGAAGACTAGACAGACAAGGGGTCTGGTGGATGACTGGGGAAGAAGGGGCTTTCCAGACAAGGAAGGCCTGTGTAGAGGCCCTCAGGTGGACAGTGTGCTGAGTTGGAGGAACACGAGGGCCCGTGTCAGGAGAAAATCCGGAGGCGAGGCTGAAGAGGAAGGCTGGGGCAGGCCTCACTTGGCCCTCTAGGCTGCCTTGTTCATAGTCTCCCCAGTGGAGCATGAAGGGCTCCATTTCCTGCACCTTTGAGACCAGCAATACTTAGAAGTGTTCTCTTACTCCACTCTGTGACTGTGTGAACATTCCTTGATTGTTGCCATTGCTTGATTTTCAATAAAAGCCTTTCCGAGAAGTGAGGAACAGCTCACATTGAGATTGTCAGATTCAAAATGCACGTCAGCTTTGCTTCACAACATTAACCAAATTCCCTAAGTCCCTGTGCATCCCAGCATGTTTCTTCTATTTTAGGACTTAAAGTATGAGAGAAATTTCCTGTTTCTGCAAAATCAATTTGTTCATCTAAAGAAACTGTGCTTGCTCCTTTCAGCTCATGTTCTGGAAGCTCCTTCTGGGGGTCCTGGATCCTGTCTTGTTCTAGCTGGTGAGATGCAAGGCCTGGATGGGAAGGAGAGTGCTGGGCAGCTGGCCTTTTAGATTCACACTTTCTGTTCCATTCTTGATGCTGCAGGTGCCATCAGATACAGGGGTCCCAGGCTGTGTGTCTCCCCTGGGCTCCCTCGGCATCCTCAGATAAACCTGTCATAGTGAACTCCACCCTGATATTTAATTTTTTCTATTGGTGCTCCATAGGTATTTTTTGAATGGATATATTGTAATCAACAGAGGGTTAGAAAACATCTAAATCATGGTACATTGTTCAAAAGAATACTATACAAGCATCAGAAAGAACGTGATTGATATAGAAAGCTGTCCATGAGTTTTAAGTGAAAAAAAGCAACACATATAGTACAGTCTTCTTTTTCTTCTCAAAAACTGTGCATACACCTATACACATACATATATGGAAAACATCTACCTTCTTATTTATACATTTCTGTATTGTCTGAATTTGTTACAGTGCACGCATGTTAATTCTGTAATTAAAAGAACAAAGGAGGGATGCCTGGGTGGCTCAGTCAGTTAAGTGTCTGCCTTTGGCTCAGGTCATGATCCCAGGGTCCTGGGGTCAAGCCCCACATGGGCTCCCTGCTCAGCAGAGAGCCTGCTTCTCCCTCTCCCTCAGCCTGCTGCTTGCCCTGACTGTGTTCTTTCTTTCTCTCTGTCAAATAAATAAATAAAATCTAAAAAAAATAATAATAATAAAAGAGCAAAGGATTTGGGGCGCCTGCGTGGTTCAGTTGGTTAAGTGTCCAACTCTTGATTTTGGCTCAGGTCATGATCTCAGGGTTGTGGGATTGAGCCCCATGTTGGGCTCTATGTTGGGCACAGAGCTGGCTTGGGATTCTCTCTCTCCCTCTCCCTCTAACCCCTCCTTAAAATTTTTTTTTAAAATGAAAAAAACAAAGGATTTGGGGCACCTGGGTGGCTCAGTCAGTTAAAGCATTCAACTCCTGATCTCAGCTCAGGTCTTCATCTCAGGGTTGTGAGTTCAAGTCTTGCACTGGGCTCCATGCAAAAAATTAGGAACAAAGGAATGAATGAATAGGGACTTTTTTGATTTCTTAGAGGGATGAATGGAGAAGGAAACTCTGTCCTTAAGTTTCTATCCCTGACCCATTTACAGAGTCTAAGACTTGTCCTTCCAACTTATATCTGAATAATAATGAAAAAAAAGAAGACATTTCCAAAGGGTGTTCATAATATAATAAATAGCAACAGGTTCTTTTTCTTTTCTTTTCTTTTTTAAGATTTTATTTATTTGACAGAGAGAGCGAGAGAGCACAAGCAGGGGGAACAGCAGAGGGAGAGGGAGAAGCTGGCTCCTCGCCGAGCAGGGAGCCCGACATGGGGCTCGATCCCACATGAACTGAACCGAAGGCAGATACTTAAGCATCTGAGCCACCCAGGCACCCCAAAATAGCAACAAGCTCTGAACAACATGACCCCATTTTGGAGGAAAAATTGTATACATATGGAAAAAGGTCTGAAAGCAAATTGCTGATAGGGTTGTCCCAGGATGTGGGGTGGATTGGGGGAAACTCTACTTCTCTTGCTTTAGTATTTTATAATATGCAAAATTTTTCTTTTTTTAATGAATGAAGACAATAATGAAGGCTTAATTTCCTTTTTTAAAAAATTACTTCCACGTTTCCTTTTCTTTCGAGATTTATTCATTAATTCAGTAAATGTTTATTGAGCAACTGCTCTCAGCCTGACACAGGGCTAGGAGTTCTTCTTCTTAAGGAACTCAGTCTGATAGGGAAGACTCGGAAGAAAACCATGTGATATGAGTGGGTGTATAACACCAAGGGTTATGGGGCCATCCATCTGTCAGAAGAGTCAAGGAATGCCTAGGGAAGGCTTCACAGAGGAGGTGTTGCTTATGCTGAGTGTTGGAGAATGAAGAGAAGTTTGCCAGTTAGACTAGGTGAGAAAGGGTATTCCAGAGAAAGGGAATACCCCATATAAGAGCCGCTTTTATAAAAATGTGAAGGAGTGAAAGAAGATATCTTGCTCACGAACATTAAATGGGCCAGTGTGGTAGAAGCATAGGGGACATGGGGGAAAGATGGGCTGGAGAAACAGACACTCTAAGAACAGTAAGAAGCCCTTGAAGAACCTTGTGTGAGATGTAGTACAGGCATTGTTGTCCCATTTAATAATTTACAAGATTGAGTCACAGAAGGTTAAATAACTTGCTCAAGGCCACACTGGGGGATAAGGTCAAGCTACAAAATAGTTCTGGAGTTCTTATGCTTTAGGCTACAGTGCTTCCTGGGCCAGGACATCCTTGAGAGTCTTCTGATGTTCTGGCTTGAACCACTCCAAGTTGTTAGCAGCAAAGAACAGGCCCAACATCACAGTAGGCCCTGACCACACTGGCCACACACTTGGCACACTCTTGTCCCAGAAGCCACAGGAGAGCTTTCTCTAAGACAGCTTTTCCTAGAGAATGGCATGTACACATTCACTCAATCTTGAATTTGACGGGCATGCCTCAGAAATGATGGAGGAGGCAGATCTCCTGTCACCTAGCTGTTCTGGAAAGCCACTTTCCATCCTTGCTGCCAGCGTATAAGTGGTACTTAGGCTACTTATTCCCACCCAAGACAGAGAGCCATGGATGTAGCAGGTGCTCAGATCCAGAGCTTAGGATGATACACAGGCTTTGGAATCAGAAAGAGCTGATTCTCACACTCATCCTAATGGTTAAAATGAAAAGAACAACAATGCCATGTGTGGGCAGGGATGTGGAGCAACCAGACTGGCAGTATGCAATAAAGTAAAACCTATTCTTACCTAAGAAAAATGTTCATCGGGGCGCCTGGGTGGCTCAGTTGTTAGATGTCTGCCTTTGGCTCAGGGCGTGATCCCAGCGTTCTGGGATGGAGCTCCACATCAGGCTCTTCCACTGGGAGCCTGCTTCTTCCTCTCCCACTCCCCCTGCTTGTGTTCCCTCTCTCGCTGGCTGTCTCTCTCTGTCAAATAAATAAATAAAATCTTTAAAAAAAAAAAGAAAGAAAGAAAAATGTTCATGGCATTCTTAATCAAAAGGGTCTAAAACTGGAAACAACCCAGATATTTAACAACAAGAGGATAGGTAAGTAAACTGGGTGGTTTATTCAAAAAATCAAATACTATTGAGCAATAAAAAGGAGTAAACTGCCAATACATATGACAATGTGGACAATTCTAGACATACTATCCTGAACAAAAGAAGCCAGATAGAAGAGTATGATTTCACTCCTATGAAGTTCAAGAATAGGTCAAATGAATCTATAAGGATAGAAGTCAGAATATTGGCTACCTTGGAAGTTAGGGAGAGTGCGTACTTGCTGGGGAGGGGCATGGGGGAACTTTTCAGAATGATATAAATGCTCTAATTTTAATCTGGGTGTATGTGATAGTTCAATAAAGTACTGAGAGAGAGAGAGAGAGAGAGAGAGAGAGAAGCAAGTCTTGATTCTAGTTCCCAGTTCTACCACTGTGACCCCTGGGCAAATTACTTTAACATTTATGATCCTCTTGCCTCATCTATAAAATGGGGATAATAACAGTACCATTCTTACAGGGTGTTTTTTTAAATTAACATATAATGTATTATTTGTTTCAAGGGTACAGGTCTGTGATTCATCAGTCTTACGCAATTCACAGCACTCACCATAGCACATATGCTCCCCAATGTCCATCACCCAACCACCCCATCCCTCTCACCCCCCTCCACTCCAGCAACCTTCAGTTTGTTTCCTGAGATTAAGAGTCTCTTACGGTTTGTCTCCCTGTCTGGTTTCATCTTGTTTCATTTTTTCCTCACTTTCCCTATGATCCTCTGCCTTGTTTCTCAAATTCCACATATCAGTGAGATCATATGATAATTGTCTTTCTCTGATTGACTTATTTTGGTTAGTATAATACCCTCTAGTTCCAACCACATTGTTGCAAATGGCAGTATTTCATTTTTTGATGGCTGCATAATATTCCATTATATATATATATCACATCTTTTTTATCCATTCATCTGTGTACGGACATCTAAGCTCTTTCCATAGTTCGGCTATTGTGGACATTGTCGCTATAAACATTGGGGTGCAGGTGCCCCTTCAGATCACTACATTTGTATCTTTGGGGTAAATATCCAGTAATGCAATTGCTGGGTCATAGGGTAGCTCTATTTTCAACTTTTTGAGGAACCTCCATACTGTTTTCCAGAGTGGCTGCACCAGCTTGCATTCTCACAAACAGTGTAGGAGGGTTCCCCTTTCTCCACATCCTCACCAATGTCTGTCATTTCCTGACTTGTTAATTTTAACCATTCTGACTGGTGAGGTGGTATCTCAATGAGGTTTTGATTTGTATTTCCCTGATGCCGAGTGATGTTAAGCACTTTTTCATGTGTCAGTTGGCCATTTGGATGTCTTCTTTGCAGAAATGTCTGTTTATGTCTTCTGTTCATTTAATGATTGGATTATATGTTCTTTGGGTGTTGAGTTTGATAAGTTCTTTCTAGATTTTTGATACTAGCCCTTTATCTGATATGTCATTTGCAAATATCTTCTCCCATTCTGTTGGTTGTCATTTGGTTTTGTTGACTGTTTCCTTTGCTGTGCAAAAGCTTTTTATCTTGATGAAATCCCAATAGTTCATTTTGGCCCTTGTTTCCCTTGCCTTCGGCGACGTGCCTAGGAAGAAGTTGCTGTGGCTGAGTTGGAAGAGGTTACTGCCTGTGTTCTCCTCAAGGATTTTGATGTATTCCTGTCTCACATTAAGGTCTTTCATCCATTTTGAGTCTATTTTTGTGTATGGTGTAAGGAAATGGTCCAGTTTTATTCTGCATGTGGTTGTCCAATTTTCCCAACACCATTTGTTGAAGAAACTGTCTTTTTTTCCATTGGACGTTTTTTCCCGCTTTGTCAAAGATTAGTTGACCACCGAGTTGAGGGTCCATTTCTGGGCTCGCTATTCTGTTCCATTGAT
This sequence comes from Ailuropoda melanoleuca, assembly GCF_002007445.2. Lineage (NCBI taxonomy): Eukaryota > Metazoa > Chordata > Mammalia > Carnivora > Ursidae > Ailuropoda > Ailuropoda melanoleuca. Next base: position 77,377,291 of record NC_048223.1, read on the forward strand.
TTATGTGTCTGTTTTTGTGCCAGTACCACACTGCCTTGATCATTATAAATTTGTAATAGAGATTGAAGTCTGGAATTGTGATGCCACCAGCTTTGGTTTTCTTTTCCAGCATTCCTCTCACTATTCGGGGTCTTTTCAGGTTCCATACAAACTTTAGGATTATTTGTTCCATTTCTATGAAAAAAAGTTGATGGTATTTTGATAGGGATTGCATTGAATCTGTAGATTGCTCTAGGTAGCATAGACATTTTCACAATATTTGTTCTTCCAATCCATGAGTGTGGAATGTTTTTCCATTTCTTTGTGGCTTCCTCAATTTCTTTCATGAGTATTCTATAGTTTTCTGAGTACAAATTCTTTTCCTCTTTGGTTAGATTTATCCCTAGGTATCTTATGGTTTTTGGTGCAATTGTAAATGGGATCGACTCCTTAATTTCTCTTTCTTCTGTCTTGTTGGTATGTAGAAATGCAACTGATTTCTGTGTATTGATTTTATATCCTGCCGCTTTACTGAATTCCTGTATGAGTTCTAGCAGTTTTGGGGTGGAGACTTTTGGGTTTTCCACATAAAGTATCACAACATCTGCAAAGAGTGAGAGTTTGACTTCTCTGCTGATTCGGATGCATTTTATTTCTTTTTGTTGTCTGATTTCTGAGGCTAGGACTTCTAGTACCATGCTGAATAGCAGTGGTGATAGTGGACATACCTGTCATGTTCCTGACCTTCGGGGAAAAGCTCTCAGTTTTTCCCCATTGAGAATGATATTCGCTGTGGGTTTTTCATAGATGGCTTTTATGAGATTGAGGTATGTACCCTCTATCCCTACATTGTGAAGAGTTTTAATCAAGAAAGGATGTTGTACTTTGTCAAATGCTTTTTCTGCATCTACTGAGAGGATCATATGGTTCTTGTTCTTTCCTTTAATAATGTAGTGTATCACACTGATTGATTTGTGGATGTTGAACCACCCTTGTAGCCCAGGAATAAATCCCACTTGGTTGTGGTTAATATACTGTTGAATCCCATTGGCTAGTATTTTGGTGAGAATTTTTGCATCCATGTTCATCAGGGATATTGGTCTGTAATTCTCGTTTTTGGGAGTCTTTGTCTGGTTTGGGGATCCAGGCAATGTTGGCCTCATAAAATGAGTTCGGAAGTTTTCCTTCCATTTCTATTTTTTGGAACAGTTTCAGAAGAATAGGTATTAATTCTTCTTTAAATGTTTGGTAGAATTCCTCTGGGAAGCCATCTGGCCGTGGGCTCTTGTCTGTTGGGAGATTTTTGATTACTGCTTCAATTTTCCTTCCTGGTTTTCCTTGCTGGTGATGGGTATGCTCAGGTTTTCTATTTCTTCCTGTTTGATTTTGGTAGTTTATACATCTCTTGGAATGCATCTGTTTCTTCCAGATTGTCTAACTTGTTGGCATATAGTTGCTCATAATATGTTCTTGTAATTGTTTGTTATTTCTTTGGTGTTGGTTGTGATCTCTCCTCTTTCATTCATGATTTTATTTGGGTCCTTTCTCTTTTGTTTTTGGTAAGTCTGGCTAGGGGTTTATCAATCTTATTAATTGATTCGTTGACCTATTCTACTGTTCTTTTGGTTTCTATTTCATTTATTTCTGCTCTGATCTTTCTTATTTCTCTTCTGCTGCTGGGTTTAAGCTTTATTTGCTGTTCTTTCTCCAGCTCCTTTAGGCGTAAGGTTAGATTGTGTATTTGAGAACTTTTTTGTTTCTTGAGAAAGGCTTGTATTGCTATATACTTTCCTCTTAGGACTGCCTTTGCTGCATCCCAAAGGTTTTGAACAATTGTGTTTTCATTTTCATTTGTTTCCATGAATTTTTAAAAATTCTTCTTTAATTTCCTGGTTGACCCATTCATTCTTGGGATGCTCTTTAGCCTTCACGTATTTGAGTTCTTTCCAATTTTCCTCTTCTGATTGAGTTCGAGTTTCAAAGCATTATGGTCTGAAAATGTGCAGGGAATGATCCCAATCTTTTGGTGCCAGTTGAGACCTGATTTGTGACCCAGGATGTGATCTATTCTGGAGAATGTTCCATGTGCACTAGAGAAGAATGTGTATTCTGCCGCTTTGGGATAGAATGTTCTGAATATATCTGAGAAGTCCATCTGGTCCAGTGTGTCATTTAAACCCTTATTTCCTTGTTGATCTTTTGCTTAGATGATGTGTCCATTTCAGTGAGGGGGTGTTAAAGTCCCCTACTATTATTGTTTTATTGTTGATGTGTTTCTTTGATTTTGTTATTAATTGACTTATATAATTGGCAGCTCCCACGTTACGGGCATAAATATTTACAATTGTTAGATCTTCTTGTTGGATAGACCCTTTAAGTATGATATAGTGTCCCTCTTCATCTCTTATTATAGTCTTTGGTTTAAAATCTAATTTGCCTGATATAAGGATTGCCCCCCAGCTTTCTTTTGATGTCCATTAGCATGGTAAATGGTTTTCCACACCCTCACTTTATTTTTTTAAAAAGATTTTATTTATTTATTTGACAGAGAGACAGCCAGTGAGAGAGGGAACACAGCAGGGGAGTGGGAGAGGAAGAAGCAGACTCCCAGCGGAGGAGCCCAATGTGGGACTCAATCCCGGAACACCGGGATCACGCCCTGAGCCGAAGGCAGACGCTTAATGACTGTGCTACCCAGGCGCCCCTCCACACCCTCACTTTGAATCTGGAGGTGTTTTTGGGTCTAAAATTAGTGTCTTGCAGACAGCATATCATTGGGTCTTTTTTTTTTTTTTTAAGATTTTATTTATTTATTCAACAGAGATAGAGACAGCCAGCGAGAGAGGGAACACAAGCAGGGGGAGTGGGAGAGGAAGAAGCAGGCTCATAGCAGAAGAGCCTGATGTGGGGCTCGATCCCATAACGCCGGGGTCACGCCCTGAGCCGAAGGCAGATGCTTAACCGCTGTGCCACCCAGGCACCCCAGGGTCTTGTTTTTTTTTTTTTTAAATCCAATCTGATACCCTGTGTCTTTTGATTGGGGCTTTTAGCCCATTTACATTCAGGGTAACTATTGAAAGATATGAATTTAGTGCCATTGTATTGCCTGCAAGGTGACTGTTACTGTATATTGTCTCTGTTCCTTTCTGGTCTATACTACTTTTAGGCTCTCTCTTTGCTTAGAGGACCCCTTTCAATATTTCTTGTATGGCCAGTTTGGTGATTGCAAATTCTTTTAGCTTCTGTTTGTCCTGAAAGCTTTTCATCTCTCCTTCTATTTTCAATGACAGCATAGCTGAATATAGTATTCTTGGCTGCATATTTTTCTCATTTAGTGCCCTGAATATATCATGCCAATCCTTTCTGGCCTACCAGGTCTCTGCGAATAGGTCTGCTGCCGATCTAATGTTTCTACCATTGTAGGTTATAGTCCCAAGCTGCTTTCATGATTTTCTCTTTGTCTCTGAGATTTGTTAAGTTTTACTATTAGATGTCAGGGTGTTGACCTATTTTTATTGATTTTGAAGGGGGTTCTCTGTGCCTTCTTGATTTTGATGACTGTTTCCTTCCTCAAATTAGGGAAGTTCTCCACTATAATTTGCTCCAAAATACCTTCTGCCCCTCTCTCTCTTTCTTCTTTTTCTGGGATCCCAATCGTTCTAATATTGTTTTGCTTTATGGTATCCCTTATCTCTTGAATTCTCCCCTTGTGATCCAGTAGTTTTTAATCTCCTTTTTCTCAGCTTCTTTATTCTCCATCATTTGGTCTTCTATGTCACTAATTCTCTCTTCTGTCTCATTTATCCTAGCAGTTAGAGCCCCATTTTTTTATTGCACCTCATTTATAGCCTTTTTTATTTCGACTTGGTTAGATTTTATTTCTCCAGAAAGGGGTTCTCTAGTATCTTCTATGCTTTTTTCAAGCCCAGCTAGTATCTTTGTAATTGTTATTCTGAACTCTAGCTCTGACATCTTACTAATGTCCATGTTGATTAGATCCCTGGCAGTCGGTACTTCCTCTTGTTCTTTTTTTTTTTTTTGAGGTTAGTTTTCCGTTTTGTCATTTTGTCCCAAGAAGAATACATGAACGAGAGAACAAAATGCTTAAAGGGTAACAATGACCCCAGAAAAAGGTACACTAAACAAATCAGAGAGACCTGAAACTGGGTGGGGGGGGGAGAAAAAAAAAAAGAATATGATCGGGCTGGTGAATAGAACAGAGCCACACACTGGATTTGAGGTGTATTTTGGTCTGTTAGAAGAAAGTGCCTCTCAAAATTTTAGAGAAAGAAAAGCTTATACACACACACACGCAAATAAGGGTAAATACAATGTAAGGATGGAATATGACTATAAAAATGAACATTAAAAAAGATTTTAAAAAAGGAGTTGATAAGAAGTTGGTTGAAAAAAGAAAGAAGAAAAATTTAAAAAAATTGAAAAAGAACAAAATAAAGAAAATTTTAAAAATTAACTTTGAAAGACTAAAGAATCATGGGGAAAAGCCATGAATTCTATGTGCTGTATTTCCCCAGCACTGAAGTTTTGCAGTTCTCATTGATCAACAAACTAGGTTTTGGATGGATGTTCTTGCTGATCTTCTGGGAGAGGGGCCTGTTGCAGTGAGGCTCAGGTGTCTTTGCGGAGGTGGAATTGCACCGCCCTTGTCGCCAGCCAGGTTAAGTCATCTGCTTGGGTTTGCTCTCGGTAGCTTTTGTTCCCTGAAGGCTTTTCTGCGCAGCTTTAGAGGATGAACTTGAAAATGGCCCAATCTCTGGCCCGGGGGGAGCGGAGAGCTCGGGGCCCCACTCCTCAGAGTGCCCTCAGAGAAAAGCAGTCAGTCACTCCTGTCTCCCTGCTCTCTGGCCACTCTCTGTGCTCACCTGGCCTATGACTGAGCGTTTCTAACTCTGGCACACGACCGCGTTTGGACTGTCCAAACCCAGTAGATTCCTGCGGCCGCTCCCATGCCACTCCTCCAGGGGGAGGAAGGGGAGTCTCCCCGGATCTGCTGCTTGTTGCGTCACTGCTCGAAGAGCTCGTCCGCGGTGCTGCTGATCACGGTTTATGACCACCCCAAGCTGAGAGCCCACTCTCCAGCTCACTCTTTGCAGCTGGCTTCCCTGCTGCCATACCTGGGAGCTCTACCGCACTCAGGCACCCTCAGTCCTTCTGTGACCCCGAGAGTCCTGAGACCACACTGTCCCAGCGAGGGTCCCCCCACCCTGCTTAGCCACTGGAGCGACGTCTCTCACTGGAGCAGACTTCTACAAGTTCCAATTTTGTGTTCTGCGTCTCTAGCACTTGCCTGTAGCTGGCTGATGGCGGGTCCCCCCCCCCCATCTATCTTCCCATATTTCGCCTGAGATTTACTTCTCCGCATGTCCTACCTTCCAGAAAGTGGTCGCTTTTCTGTTCATAGAGTTGCTGCTACTCTTTTCCTCGTTCTCCGGTTGGGTCCGTAGGTATTCAGAATGGTTTGATAACTATCTAGTTGTACTCCTGGGACCAGATGAAATTTCAGTCTCCTGCTGCTCCGCCATCTTGCTAAGCCCTGGTGGGGTTATTTTTTTGTTTTTGTTTTTTTAAGATTTTACTTATTCACTTGAGAGAGAGAGAGCGCGCGCGTGTGGGAGAACATGAGCATGGGGAGGGGCAGAGGGAGAGAGAGAAGCAGACTCCCCGCTGAGCAGGAAGCTGACGTGAGACTGGATCCCAGATCATGACCTGAGCCAAAGGCAGGTGCTTAACCGACCGAGCCACCCAGGAGCCCTCATAGGGTGGTTTTTAAATTAAATTTCCATTTTTATTTTATTGTGGTAAGAACACTTAAGATGATATCTGTTCTGAACAGATTTTTAAGTGTACAACACAATACTGTTAACTATAGGTACAATGTTGTACAGATCTCTAGAACTTATTCATTTTGCATTACTGAAGCTTTAAACCTGTTGATTAGCAACTCCCCAGCCTGTCCCTGGCAGCCACTGTTCTGTTTTCTGCTTCTTTCTGTTTGACTATTTTTGATACCTCATATAAGTACAACCATACAGTATTTGTCCTGTGACTGGCTTATTTCACTTAGCATTATGTCCTTAAGGCTCAACCATGTTGTCCTATATTTTTAGGGTTACCTTCTTTTTAAAAGCTGAATAATATTGTTGTATGTATATATAAATTTTCTTTCTTTTTTTTTTAACGATTTATTTATTTTAGTGAAAGACAAAGAGAGTGCACGTGTGGGGGAGTAGGGGGATAAGGGACAGAGGGAGAGGGGAGAGAGAATCCCAAGCTGACTCCACACTGAGCACAGAGCCCCACATGGGGCTCAAACCCAGGATCCTGAGATCACCACCTGGGCTGAAACCAAGAGTCAGAGGCTTAACCGAATATACCACCCAGGTGCCCCTACATTTTCTTTATCCATTCATTCTTCAGTAGACATTTAGATTGTTTCCACATCTTGACTATTGTGAATAGTGGTGCAATGGACATAGAAGTGCTAATATTGATTTGTGATCCTGATTTCAATTCTTTTGGATAAATACCCAGAAGTGGGATTGCTGGATGACACAATAGTTCTATTTTCAATTTTTTAAAAGTTTTTATTTAAATTCCAATTAGTTGGGGTGACTGGGTGTCTTAGTTGGTTAAGCATCTGCCTTCGGCTCAGGTCATGATCCCAGGGTCCTGGGATCAAGTTCCGCATCTGGCTCCCTGCTCAGCAGAGACCCTGCTTCTCTCTCTCCCTCTGTGGCTACCCCTGCTTGTGCTCTCTCTCTCTGTGTGTCAAATAAATAAAATCTTTAAAAAAATAAATTCCAGTTAGTTAACATACAGTGTAATATTAGTTTCAGGTGTACAATATAGTGATTCATCAATTCTATATGACACTCAGTGTCATCAAAACAAGTGCATGCCTTAATCCCCATCACCTATTTCACTCATCCCCCCACCCACCTCCCCCCTGGTAACCATCAGTTTGTTCTCTGTAGTTAAGAGTCTGTTTCTTGGTTTGCCTCTCTCTCTTTTTCCCTTTGCTTGTTTTTTTTTTTCTTAAATTTCACATATGAGTGAAATCATATGGTATTTGCCCTTCTCTGACTTACTTATTTTGCTTAGCATAATACTTTCTAGCTTCATTCGTGTCATTTCAAATGGCAAGATTTCATTCTTTTTTATGGCTGAGTAATATTCCCATGCACATGCATTTGTGTGTGTGTGTGTACCACATCTTTTTTTCCCTTTCTTTAAAAGACTTTATTTATTTATTTATCTGCACATGTGTGCGTGTGCACGAGAGAGAGAGGGAGATTGAGATCATCAGTGGGGGGAGAGGCAGAGGAATAGGGAGAAGGAGGCTCTCCACTGATCAGGGACCTGACTTGGGGCTTGACCCCAGGACTCTGAGATCATGACCTGAGCCAAAGGCAGACATTTAACTGACTGAGCCACCCAGGGGCCCCTCCACATCTTTATCTTGATGGACACTTGGGCTGTTTCCATAATTTGGCTATTATAGATAATGCTGCTATAAACATCAGGGTGCTTGTATCTTCCCCCCCCCTTTTTAAAACACAGGGCTTGAACTCATGACCCTGAGATCAAGGCCTGAGCTGAGATCAAGAGTGGGACCCTTAACTGACTGAGCCACCCAGGTGCCCCAGTATCCCTTTTTATATGTTTATAATTAATATTCTTGTATTATTTGGGTAAGTACCTAGTAGTGCAATTACTGGATCATGTGGTAGTTCTATTTTTAACTTTTTGAGGATACTCCACACTGTTTTCCAGAGTGGCCGCACCAGCTTGCATTCCCACCAACAGTGTAAGAGTGTTCCCCTTTCTCCCCATCCTCACCTACATCTGTTTTTTCCTGTGTTGTTAATTTTACCCATTCTGACAGGTGTGAGGTGATATCTCACTATAGTTTTGATTTGCATTTCCCTGATGATGAGTATCTTTTCATGTGTCTGTTGGCCATCTGTACGTCTTCTTTGGAAAAATGTCTATTCATGTCTTCTGCCCATTTTTTAGTTGGACTATTCATTTCTTGGGTGTTGAGTTTGAGAAATTCTTTATGTATTTTGGATACTAATCCTTTCTCAGATACGTCATTTGCAAATATCTTCTCCCATTTAGTAGGTTGCCTTTTAGTTTCGTTGATTGTTTCCTTCGCGGTGCAGAAGATTTTATTGTGATGAAGTCCCAATGGTTTATTTTTGCTTTTGTTTCCTTTGCCTCAGGAGACATATCTAGAAAGAATTTGCTACAGCCGATGACTAAGAGGTTACTGCCTGTGTTCTTCTCTGGGATTTTTATGGTTTTGGGTTTCACACTTAGGTCTTTAATCCATTTTGAATTAATTTTTGTGTTTGGTGTAAGAAAGTGGTCCAGCTTCATTCTTTTTTATGTTCTTGTCCAGTTTTCCCAACACCATTTGTTGAAGAGGGGACTGTCTTCTTCCCATTGGATATTCTTTCCTGCTTTGTTGAAGATTAATTGACCATATAGTTGTGGGTTAATTCTATTTTCAATATTCTGAAGAACCTCCACACTGCTTTTCATAGTGCCTACACCATTTTGCATTCCCGCTAACAGTGTACAAGGGTTCCGGGTTCCCCGCATCCTCACCAACATTTGTCTTTTGCATAGTACTTGTTTTAAGAGTCAAATGGTGGGTGCCTGGCTGGCTCAGTTGGTGGAGGATGTGACTCTTGATCTTGGGGTTGTGAGTTCTAGTGTCAAGAGTACTTGAAAATAAAGTCTTTAAAAAACAAGAGTCAAATGAGATAGTCCACAAAAATCTCTTAAGTCTAAAAGCCTGAAAAATACCAAGAGTTTGGCAAAAATTATTCTCACTGTTGGTCCCTCACTCACCGCCTACTCTACCAGGAACAGGCCCCTGAAGTCTCATTCCCCACCGCCAAAAAACCCCCCAGTTCCACCTCTGGTTAGCAGTGCTCCCAAACCCCACATCGCTAAATGCTGTCACTTGCAGAATCCATGAGGCTCCAGTGACTAGAAAGAAGTTTCATCGAATTCTGAACAGGAAGCAGCAATGGCAGCTGATAATCTCTGACTGAATATAGCCATCCATTATCTCACTGTGGTTTCTTGTTTCTCTGACAGAGGAAACACCCACGACTTTCTTGAAGTTATTTTAAACACTCAGTTCCTTGTTTAGCTCTGGCAGGATAATGTTACCCCTGGGCACTCCTGCTTCGGGCTGTGGCCTCCCTGCCTTCCTGGGGCTCCCAGCTAAGCGGCCAACCTATAGGGTAATTGTCCCCTCTACTTGGGGGGCAGTGATATGAAAAAATCAGGAATAAAGCCCACAGGAGGGATTGCTGTTGGAAGAGAAAAGTAAGCAAACCAAGAAACCTTAAGTACAACATCCACTTTTTGTTCTTCAAGAAACCAGCCAGGCAGAACTGACATGCTGGGAGAGTGTGTGTCACCAGTTTCTTTTCATCATCACTAGTTTCTAAATTGCACTCCATCTCCGATGCTTCCCTCTGGTTCTGTTCCTCTCAGGGAAGCAAATCTGTCCTAGCGGGTCCACCGCCCTGCTGAGGAGCAGAGCCCAGGCCCAAGTCTCAGGTTTGAGCAGGAAAGCCCTGTTGACTCTTGTTTTTGTAAAACTCAGGGTCCAGGAGGCTCTTGGCCAGATTGCACGATAGGCAGTTTGTCGTTGGCTTCACCTCCAGCTGTCTGTCCCCTGCCCAGCCCGTTCTCTACCAAAGCTTTTGTGATATGATGTCACTTACTATGACATCTGGGAAATTCATTCTGAAGAATTATGGATTTCATGTGTTGCCTCTCTCAGGAGTACTTATATTTTAAAAAGAGAACTCTCAAGGCAGTAATGCTTAAATCAAAGGACTCCATCTCTAAATGACTTCACGCGAGCTGTGTTTGGTGGGGAGGGGAAGGCCTCAGGACTCTCTCTGGCCCCCTGGTGGCCATCACTTCTCAGTGGGTTCTCCGGATGTGGATGACACAGCATGACTCTCGTTTTGAAAGACTGTTCTTCTTCTGAAGAGGAACAGAAAGGTGGAACTCCTATAATTTGGTCAGAACAAAAAGGGGAAGCTATAAAAGCAGGTGGCTACAAAGCCCAGGAAGATGTGTTCAAAAGCTGCTCTCCCAGGCACAGAGCTCGTGGTCAGAGCTAGAGGGCCCTAGGAAGGCTGGAGGAGTAAAGGGTCACTCAGGGATTCTGAGACACAGTGGAAGTAACACCACCTTGGCAGGGATGAAACCAGCTCTCTGGCTGCTCGGCTCTGCCACCTTCCCAATCGAACCCTGAACAGCCCTTAACCTCTCCAGAGCTCATTCTCTTCAGTGAAAATACTCCAGGCAGGAAAAATACACACTGAGATGTTGACAGTGGTCCACGCTGGGTGTGGGATTCGAGGTAAAGTTGGCTTCTTCTCAATGCCTGTATCAGGGTTTAATTAGAGATGCAGAACTTCTAAGAATGACATCGAGTCAGGGGTTTATTAGGGATTTGATGTTATGTGGTTGTGGGAGCTGGTTAAACAGCTTGTGTGCACTTGCTGCTTATGTTTTTGGTGTTGGGCCTGAAGTCAGGAGGGCAGGTAGTCAGGAAGAATAAAGAAGCATGACATACGGGGGAGTGAGGACAAATTGGAAATTGCAAGAAAATGTGGCACCTGCAAGGGTGAAGTGGGTCCTGCATCAGTCTCTCACTGCCTCCACAACCTCCAACTTCAGTGATTCCAGGGACCTGCAAAAGGAGCTGGGTCCTTTGGCATGAGCTAAACACACATGTGAGCCAGGAGTTGAACAGGTTGAAGGATGAGATCTGGTGGGAACTGTGGGTCCAACTGCCTTCCCATGCCAAAAAGGTCAGCCAGCAGATCTGGGACAATGTGTGTGAGTTGCAACGGTGCCTGCCTCTATACAGACCTTTTGAGCAGAGACATGACTGCTTCATGTCTGCCCTTCAAGTCTTATGCAAATTTTCTTGTGGCCAACCCTAGCCCAGGACCAGACAAGGAAAAAAATTCTGAAAAACATAATTCCAGTTTAGCCAAGTTGACATAGTACAAAGCCATTGTGATTGCTTTCTGTATTTGCCAAACCTTCTTCAATTAGCATGTATTACTTTAATAACCAGGAAAACAAAACTTTAAAAAGTCCCTAGAATATCCAAATGGCTAATAAATACATGAAAAAATACTCAATTCACTAATCAGCACGAAAATGCAAATTAAAAGCACAATAGGATATCTCTACACATCTCATCAGAATGGCTAAAATAAAAAAGACAGACAATGCTACATGTTGGTGAGGGTATGGAACAACTGGAACTCTTATACATTGCTAGTGGGAGTGTAAATTGCTTACAACCATCTTGGAAAAACATCTGACAATATCTGTTGAAGTTGAACATACGCATACCTCATGATAAGCAATTACTTTTCTAGAAAAACACATGTTCACTAAGAGATATGTACAAGAATGCTCATAGTGCCATTATTTGTAATAGCTAAAAGCCAGAAACAATTCAAATGTCCACCAACAAGAGAATGGATAAATAAATCATGGTGAATTCATATAATGGGGTATTATACAGCAGTGGGAAAAAACAGTCCATAACTACATACAATAGTCAGGGTAAGTATCACAAATATAAAGTTAAGTGGAGGAAGCCAGACAGAAAAAAGTACATATCTATAATTCCATTTATGTGAAGTTTCAAAACAGGAAAAGATTAATCTATGCTTTTAATTTATGAATAGGAATTATGCTTGAGAGACTAGTGACTGGAAGGGGTCAAGGGAGGCCTCTGGTGACATTCTGTTTCTTCATTTAGGTTTTGGTTATAAGAAGGTGTTTGTTTGAAAATTTATAGAGCTGTATATTTATGATTGGTGCACTTTTCTGTATATGTTATACTTCCACAAAAAGTTAACAGAAAGAAAAAGAAAAAAATCAGTGATCCTGGTTTAGGAAACTAGATAACTACTCTTATTATATCACAAATTGAGGGGATTCAGATGCAATAATGTGGATTACAGTGCTTGGGAAAAAAACCCTGAGGAATACATAGACATAGGAATAAGGAGAGAAAATATTTAACCTGGGTTGGTATCTTCTTTTTAATCATAGTAAAATATACGTAACATAAAATTATTACTTAATGATTTTGGTTTTCTTTTTAAGAGAATCTGTGGTTGTATGTGTTGCACGGAAGGTGCTGGTTAGTGAGAACTGAGAAGGAAAGACAGGTTTCCTGTGTCCCTGATCAGCTTCTGTCATGCCTGCCGTCATTCACTCTGCTTGCTCAGCTAAGGTCTCATGACCAAGCAGGGTAATTCACTGCCACTTGGAATCAGTCCATTCGCTGTGGGTGATCCTCCAGCCCCCTGAGGTCAGGCAAGATCTGATGACAGGAGCTCCTATGAGCTCTAGAAGTGTCACTGAATCTAGATCCCACTCTGTTGCCTGACTACCTTAACACACACATTTAGTCACTTGTGACTATCTTTACCCCTGAAGCTCTTCTTTTCATCAGCAGCCTTGAGAAAGGCCAGGATTACAAATTCAGTAAGAGGTTTGTTTGTTTGTTTATCTATCCAGGGAGATGGGGAAAAGGGCAGAGGGAGAGGGAGAGAATCTTAAGCAGGCTCCACGCTGGGCGTGGAGGCTGATGTGGGACTTGACCTCACAACCCCAAGATCATGACCTGGGCCAAAATCAAGAGTCAGACACTTAACCAACTGAGCCACACAGGCGCCTTCAGCAAGGTTTGTTTGTTTTTTTTTTTTAAAGATTTTATTTATTTATTTGACAGAGATAGAGACAGCTAGCGAGAGAGGGAACACAAGCAGGGGGAGTGGGAGAGGAAGAAGCAGGCTCATAGCAGAGGAGCCTGATGTGGGCTCGATCCCACAACGCCAGGATCACACTCCGAGCCGAAGGCAGACTCTTAACTGCTGTGCCATCCAGGCGCCCCTCAGCAAGGGTTTTAAAGGGTAGTCCCAGGACAGCAATAGTGATATCGATTTTGCTCTCCAGAGCGTTGACATGTCTGCATTTCTAAGCTCACTTGGGCAGTTGGTTGTTTGGCTCCAACACCAACACCAGCACTATCTGGACAGGGAAGGAGCTCATAGCTCTTAAATACCTACACTGGAGCAGAGGCCAAGGATCATAGAAAAACCTGTCCCTGATAATACCACTGGAGAGAAATAATTGAGTACCTACTGTGTGCTTGGCATGATGCTCCCAGCAAGATACCCATGCCTCTTGGAGACCAGCAGAGGGCTCAGGACTCAGGTTCCCTGAACTAGAGCTTTTTAAGGGGAAGAGAAATCTGAATAAATTATAGTGGGTGACTCATTCTCCCTCTTCCTGGAAGCCCAGTCAACCCCAGATTTTATTCTCCTAAAATCAGGTTAAAATAAACACCACAAACATTTCTGTAAAGAGAGGCCTGGAAAGATAATACACTGGTTATCTTTGAGCGGTGGATTAGGGTTGATATTTCCCTCTTTCTTGTAATTTTTAAGGCAGCCTGTGTAATAAACACATGGCCTTTGGAAAGCAAGCACTTGGGTTCAAATCACAGCTTTGCTGTGTACTTGCTAGGTGACTTTGGGCAAGTTACTTCACCTGTATGAACTTTCATCTTATTATCCGTAAGTGGGGACGATAATAAACCTACCTGAGTGAAATGATGCACATTAAGTGCTCTCCTACAGTATTTCATGCAAAGAAAATACCCCATAAATGGGAGCAGTTATTGTTATCTTTCTCTATTATTCGATATTTTTCAACAAACACATTTTTAAAATAAAAATAATAAAGATTTAAAAAAAAAAAACAAAACCCAAGGACAGTCCTGAAAGGGAAAAGAGTAAGAGGGCATTGGAGCCTTAGGGGCTGTGGGCCAAAGGAGGGAGGGGCTCAACCATGGAGCTGGGGTTAGGGGTTGAACTGGACCATGAGCCTTTCTTTTTGGCCTCCAGCTGAGGAACCATCTCTTTCTGTGCTGGGTCACTGCTCCCTGTACCCTAAGCTCAGACACAAGAGCAATTGTCCCAATTAGCTCTAGTCTGGCAACATCTCTGATTCTAGAGAATCCTGGTTCATACCGTCTACCAGGGGGTTTCTTGCCATGATCTGGGTACAGTGTGACCTGACCAGCTCAGCACAAAGCTCCTATCATCTCATCTCCTGTTCTGACGTGCTGTGTCTGTGAGTACCGTTTTAAAAACCTCTGTCTAAAGCTTGGTCCCTTGAAATCTCACCTCTTTAGTCCCTGGGTGCTGGCGATTCATTTCACGTTTAACAAGACGTTTGCTATTACCTTATCATCAAGATAGCTCTAGAAAAGGGACATTGTCCTTAAAGGTGGCATCCTCCCTCCCTTCTCCGGGGTGGTTCCTTTTCCTTTAAGTGGAAGCTTGCTCTGACTCTCCACGCCTGGCCTGGCACTCAGCACACACTGTGGGTTTTGCCTTTTGTCACACTGAGCATGTCTCTTGCAACCGTGGCTGTGGCACACATTCTCCCATATTTGGGAGTAAGCTGGAGACTTGGCGGCATGTGGGTTTCTGTTTAAAATTCCAAAGCCAGCGGGGCGTATATTATCCATTTCCTCAAATCCGACATGCTGTAAAGCATGAGTCAGAGTAGGATAAGCTTCTTCCCAGGGGAAGTTGTGTCAGTTGGTTAGTGAATGTAATTAAACAAGGATAATGTTCACTGGCATTAGCTGCAGATTAATGCAGAGGAAAACAAAATCTCCATCTTGAGTTTACAATCTTCCTGCCAAGATAGGACTACTTCTCCAGGTGTCACTGATCAGAGAAGGCAATCCAACCTTAATGCAATTTGAGGGGCATAGGAAGACGCCTCCATCAATACTCTCCTTCCACATAAGTGAATAATGCAGATATTAGGAACTTTGGAGGGGGAACGTATATTCTGATTATTTTTAAGCTATTTTATGAGGAGGGTTACATGTCAGCCAATCTCAATGAGGGTTATTTTATCTGACTTAAGCCATCATCACTCAGGGCCAAGCGGCTGAAAGCAGACTCTGCGGGAATGGAACAAGGGACAGATAAAATCTGATAAGCACTGGGAATGATAGTCAGCTTATTGTGCTTTGCATACCAATGGGTCTTTTGGGAGGGACTACCAAGAGGGAAGTTAGGAAATGAGGGGTGTGTCTAGAGGACAGTGGAAACCCATGGTTTCTGTTGCACACTCTAGCCTAGACAAGCCGTTTTCCAAATCATGGAAATCTCAAAATAGAAAGTCAATTCTGGAAAGGCTGTTGGAGGTCATTTAGTCCAACCCCTCTTCAAAGAAGAGCAAATTGGGTCCCCCCAGAGAGGTTAAGTAATTTGCCCAAGTTCACGCAGCAAGTTAGTGGCAGAGTTGAGACTTAAGTCTCCTCTATTCATCTCTCTACCAAGTTGCTCCAGAAACCATAGGAGCTAGTGTTCAGGCTGACCTCACTGGCCCATCCTCCAACTATCCACTTGGTCCTGCCTTTTCAAATATAACCTCTGCACAGGGGAGGAGAAGCAATGCTAAACCTTATCTGAGAAACTACAGTGTCCTGCCACGGTCCCTCCTGGTTTGCACAGCATAAATAATTCCAAAATGTTATTTTTTCTTTGTTCCAGTATGAAGTATGCTAAATTTTGTGTAACTGAGACACAAAGCTTACTGCTAACTAGAACAGCTTCTGGGGTAAAGAAAAAGGGATTCATGAACATTCTTTTAGCTATCTGATGAAGCATCCCCCCATCTTCCACTTGACCAAAGTCAATATACTTGATCATGGGGCGCCTGGTGGCTCAGTTGGTTAAGCAGCTGACTCTTGATTTCAGCTCAGTTCATGATCCAGGGTCCTGGGATTGAGCCCTGCATTGGGATCTGTGCTGGGCTGGGGAGTCTGCTTCAGGATTCTCTCTCCCTCTGCCCCTCCCCCTGCTTGCTTGCTTGCAAGCACTCGCATTTTCTTTCTCAAACAAATAAATAAACCTTTAAAAAAAAAAAAAAGAAATACACTTGATCATTTCGTCATTTTTTTGTGTTTTAGTGTTTTCAAGTGCCCCTTCTGATGTAGGTCAAAGCATTTTGTTTTTCTTAAATGTGAGATTGTATTCTTTCTGCCCAGATAGCACAGAAAAGACTTTTCCAAATAAGGAAGTTTTGCTGGAGTGTGTATGGCTCAGGCAGCAGCCGTTGCTGCCATCCTAACTTAGTCAAATACAGTGGCTCCACTCTCCACAAAGCCAGGAAGCATTTAGGGACCCATTAGCACTTTTGCACAGTTGAACCATTGAGGTTGGGGGTGCTGCCAGCCGGTGGTTGTGGCAACCAGGGACATGGAAAAAAAAATTTGTAGAGAAGGCAAAGTTTGGTTTCAGCACACCCCTGCTCTCCACATTCCTTCCTTCCCAGCCCCAGCATCCTGCAAGTGTTTATTCTCTATTCAAAGTGGATGCTCTGATTTTTTGGAATCAGATAGATAGGAGTTAAAATCCTGGCTCTCCACATATAATGTGACCTTTAGTAAGTTACTGAACTTTTTTAGACTTTTCCCTTTCTTTTCTTTTTTTCTTTCTTTCTTGCTGTCTTTCAGGATTATTTATTTATTTAGAGACAGCGTGAGTGGGGAGGGGCAGAGGGAAAGGGAGAGAGAGAATCCCAAGCAGACCTCGGCACTGAGAATAGAGTCTGACAGGGGGCTTTGATCTCACGACCCTGAGATCATGACCTGAGGCCAGGTGCCCTTAGCCTCTTCCCTTTCTTTTAGAGTGAAAATGAGGGGCACCTGGATGGCTCAGTCGGTTAAGTGTCTGCCTTTGGCCCAGGTCATGATCCCAGGGTCCTAGGATTGAGCCCCATGTGGGGCTCCCTGATCAGTGGGGAGCCTACTTCTCCCTCTCCCTCTGCCCTTCCCCCTCTTTGTGTGCACTCATCATCTCTCTCCATAATAAATAAATAAAATTAAAAAAATAAAAATAAAGTAAAAATGATACTGCTTATCTCATGGCGTTATGAGCAGTAAATAACCTGATAGTATGTCCCAATTCCCCTTCTTAGGCTCTAAAATTACTTGTTTTCCATCCTTTTTAAGGTACCTCCTCTGCTACCAGAACACCTTAATCTGTACTTAACCAAGGGTTGAGAGGAAAGTGTGAGTATTAAAATAATTTGTGCTAAGGTGTGAGTGACTACAATAAAAATTTATTAGCCCATATGAATTTCTGACTTCTGTAACCAGGGATGTTGTAAGTGAAATGAAGAATTTCCTTCGGTAATGAAGACGTATTTTCTTTTGTAATGCTCCTTAATTTATACCACTATGCCTTGCTCCACCTGCCCCTAACGCCTACTCAGCCTTTTAGGGTGAGAAGGGGCAAGTGCTCCATAAGAGTCTATACAATTCTGGAAACTTGATAAACAGGATCATTTCCCCCCTTTCTAGTTAGAAGAATGTTCATCATCATATTTTCAAAAATGTTGAAAAACACGTACTCTTTTAGACGGCTAAGTTCAGATAATAATATAGTGAGAATCTTTGACAGAAGCTTCTTACCTGAACAAGGGCCTGTTCCAAGGCCATACCCAAACGGAACAACAATTAACCCAAGACCAAGTAGATCTTAAGATAGCCTTGATGTAAAATGGTGCAGCCACTTTGGAAAACAATCTGGCAATTTCTCAAAAGGTTAAACGTATGGTCCAGTAATTCCACGCTTAGGTATACATACACCCAAGAGAAATGAAAAAATATATTTACACAAAAACTTGCACATGAATGTTCATAGCAGCATTATTCATAATAGCTAAGAAGTAGAAACAACCCAGTGTCCATTAACTAGTGAATGGATAAACAAAATGTGGTACACCCATACAAAGGAATATTATTCAGCCATAAAAAGAAACGTGTGCTGATACACACTGCAACATGGATGAACTTGGAAGACATTATGATAAATGAAAGAGTCTGAAACAAAAGGCCACATATTATATGGTGTCATTCATATGAAATTTCCGGAATAGTCAAATTCATAGAGACAGAAAAAAGATTAGTGGTTGCCTAAGACTAGGCGAAAAGGGGAGTTGCGTATTTCTTTGTTTTGTTTTCTTTTTATGATTCTTTTAATTATCTTAACAATTTTATTTATTTATTTATTTCTTCATTCATTCATTTATTTATTAGAGAGAGAGATATTGAGCTTGTGTGTGAGCAGGCGGGGGGCAGGGGAGGAGGGGCAGAGGAAGAGGGAGAGAGAGAATCTTAAGCAGGTTCCATGCTGAGGGTGGAGAGGGACGCAGAGCTCGATCTCAACACCCCGAGATCATTAACTGGCCTGAAATCAAGAGCGAGTGCTTAATGGACTGAGCTATGTAGGTGCCCATTTTAACAATTTTAGATGCTAGAAAATTCTGTATCTTCCTAATTTCAATTTTTTGTTATAAAATATAAATTTCCCAAATTAAAAAATATTAAAATCCTTAAAAATATTCTTTCCACAATTTGAGATAGGACAAAACACAATTACAGAATTTAAAAACTAGACCACTATGTTTAGTTTGAGCCTTCTTTCTGATCTGTCTCTTTTGTTAGTAGGATAAATTTGAATACATTTTTGGTAAGCTTTGTTGTCATTATGTGAAAAGGGGAGTGTTGTTAATGGGTATGGGCTTCCTATTTAGGGTGATGAAAATGTTGTAAAATTCATTGTGGTTAAGGATTGCACAACTCTGTGAATATATTAAAAATCAATGAATCATACACTTTAAATGGGTAAATTGCATAGTATGTAAACTATATCTCAACAGAGCTGTTATACACACACACACACACACACACACACACAGAGAGAGAGAGAGAGAGAGAGAGAGAGAGAGAGAGAAAGATAGCTTCGAGAAAAGTACTTGTTACCCTGTAGGTACTTACAGATTGGTTGGTTAAAGGCTATAGGACTCCTGAGGTCTGGAAAATGGCCCTGGTATCCATTTGGAGATCCAGTGAGTGGCCACTAGTAGAGTCCAAGCATTGATGGGAGGAGCTGGGTTGAGAACCTCACAAAAGAACCTCTGGTTCTTTTTTTTTTTTTTTTTTTTTTTAAAGATTTTATTTATTTATTCAACAGAGATAGAGACAGCCAGCGAGGGAACAGAAGCAGGGGGATGGGAGAGGAAGAAGCAGGCTCATAGCGGAAGAGCCTGATGTGGGGCTCGATCCCATAACGCCAGGATCACGCCCTGAGCCGAAGGCAGACGCTTAACCGCTGTGCCACCCAGGCGCCCCAGAACCTCTGGTTCTTTTGACCAGAAACATGAATAAAGCAATAAAAAACAGTCCAGAAAATGGCTTCTAGAATACATCTAAACAGTTCTTTCTAGTATTGCTGCTGTTTTCTCTTAAAAATCAAATTTCTCGGGGGCGCCTGGG
>NC_048223.1:77751858-77977897 GCF_002007445.2 Ailuropoda melanoleuca
CCCACCCCGCCCCGGGCCAGATGTGTTCTTACATACATCTGCATTCCTAACCCATGCATCTTCATTTGGGAGCCTCTTTATCTGAGCCTTTCAGAGAGGCCTGCCTCAGATGTCTCTGTCAAGAGCTGCTTACTAGGGGAGTGAGGGGGACTTTGAAGACCCGTTTCTCTGCTATAACTTAGTACTCAGGCTTTTCCACTCTTAGTTCTTCCCTCTCTACCTTCCCTGGGACTCAGGGTCATAAAACTGCAAGACCCTTTTATTGGGGTCTCCTAGGACAAACAACCCCCACATCTGTGCTGATACTCCTTGACCAGTATGCTGGTCCTTGAGGGAAAATGGAAGTGGAGAGCTGGCACTACCTCTCCTTTAGCCTCTTAATTGTATCATAGTAAGTGATAAATTTTGTCTTGTCTAAATTGACTACCACAGAATCTGGCAGCTCAGCTCTCTCCAGCTCATTGGAGTTCTTGACACAAAAGAATGGAATCATACAGTGTATAGCTTTTGAATCTGGCTTCCTTCAGTTGGCATAAGTGCATCTGAGATTCATCCATTTGTTGTGTATGAGTAATTTATTTCCTTTACAGCTGACTACTATTCCATTATATAGATGTGCTGCAGCTTCTGTGTTCATCCCTAGTAGAGGAATATTTGGAATGTTTTCATTTTTGGCGATTGTGAATAAAGCTGATACAAACATTTGTGTGTAAGTTTTTGTGTTAACATTGTGCTGTTTATTTTCATTATTACTGAATTTTGAGAGTTCTTTATATATTCTGAATACAAGTCTTTCATCAGATATGTCATTGCAAATGCTTTCTCCCATCTGTTCTTATCTTTTCATTTTCTGATTAGTGTCTTTCAATGAGCAGAAGTTCTTACCAATTTATCAGTTTGGTTTTTATCGGTTACGCTTTTATGTGATAGTTAACTCTTTGCCCAACCCAGGGTCAGAAAGATTTTCTCCTGTATTTTCCAATAAAAATTTTATTATTTTAACTTTTGTATTTATATCTCTGATCCATTTGAGTTAATACTTGTGTGTGTAAGATAAGATATGGAACAAGGTTCCTCTTTTTCTCCCTCTTTGGCATATGGCTATCCAGTTCTAGTCCATACCCTTTCCTGAAGTTTTTAAAAATTGTTTTAATTGCCTTTGTGCATTTCTCGAAAATCAATTGTATGGTTGTATTTCTGTACTCTGTATTCTGTTCCATCGATCTGTATATTTATTCTTTCTCCAGTATCATGCTGTACTGAATCCTGCAGCTTCCTAGTAACCCTTGATGTGTTTGGGACTTTTTTGTTTTTTGTCTCTATAATCATGTTAAAAATGAGTCTGGAAGTTGAAATTATTATATTTTACAGGTTGAAAATGTCTTCTATAAATTTTCACTGTTGGATTTTGATAGAATGTACATGTTAGAAAATGTGTTTTCAGATACTGTAGAGGAAAATGCTGTTAACTTAGTTGAAGGGGATTTTGAAATAATAGGACTAATAAGAAAAAGTAAATAGTTAAAGAGAGTTTATACATCTTATTGTCACTACCTTTTTGTTTTAAATATTTATTCTTAAAGGAGACTTATTTTGTTGTGGTGAATGGTTTGATTTTTATAGGTTTTTCCAGCAACATAACCATGGACACAGATTTTAGAACAAATGGTCTATATGAGAGATATAGGTTACACCGGCAGGGGTGACAGGAAGGTGATTCAGGGATGGCAGTGCAACTAATAAAAGGTAATTAAGCCAGATACCATGATAGGTTGCTGGAGCTTTATCCTGTGGGTAAATTTTGAGAAAAATCAATGTCAAAATTGCTTTCAGAATGAACCGACAGGAGGTGTGAGTGTATTTCCTGTTAATGGCTGTGGAGTGCAGTCCAGAGAATTGTTCACCTGTCTGGTGCTCAGGTGATCATAGCAGCTTTCACCAGTTTAGGAGAAAGCCTCTTTGGCATAAACAGGAAGATATCAGCTGTTAGAAGTAACCAGAGCAAGGGTAAATGGTTAGGTCCAAAAGATATTGGAGGGACATTGACAGCATTTGACACATACCTTATGGCTTTTAAGTGCCCTTCCTGGATTATTATAATAAATAACTTTAATCAAATCATCCCTGTAATGATATTTTCTAAATAATTTAGATTAAATTTTCTATACTTATGCTTTTCTCTACTTTTTATTCATACAGCTTCATTAACTTTTTGTACATTTACTCCTGTTGTCATACTATTTAATTACCTAGAAGAGCTTCCTAACTGCACATTTAGAGATATTATAGTGTATTCCCTTTTCAGATCATATATTTTAAAATGTTAAATGATGAGGATATATAAGATGGCAGATAAGCATATAAAATGTTTTCAATATCTTTAGCCATCAGAAAAGTACAAATTAAAACTACACAAAATCCCTGCATATATATTTAAATAGCTAAAAATTAAAAATGCTGACAATAACATGTGCTGGTGAGAATCTAGTATGATTGACTCTCTCATACACTACTGGTGGGAATGTAAAATGACGTAGCCACTCTGAGAAACAGATTGGCATTTCTTATAAAATTAAACATACATTCCATATGACTGAGAATTCTTGAGTATTTATCATAGAGAAATGAAAACTTATTTTCACACAAAAAACTTGATACACAAATATTTATAGCAGCTTTATTTGTAATTGCTCCAAATTAGAAACAATCCAGATAACCTTCAACAGGTAAATGGATAAACAAACTGATCTGTCTATACAATAGAATACTACTCAGCTTTAAAAAGGAATAATGTATTAATACAACAATTTGCATGGATATCAGGGGCATCACACTGAGTTAAAAAAAAATGATCTGAAAGGTTGCATGCTATATGATTTCAAAAATAGAATGTTCTTGAATTTTAAAACATATATATAGTTTTGGAAAACAGAATAGTGGTTGCCAGAGCGTAGGGATGAAGGGGAAAGAAGGAGAGTGTGAATATAAAGTTGTTGCACAAGGGGTCTTCTTGATGGTGATGGAACAGTTCTATATATTGATTGTGGTGGTTGTTTCACAAATCTGTACAGCTGATAAGATTTCATAGACTAAATACACTTACACAAGCAAGAGTGCATATAAAATCTAGTGAAATCTGAATGGATTTAGTAATTTACTACTGTACCAATGACCGGTTCCCGCATTTGAAAATGGACCGTGGTCATGTAATATGTTATCATTAGAGCAGGCTGGCAGAAGGTGACATGGGAGCCCTTTGTACTGTTTTTGCAATTTCTTGTGAATCTAAAATTAGTATGTGGTCATTGAGTAAGTCCCATTTATTCACATAATTTGCATCTTATATCTAAGCTAATTCTCTCTCCATGACAGAATAATTCCATGATGTGTATTTTTTTTTTTTTAAGTACAAAGCAAGGGCTTAAAAGACTTCAGGACTAATTACACGAAAATCAGTTTTGTAACCTATTTCTCCTTTGTCTATTTTTTACCTTCTTCACAAAATTCCAGGGATGCAAATGTAAATAAAGTAGTTTTATTTGCAAAATGATCTACTTTATAGACAAAACTAGAGGGTCCTCATGATTTCTTCTGAATTCTGTGCTATAAAGTGAAACTTCTGGTGGTCACCTATCTCATTGGCATAAACATAAAATCTTCTCTGCCTATAAAATTATTTTCCTTCATTTGACCAATTTGTACCCATTTAATGTGTCTCAAGTTTAAACATCATTTTCTCATGGAGTTCTTACCTTTGATACTCCTCTTCAAACTATGTTTAGTGCCACTCATACGTTCTTATACCAGGCTGCATTCATTTTACAGATGTACAAAATGACCAAATAATAGGCAAGTTAATCACCCAGCTGAAACAGGGGCATTCAGTGTAAAACTTCAGAATACATCCTAAATCTTAAATGTACAAATAAATTATTCAAAACATGAGACCACCCAACCCATTCTAGTGATATTTAACAGAGATATATTTGTAACTGGTGGAAGAAGAATCACTCCCTAGGTACAAGATCAATTGCTGTTCATTTTATTCACCTGAAGATAAATCACTTTCACAGATTTTGCAGACTTCTCCTTTTCCTGAAAAAATGATTTATTAAAGTGGAGGTTTCTTTATTATATCAATGCTGGCTTACTCTTCCCTTTATAATACTTCTATATTTAAGGAAGCCAGAGGCCAATAGTAGTCTTGTCTGTTCTGCTCTTTATTTCATTGTTATTTTAAAACCTGTTGATGAAATTCTTTTCCATTTTGAAGGGCCATTTTTCTCCTACATATGAGAGAATTTTAAGTATTTGAGCTGATATTAATGTATTCTATTACTATAAATAGTCTTTAGCTTGATTTTAAAAATACCTACTGATTTATATTCGTTTAGCATAATTTTAAGATTCAACTCTACTGACCAGAAAAATAGTGTTTTGTGGAGAAGTGTGAGGGGAAGGAAAAGTTGTAGAATACTGGCTAAAAATCTAAGGAAATGTTTTCAGTGTTTCACCATGTATGTACATTTTGCATTGTTTATATTATTATATGAGAAAAACTCACTTGTTTTCCTATATTCCCACATACTATTTGACAGTTTGAATAATGTGACAGTTTTCATTTCTGCACCTAGTGACTTTTCATTCTTAAAATATTTTCTAAACCAGATTTCAGATCATATACTCCGATTTCTAGTTTGGGAACTCTTAATGTTACTATTCAAAACAGTAGGCAGTAGATGTTTTGTGAAAATGAGGGGTAGTACTATTTGCTTTGATGAAGTGAATAGAAGTTTGGACTCTTCTGGAAAATTTAGGATATGTAGTTTTAATGTATATATATCATCTGGGTATATAGATTGACAGATTAGGGGATCAGAACAGAGGGAAGAAATAAACATGAATAGAAATGGAAATTCAGTCAGAATATATAAAAACTGGCAACCAGTGTAGGAGGAATTGGAGGAGGAATTGGTATTTGGGGAGAATTATTTTCCACTCAGTGTGCTTTCTTACTGTTTTAATCATTTTTATAATGTGCCATGTATTATCAATTTAAATAAATACGTAATTTTGAAAAGTTAAAATGGCTGGCATGTTTATACAGTAGCAATTTGTTTAATCAATATTTAATTATTGTCATTTTGCAGAATATAATTGGACTGGTAATAGTACAACATGTAGAACATTAGACAGTGCCTTTCAAATTCTTGTAAAGAAAACACCACAAACTTCTTTTCTAACAGACATTTCTTAGTGATTGTTAAGATTAACTCTTGGTCATTCAGTAAGTCGTATTTGTCACATCCTTTGCATCTAATATCTAATTCAGACATACACCCTTGTCCTTTATGTCAGAAATTTAGAGTGAGACAAATTTTATGCCTGCCCTTCCTTGTGAACATTTGTCCTCATTTTCTTGTGCTATATGTAACCTTGTGACATCAAAAGTTAGTTTCCTACTTACAGTTATGTTTCTTCTCCTTGATAGTATACTACCAAGATGTATTCAGTGATGTCCTGAATTTGTTTCTTTCACATTTAAATTCATTTTTACTTTGATATCACCAAAATTTCTTATATTTGCCATAGTCTACATTCAAATGGATTTTTATAATCATTACCCTTGTTTCTTGCTCTTTCTGTTTCTGTTCGTTTGTTTTCTTTTGCTTTCTACTTATGGCTTCTTCAAAGTTTTTTTATGTTTGGATGTCCTCAATCCAAAATCCACCATGTGTTGGCGCTCATGTAGTTGCTTACATAATACAAATAACTGTTCTTGGAGTTTTGTATATTTATTTGGCTGTCATTGTATTGAAAATTGTTTTGACAGTTGTTCATTTATGAACTTTCTTAGTGCAGAAATATGCATTGCAAGAGCAGCATGCCCAGGCTTGTGCTGTTGTGGATAATTGTTGGCTATATGTATATTTTCAAATGTTTAAAGATTTTAAAAATGTAAAGCATATATTTAGCACAAATGTCACCGTTCCTTGGTACCATCTATAAACTCCCTTTCCCTAAATTAAACTGCTGTTTTGGTTAGCAAAAACAGTTTCTAACGCGGTCTTTCATAAAAGTGAAGTGGTGTAACACAAACTTTACAAAAGTAGGGAATACTCTTTGCTTCTTAGCATTTTGACTTTTTTTTTTTTTTTTAGATTTTATTTATTTATTTGACAGAGAGAGAGAGACAGCCAGTGAAAGAGGGAACACAGGCAGGGGGAGTGGGAGAGGAAGAATCAGGCTCCCAGTGGAGGAGCCTGATGTGGGGCTCAATCCCAGGACTGCAGGATCACACCCTGAGCCGAAGGCAGACGCTTAATGACTGAGCCACCCAGGCGCCCCACCATTTTGGCTTTTGAAAGATTTCATAGGAACACTCCACTTTCAGAAACTTCTGTATATTTTCTGTCCTTTTACTTTCAATCTATTTGTAACTTTTAGCCTAAAGTATGTCTTCTGTAGACGTACATATATGTCTTTATTTATTTTTAAGATTTATTTATTTGAGTGAAAGTGTGTGGGTGCAAGCAGGGGAAGGGCAGTGAGAGAGGGAGAGAGAGAATCTCAAGCGACTCCCCACTGAACATAGAGCCCGACCCAGGGCCCAATCCCACGACCCTGGGGCCCCACCCAAGCAGAAACCAAGAATCAGATGCTCAATCGTCTGAGCCCCCCAGGAACCCCATACATGTCTTTCAGATAGAGTTATCATAACTATTGATATGACAGTGTGAAATTTGCCCCTTTATGTTATTTGCATGGGAGTCAGTTTGCTCTTCCATAAAATGTCTTCTGCTCTGTATATTAAACACAGCTTATTTTTTACTAAGGCCTTTGAGAAAAACATTTGAATAAGCTTAAGTTTCATTGCATTTAAAAATTCCTGTTATCTAATATTCAAAAGTTCATCTTTATTCCCCTTATTTTCATGCCATGGTGCAGATCACAAAAACAAAAAGAGTTACTTGGAGTTTCATGAATACGAGATTTTAATCTTATTAAGTAGTGTTTATATGTTTCATAAGGTTATCTTCTGTCATGGAGATACAAGTATTAAATATAACACTTTAATTAAATTTATGTGTCATAACATTTTTCTCTGATAAATTTTTGTTTTGAAAGTTTATTGCCATTGAGAATTGTATGCCACTAATGATACTGATATTGATTTACAGTTACAATAAAATGTAATTATAATATGGGTGGGCCTCATCTACTATAATTGATTAATTAGCTTATAATTAATGCAAACTAGTCTAAGGTTTTATTGATTTTCAGTTTCTAATCAATCTGACTTGAATCAATATTTTTTATATTTTGTTTTTTTGCCTTAAAAATCTCTTATATGTGGAAAGAAGACACTAAAATTATTCAAATGCAAAGTTAAACGTATTCTATAATGTAAAAAAAGAGCAATCTTGTTTTTGTAATGTTCAGTTTATTTGATTTTGTATATAAAAGTTCCTTAGGGATTAAAAAAAATGCTTTTCTGAATTAAAAAAAGGCATAGAACAGAAATAAAGTTTTAAAAATGTGCTAAATCCTTTTGCATTAAAAAAATAGTTTTCATTTTTTTAAAAAGCATCACTCTAAAACGGTGCTTACAATATGTATTCAACAAATTGGTGTATGGATTATCATACAAGCAACTAAATCTCTGGCTTTACTTAGTCTCTCTACTGATTACTGCTGTTGAGTAAGAAGTTTCATATGGGAATAGGAAAAAGTGAACTCATCATTCCCCTGAGCATCTGGAATAAGTTTCTGCCAGAGGCAAGATAGTAATTTTTATCTTTTTATCAGTATAGCAAACCTTGTGCTGCTCTGAAGTGAATCACATGTACAGACTCATTGACTCTCGCAGAAAGATTCCAGTTTTTGTGTGATTTCTTTTGCTGGAAAAATTGCATGTGTTTGACTCCTACACAATTACTTTATAATCAGTAAAAAATTTCCCCACAACACTGATCCTTCAACCTTAAGATTTTTTTTGATAATTATCCTTGAAGTCCTTGAATATTATTATTATTATTATTATTATTATTATTATTATTATTAAAACATCTGTTGTTTTGAATGAGTATTACCTCTGGATACTGGTGATGTAAAAACATGTCTGCTTCAACTGTTTTGTGGCTCTTCAGAGGAAGACATCTTTTTGTATAGTTTTAAGAAAAACTTTGTAAACCTCTTGGATGATAGAAGCAGTCATGACAAGTGACAGGTTATGGTGGGAGCTCACGAGATAGAAGGTCTTCTCTGTGCTCTGCCATCAGGTAGGTAAGTGATCTTGGGGAAGTGCTTCAGCTTCTTAATCTATTCACTGATTATTTTAGTCTTGATTACTAAGACTCGTTATGGTTCCAAAATTTCACGACATCTCTCCATTTTTAATTATATTGTTTTTTTGGGGGGGGGCACCTGGGTGGCACAGCGGTTAAGCGTCTGCCTTCAGCTCAGGGCGTGATCCCGGCATTATGGGATCGAGCCCCATCAGACTCTTCAGCTATGAGCTTGCTTCTTCCTCTCCCACTCCCCCTGCTTGTGTTCCTCTCTCACTGGCTGTCTCGCTCTGTCAAATAAATAAATAAAATCTTTAAAAAAAATTATATTGTTTTTTTTAATCTAAATAAAAAACCCATATCAGATTCAAAGGGAAAGTTCTATTAGCACTTAAATTTGAGTTGCTAGATATCTTATTGCTTCTCACTTTTCACTCACTGCTTCCACTGTGTGTGATTATGATTATTTAAGCCATATGCACTTAATGCATGAAGTCCAAGCAGAGGACTGTGGTAAATCACCAAAACTTCATTATAAGTATTTATTCCCTTTGTGGATTTGGTTGTACTGTGGTCAAATTTTTTCTAATTTTATATGCATATTTTGAGAGTTTGTTACTTGGCCAAGCTCACGTGGCTAGATGCTGTGATAAGTAAGGCTAAGTGTTCAAGCCCAGCTTTCCTGACTCAATTTATTCCTACAAGTTAAACCACCTAGTTGGTTTTCCATCATTTCACTTTTTATTTTATTTTTTAAAGATTTTATTTATTTATTTGACAGAGAGACAGCCAGCCAGATAGGGAACACAAGCAGGGGGAGTGGCAGAGAAAGAAGCAGGCTTCCAGTGGAGGAGCCTGATGTGGGGCTCGATCCCATAACGCCGGGATCATGCCCTGAGCCGAAGGCAGACGCTTAACGACTGTGCTACCCAGGCATCCCCACCATTTCACTTTTTAGAATTAACAACAAAGTATGTATATGTCAGCTTTTTAAAAACTTCTCTGTCACTTGAAGGAATAATAAAATGACCCAAAAAAAGGAAGAAAAACATCTTAGATAATATGTAAAGTATATACTTAGTCCTATGCAATCAGGAATTAATGATACAATGTTTGTAGACTAGGCTAAATTTTGTTTTATTATAAGTCCCTTTGGGGTAGTGGTTATTTAATGTGGCTTCTATCTTCTTTAATGCTTAGTATATTCCTAGAAATGTAGCGTGTGGGGCCAGATGAGTTGGGGAAGATTTACAGATAGAATTTATGGAAGCTGAACAGAAAAGCATATTGTCCTTAAAAGATTTTTTAATATTATTCAAATTTTTCATTAAGATATTTAGCTCTTCTCACTCAGGACCATCTAATTTTTTTTTTTTCTGTTGCAATTTAGTCAGTTCCTTATATCTTGTCTTCAGTTCGAATTGGACAGTTGGTCCATGCTCTTTATTTTCATTATGTTTAAAACTGAGGTTTCCTCAATTTTATTATCTTAAGCAGTTATTTGTTGGTAAATATTAGGTACTATTTATAAATTCCCAATTCTTGGGAACTGTTTATTTATCATATAACTGAATACATATGTCTGCCAGTCCACACTAAGAAATGCAGTTTACATCACTTCTAAGGGTGCCTGTGTGTATTTATTTAACTGAAATTTTTCTCTAAATAATTTCTACCCTTAGTACCTTGCGCTTTGGTTTTTTATTCTGTTCTATTAGATTAAAAAAATGATGGTTGTGACCCATTATAATTATCATCCTCTGTTAGTGCATCACATACTACTGCTTGAAAATCACCGAAAGATGTTGGTTAGTATAAATAAAAGAATCTTCTCCATCTTGTTCACATAGTAGATATTATTGGGTTATTTTGTAAAATACTCATTTCATAGGATGGTTTGTATCTTGTTATAAATATTAGGGTTTTCCTGTTTTTTAAATTTTGTATCAAGTGAATCAAGAACCCTACTGATCAGTACATCTTTAACAAGCCTATTTCAAGTCTTTCCTTAAAAAAAAAAAAAAAAAGACTTTATTAGTCAGAGAGAGAGAGCACAAGCAGGGGGAGCAGCAGGCAGGGGGAGAAGCAGGCTCCCCACTGAGCAAGGAGCCCGATGCAGGGCTTGATCCCAGGACCCTGGAGTCATGACCTGAGCTGAAGGCAGACACTTAACCAACTGAGCCACCCAGGCATCCCCTATTTCAGGTTTTTCCGTCTCAAATAGTTACTCTATATGCTGGTCACTTCATTAGGCACCTTACATCTAAACCTTATGATACTTCATTGCATGTGTTATTATCCTCATTTAGAGATGGAAAACTGAGTGTTGGGAGATGGTTCATAGATTTTTCACTTGCCTGCATAGTCTCTAAGGAAAGGCATTTGCATTGCCAGTGTTTTGTATGAGGAGAAATTCCTGGATAGTCAAACTAGTAGTAACATGACATCAGAGACATCCCAAAATTAAAATTAAAATAAAAGACCCTCACCTTTCCCTTCCTGTAGGAGATTTGCTTCTTTACTAGAATAATGGGTAATCTTTCTTTCTGGAGCAGAGTAGAAACCTTTAGAAGATCAAAGTTTCTTAGTTTTAGGATTACTCTCCTGTGCTGTTCTCTGCTGCATGTGCCAGTAATATCCAGCTTTCACTGCATTGCCCCGTGAGGATTGGAACTCAGGGAAATAGCACTAAGTTATTGCTCTGGCTGCTGTTTTTGCCATGAGCAATAAATTGTCTTTGTCTCTGATCCAGAGGTCTCATGTCCTTATGTCACTGTGTGTGTGTGTGTGTGTGTGTGTGTGTGTATGTGTGTGTGTAGAGAAAAAAAGAAAAGAAACAGGCAGACACTGGCTAATTTATTAATGTAAGTAGGATTAAATATCAGACCCTTGATGGTTTCTGAATTAATACTTGTTTATAGGAAGTGCAGGGCTGCACAGTTAGTAAGCAGCAGAACTGCAGTTTGGCCTTAAGGCTTACATAGGTGGATAACATAACTAGAAAATACAGCGCTAATGACTAGAATTTGGCATAAGCAGATAACATACATATTTTCTGTCACATATGCATGTTTATGATCTATGATTCTGAATATTTTTCTCTCCACACCTCTATGTTAAACTAAAAAAAGGTGGTAGGCTGAGATTGGGATATCTAGGGTTGAAATTCTATTTATATGGATAAAATTTTGTATAAATATATACGTATATTTCATAGTACATTGAAAAATAAGTTTAATTAAAAGAATCTACTTCATGCCCAGAGAATAAAAATAATTCTAGAATTTTTGAAGTTAACATATTGCTCAGTAGTTAGAATTATAATGCAAACTAAAAAACTGGATTCAATTTCTCATTTATTTATAATAAAAGTTTAAAAACTAAATCTCCTAATTGTGACAGGTACAAAATTAGAGTATATCTATATTACTTGTTATGGGATTGCCTCATATCCATAAATACTGATTTCAAGTGACAGGGTTGATGTAATACTTTGGGTATTATTTATTAATCCTGTGTTTTAAGGAGTAACTCATAATGTAAGTTGAGCTTATGGAACATTTAAGGGAAATTCCTTCATTTAGCATGAATATAGGTTTCTATGTGATGTATTTAACAGTTGATTTAACATTAACATCTGTGTCTAATGTAAACCTATTGTCCATTTTTTTCAAATTTTTCTATATATAAAGAATATAAAATAGTTTATGCAAAAGCATATGGATTAGTTCTTTATTAATATAATTTTATATTAAAAAACCCTTCATATCCACTTAAATGTATATGTAATTTGCATTATATATATTTCACAGTAGGAGGTAAGAAACTGACTAAACCTTTCATTCCCAGAGCTAGGAATTTTTTATCCTGTATTTGCCTACATGAGGAAGATGAAGGTATTCTTGTTTTACATAAGCTATCATCAACAAACACTTATTACAGATACGTCAACAGATACTTACTACATCTCTACATATCCATTCATAAATACAGCCACATTTCCTGAAGTATAGCTAGAACTGTCTGATATGGATAATTACGAAAAAAATTTAGCAACATACATAATTTGTAAATATTGACTAGTTACTTAGGATATTCTGAATCATAGTTATTCCAAATTGCATATCATGCCAGAAGAAATCAAGATGATAACAGAATAAGGGATGGATAGAAACTTGCATAAAATCATGCTGTTTGTACAGAGGCAGGATAACTCAGTTTTTCAGATGAAGTTGGGCCTTCAACCTTTTTTCAATTCTTTTGTTTGCTTTTTAGTCACCTTTCTTTCTTATTTTCTTCAGAATATACTTGAATAATTTATTCCTAGCTTCAGACCCCTGACCGATCTCCTCTCCCTTTATCAGGAGACAACTTCTCAACTTCTGCTAAGCATTCATTTTAGTCATTTAGAAGTGTTCTCAATGTCTGAACCCTCTGTACCTAAAATGCAGTAAATTATTTTTTAGTCTTTGTACTAAATATCCAGTACCTTTTGAAATTTTTAATATAGAACATTCCCACTTAGCCCTTCTTCATACCCTAATATATAATTATGGAAAGGGTGTAATTTTCTTTGTTGATTAACTGTTATTGCTTAATGCTGTAGTAATTGCTGATATTTGTTTGTTGTTTCTTTTAAAAAAAATACCACTTGCCCCTCTGTAAACAGAAGGGGGAATGAACCATGAGAGACTGGACTCTGGGAAACAAACTGAGGGCTTCAGAGGGGATGGGGTGGGAGATTGGGATAGGCTGGTGATGGGTATTAAGGAGGGCACATATTGCATGGAGCACTGTGTGTTATACGCAAATAATGAATCATGGAACACTACATCAAAACTAAGGATGTACTGTATGGTGACTAACATAACAAAATAAAAAATTATTATTAAAAAAATAATAAAAAATAAAGTAAAAAATACCACTTGCTCTTGTTAGTACTTTACGTTTACCAAGTTAATGTGTCAGTTGTAAAACAGATATAAAATTGTTTTTGAAAAAAAAATTTTAAATGAAAGTGTTTTTGGCAGTCAAACTTTTTCTTTGAGAGTGAAGGGATACTGGATTACAATCAACATTTTCAGATATTTCGTATGTAGAGAACCAAATAAAATTATAAAGTTGATATAAATATCAATGTGCTATGAAACTTCACACTTTATATGTTCATGTCCCCAAATTGGAGTGTTTTAAGATGCATGAAGAGCTCTCCAAATTAGTTCATGTGTTGCTTTTCTGCTTAAATTCTATAGATTTTTTAAAATAGTAATTCTGCAAGAAAGGCAAGGAAAATTTCTTTTGGAAAGAGTGAAAACTGCAAATACATTTTATGTTCTATGACACTGTATATTGCATCTAGTTGGTAAACTATAATCATTATTGTACTATGCATTCAGAAAATGTAAGCTGATAGGTATAACGATGGCTATTTTGTAAATATGAAGATTAAAGCATTAGTTGAAATCTAAAATAGTTATCAATGGATGCTTTAAAAATTTGCCTATAACCTTTAAAGCTGTCATTTTTAAACCATGGCTCATGGATTATCAGTTGGAATGGAGGTCTGTCTATGGACGTATAGGAGGTCCGTAAATCCATTAAAATCATAACTTTTAATGTGTGATTTTTTTGGGAGGATACTAAACTTTTATCATATTCTCAAAAAAGAAATCCAAGACTTCAAAAATGGTTAAGAACCACTGATTTAAAACCACTGATAAAGGCCACAGGGGGTCCTATTATATATACAGTTAGTCCTCCTTATTTGTAGATACTATATTTTCAAGTTCACCTGCTCAGTAAAAATTTACTTGCAAATCCAAAATCAGTATTCAGGGTACCTTTGCAGTCATTCACCGATATAAACAGAGGAGCAAAAAAAGAAAAAAGTCAAGTGATATGTACCTTGCCATCTCCGGTAACACTTGGCCTTCTTGTTTCATTACACTCATAAACAAGTATCCTTTGCATGGTGTATTTAGTGCCCTTTTTTTTTTTTTTTTCAGTTTTGTGCTTTTCTTTGGTGATTTTGTTGTTTAAAAAGGCTACCAAGGGGCGCCTGGGTGGCACAGCGGTTAAGCGTCTGCCTTCGGCTCAGGGCGTGGTCCCGGCGTTGTGGGATCGAGCCCCACATCAGGCTCCTCTGCTATGAGCCTGCTTCTTCCTCTCCCACTCCCCCTGCTTGTGTTCCCTCTCTCACTGGCTGTCTCTATCTCTGTCGAATAAATAAATAAAATCTTTAAAAAAAAAAAAGAAAGAAAAATCAAACCATGATGAAATACCATTTTACATACATCAAATTGGCAAAACTTACANAAGAGGGCTGTGAGGTGCCTTAGAGAAAATTGTGTTAGACGTGCTTTGTTCTGGCATGAGTTATAGTGCTTTTGATCACGAATTCAGTGTTAACAAATCAAATATTAATGTATGTATGTATATATACTCATACATAGATACAGATATATATATAGCTTTTTATATGTGTATATATAAACATAAATAAAATGTCCCTCTAAGCAAAAAGACACAAAAAACAAAGTTATGTAGTGATATTAACTGGTTGACAAAGAATGTAACCAAGGCATCACAGGAACCTAACCCTATATTGCCCCTAGGAGCAGTGGTTCCATATTCACAAATTAGAGCCAAGGAGGCTAATCTCAATGACTTTTTGAAGTCTTTTTTTTTTTTTTTAATTTAACCAATCCCACATCAAACCACAACTTCTGGTTCACATCGTGTATTCCATTTGGAACATTAATTATGCCCAAATAATCAAGTGATGAGCAATGAGTATTCTCTTCATTTTAGGTCAGTCAGTCCTGAAAGGTGATTGCCATCATTTCACTGAAGTCTGTCTTTTTAAACTTAGTATTTCTTGATTTGCTTTTTGTGAACATTTACTGACGTTAAATCAGGCTACGCAGCATTCATCTCTTACTATCTCACATCACTTGCTTCTAACATAACCGTGATAACTGCTGTTGATTTAAGTGGACTTCATATTTTTACTTTGTAGCTCTGACAGAATTCATTGGTCTGCTTCAGGTTTCTGCCTGAAATGTTATTACTGCTCATTATGCCATATTTTGGAATATAATACCATATTTTGTATAGGATATTGGTAATCATGTTTAGACTGAGTTTAGTCATTTTATCTGAGGGCTTGCTAATTTATCAATAGATGAAAAGTTAGAAACAGATCTTTAATTATTATGAGCTATATATTTGCATACTTGACTACATTCAGTCAAGTGACTGCATTCAGTGAATCAAAGTGCATTTTTCATTATCCAAAAGTAAAAGAATTTGAGACTCCCTCTTTCTGACAGAGTAACAAATATTGGATTTATCCTCCCACCTGAAATAATAAAAGAAAAGCTAAATAGTGATGTCTATAGATGCAGAAAAAGCATTTGACAAAATCTAACATTGATTCCTCATAAAATCACTCTGCAGACTGGGAATATTGGGGAACCCCCAGCCTGACTGATAGTATCTATGAAGAACCAATGGTAACATTGTATTTGTTGTTGAAAGGCTGAATGCTTTCCCGCTAAGACAAGAATGTCTGCTTTCACCACTTCTATTTAACATTGTAGTGGAAGGTCTAGCCAGTCATTAGGCAATAAAAAGAAAAGCATCTAGACTAGAAAAGCAGAAGTAAGTCTGTCATTATTCACCGATGATATCATCTATGTTCATTATCCTGTAGAATCTACAAAAAGGTCCTACAGCTAATAATTGAGTTTAGTATATTTACAGGATTCAAGATCGTATTTTCAATTGAGTGTATTTCTCTAGCAATTAAAAATTTGAAATTTAAAAAGCTATGTTTACCATAACATCAATAATATAGGGACAAATCTGACAAAAAAAATATGAGACTTGTATACTTAAAACTATAAAACATTACTGAATGAAATTACATGGACAGATTTCTAAGATACGTAACCAGTAGAATAATCTATAAAAGAAAATATTGATTAATTGTACATTGGGTATATACCTAGGTCAAAACTTACATTTTATATCTTAAATTTGTACAAATAATTTCCCATCATTTAAACCTCTGTAAAGCTATTAAAACAAATCAACAGCGGAAAAACTAAGGGAGTTTATGACCATGTTACACTAAATGGGTTGTCTGAAGTCCATTCAATTTTTAATCAGAAGATAATCTCTAAAAATGCCTGAACATCACTAAACAAAAAGTTAATGAGTGTGGTATAGGTTATTCGATATCAATTAACATTATTTCTTTGAAAACCAGATCTAGCTTAAGTATTCATAGGCTTGACCAACTTGTTTACTTGTTAAAATACATTTGCCTACCACAATGTTTGTACTAGCATTCCAGAATCTGAACAACATCTTTTGAACATTTTTCTTCAGTTTCTTCTGATAAACAATTGGTCCAGTAGATTATGGTTAGAAATGAGTTTGGGATATGCGTGTTTAGAGTAGAAAATATTTAAGAATTACTTACTATTAAGAATCTTTGATTAATAGTTTTAAAGATCATATGGAGTAATGTTGAGGTATTTCAAAATATTCTTGAAATTCTTATGTGGAGGTATGATAAACTGTTCGTTTCAGGGTAACTTTACTGATCACCTAGTACATTTTTAATCATAATGTTTCCTTTTCAAACAGTACATTATAATGAAAAATTCACAATGAAATGTGTGTCTTCACAGTTGCAAATTTGGGGTTTGAAAAAAATGTAAAATCAGTCATGTTTATATAGTAGAAAAATCATAATCTAAAGGTTGCTGCCTCACACACCAAAAGATAAATTCAATTCTCCCCTCAACATTCTGAAGTGGTTTAGATTTCTAACATATGCATTCTGAAAGGATGTGTATTTATTTTTTACTTACATTCAGGAAAAACTGGAAGGTTTAGCCATAATGCTGACACATCCATTGATAATCAATGTATGAAAGAGATTGTTTTTTGCAAGAGAGAATTTATACATTCAGTTAATTACATGCTTTAATTATATACACATCTTGGCTATCAAGGAATTTCCATTGTGTGCCAATTATTTCTTAGAAATGAGTAATGAATTTTCTTGGAATTGAAATATTCTATTTTTTTGGACCTCACAAAGTAGTAGTTTCTCTGAATAATAAACTTTTTTGAGTGTCTATTAGAAACTTGTAATTTTTGATACTAGTTGACTCCTGGGGTCTATATATAGTGTTTACACCTGTTAAAAGTGAACTAAATGAAGGCTTACAATTTTTGAAGTAATAGTTGCCTGTGTTTTTTAACTATATTTTTTGTTACTTAGTGCCTCTGTGATCACTTGTTGTGGTTATTTAAATCCTAACTCTCTAATAAATGGGACATTTATGATAATCAGTACTTTTTATTTTAATAAAAATTCCACTCATATTTTCACATCAGTTATAGTCTCGGTCATTGTTTTTTCTTGCTCTCCTCAGACAATGACTTTATATTAAATTTCAGCATGATTTTTACATGTACTTCAGATCCTTCCATGCTGAGTTAGTAGGCGTTTATTGAATGCTTAATATTTCTTTATAGCATTGATTTAGAGTATATTTTTTGAATTTTAAAATATTTCAAATGACTGATTTTATTTTTTTAAGAAATAAAACTCTTATGAATATAACTATATTCAGTTCAAGTTAATAATAGGAGGCATTATTTGAAAAACTAGGAAAAAATTGTGAAATGACAATTCTGCTCTAATACTTCCTTCTAAGGATAATTTAACATTTCTTCTTTGGCAGTCTTTCTTTTTTTAATTGTGTTACTTATTTGGGTCCAACAGAAGCCAGATAAAATGCACATTTTAATAATTTTTATATCCTTATAGTCTAAAGATGTTTAAGTGAATTTAATTGTGACTTATATCGGTATCTATCAAGGATTCCCAAGCTGGAAAGGTAAGGAATAATCTACCTGGTGGTGACCTGACTTCATGGTATGTTTTTTTTGTTTTGTTTTGTTTTGGTTTGCTTTTTTTAAAGATTGATTGATTGATTGATTGATTGATTTGGGAGAGAGAGAGAAGAGAGCGCACGCATGAGCAGAGGGAGAGGGAGATCATGGGATCATGACCTGAGCCGAAGGCAGACGCTTAACCAGCTGAACCACCTGGGTGCCCCTGACTTCATTGTTGTAACCCAGTAATCATCCTAATTTCAGAGTTTGTTGAACTTGGTTCTTTTTCAGCCCCACTCTCTCATGTCAGCCATGCTGTACATCATTATTCCTTACAGTTCTATGTATGAAATCTAAAGTTCTAATATTCTACTGTCTGACTAAAGCTTCTCATCCTTTGTAATCTTTCCCTGACTTTTCTCCTATAATTTCACTCTTTGATTGCAAAGAATTCTCCTACCCCTTGTACCTCTAAGTTTCACTGCCTTCAAATCTGCCATTCCATTGCACTTGGATAATGCATCTCACCTCACTTAAATTTATCTCTCAATTTTTATGTCCTTTTATTTCATCTATCCACCAATTCTAGATCAGTTTAACTTACCATCCACTACTCTTTTATACCTTGGATATTGAGACTATTAAGTGAAAATCATAATAATAATATTATACAGGTGGGTCCTTTTACACATTTTTGGTCTTCAAACCCTCACTTGGCTCATGCTGTAACATTTTTGAAAATTGTAGATTTCTTTCTGGAAATTCTTTTGAAAATTAATATGTCATATATAATTTTATAAATACTTTATTATTCATCCAGTTATAGGATACTCATTTCCAAAATAGGAATACATTCTAGAAAGTTGAGAAATACAATTGATAGGTGAAAACACTAATTTCTTTTACTCTGCTTGCAAATAGAAATGTGTTCTTGTATTTATCACCTGAGATGAGTAGAACAAACCATGTCAAAGAAATTTTGTAATAAAAATACTGCTTTATGGCACAGAGATTTTTTATGATATGCAGCATACGTGCTTCAAAATGTGAAAGCAATTCCAGGATTTTGATAATATTCATTATATAGCATGCTAATATTAGAGTAATCTTTGTAAAAGGTGTATGAGAATTCTATTATTTCTGTAACTTTTCTGTAAGTATAAAATTATTTTAAAGTAAAAAGGTAAAAAAAAAAGCTTCATTGTTAGTTTTTAAAAATAAACTCATTATTTGGAATAATTTTAGGTTTACAGAAAAGTTTCAAAGGTAGTACAGAGAGTTCCCATGTAATCATTACCTAATTTCCCCCTTGATGTCAGTTTATTAATTAAAAAATCATCTTCAGAGTACCTTTAGTAGCTGAATACGTTTAGTAAAGTGTTCATTCTAACTCTATTTAGATACAAGCTTTACCATTGATTAACAATTTTAGTACTTTTTACTTTTCCTTTTATTTTGGAAATGATTTGATAGTTACTCCCGCTAATATAGTTCAGCTAGAAACTTGACTGATTCTGTATTATTCTTACATTTTGTGTTATAATATTTTAAATTTTCCTTATTTCTTGGGTTGTACATATATTTAAAATATTATTATTTATTAAATACCTAGAAAAATTTTAAACATTCCATTTTTAGTGACATTTGCAAATCTTTCATGCTGTGTTTTTTTAGATATAAAATTCAATTACTGTCATTTCATCAAATTGCCAACCCCTTAATCTGAACTTTATGTAATTCTGTAGAAATTAAATAAATAGAATTACTTATTCTCCTTGGGAAATCACATCACAGTGTAGTTATTATATTAGCATACTGGTTACATAAAATTTATATAAAAACTGATATGAAAACTAAATTTCCTAAAGCATGTGTATTTTTTAATTATCTAAAATTAAATTTTAAACCCATTCCATGAGTCCATCTATGTGCAAGACATTTTTCTAGGCACTATAAGGGAGTGACACATGTCTGCATCTACAGTACTTTTCATTTCTTCTCCTGTTGTCATTTTTCTATGTATTTGTTCAAATCGTTATTTCCTGTATCATCTTAACCGTACCCTCAGCAAGCAACTTCATATCCAACTGTGTAAATATAATAGAAATCATCAGGTTTCAACTTCTTTACCTTCTCTCCCTGTTGTCTTCAAACTTGTTTGTATAATCATGTCTTTTTAACTCTATTCTGTTGTCTTTTTCATTCTCTAGAACCTCAAACTGTTATCCCCCTTCCCTTCACTACCAGATGTATAGATAGCATAGTATAAATTTTTTTAAGATTTATTTACTTATTTTAGAGACATGGGGGGCAAAAGGAGAGTGTGAGAGAGAATCCTAAGCAGACTCCCTGCTCAGTGCAGAGCTCAACACTGGGCTCTATCTCAGAACTCTGAGATCATGACCTGAGTGGAAATCAAGAGTCTGACCCCTAATTGACTGAGGCACCCAGGCACCCCAGTACTATAAATTTATTATCACCACTGGTCCACCTCCCACTCATTGTTTATTCAGTATCTGCAATCTGGGAT
Source organism: Ailuropoda melanoleuca (assembly GCF_002007445.2). Classification (NCBI taxonomy): domain Eukaryota; kingdom Metazoa; phylum Chordata; class Mammalia; order Carnivora; family Ursidae; genus Ailuropoda; species Ailuropoda melanoleuca. The sequence continues at coordinate 77,772,595 of NC_048223.1, forward strand.
CTCAATTTTTTTAAAATTATTATGTTCAATTAGCCAACATCTAGTACATCTTTAGTTTTTGTTGTAGTTTCAACAATTCATTAGTTGCATATAACACCCAATCTTATCTCTCTTTGGAAACGTGTTTTTTTACAGAGGTCACTGATAATATAATTGTTAAATCCAATGACTGTTTCAAAATCTGGACCCTAATTGGCCCACTTGAGGTTGTTTAATTTGTTTCTTATTCTCTCAATTTTGAAACTTAACTTTCTTTATCTTTCAGGAAAAATGACACTCTTCGTTCTTTGCTTATTAATTCTTTGATGTCCTTTCTCTGTACCCTTCACTGGCTTACCTTTCTCTGTCAATTTTTATTGTTTCTAATCTCATAAACTGTGAAGATATACATTAAAAGGCCAAAAAGATTTTGGGTGAAATAATAAACAAATATGAAAAGAAACAAGGAAAATATTTCCAAATGTGTCAAAGAGGTGGTATGTACCTAATATGAAAACAGATTCTTGGATTGTTGGCATCATTAAGAAGAAAAGAAAAACCCAAATGAAAAGTAAACAAAAGATATGATGAGTAATTCAATTTATATAAGAAATATGAATTGTTTATAAGTAAATGAAAAGCTCCTCACCTTAATTAACAATAAAAAATACAAGTTAAAATAAAAGTTGCCATATTTGTTGTCACATTTTTAAAAATAAACTGATTAGAATTCAGTGTTAGGGAAGATAAAAAGCAAAGAACTCTTTTATACCCTTTTATACTCTTCCGTAAGATACACCTTATGGTAGAGTAATTTGGCAGTATCTTTACAAATTTAATGTGCACATAATCTTTGACCCAGTAATTCCTACTTTAGGTATCTATCCAATAAAAAAAGTTATGTGCATAAGTAATACTGAAAATATGAAGCCAGTATTTGTAATTTAGAAAACTGAGGATAATCTAAATGTTCAACAACAGGGGAGAAATTATAGTCATTATGATGTATCTATGTATGAAATACTAAGTGACCAAGATAAAAAGTTATGATACCACTAGCACTTAGTTAATGTCAGTTATATATTTTAAATTGGTATTTAAAAATGTATTGATCAAAGTCAATTCAGGATCACAGAGATTTTCTCCCATTTTCTGGAATTTTTATAGTTTCAGATTTTACATTTAGGTTTTGATCCATTTTGAAGTATTTTTGTTTATATTATAAAGAATGGGTTGAAGATTTTTTTTTTATATGACTCTCCATTTATTCTAGCATCATTTGTTGAAAAAGCCATTCTTTATCTGTTGAATTACTTTTGCATCTTTGTCAGATTCAGTTGTCCTAGGTTTAAGAGTCCAGCAGTTCATCCATCCTTGGTCAATTAATTTTTGACCAGGATATCAAGATAGTCCAATAAAGAAAAGATGGCCTTTTCAACAAATGATGCTGAGAAAATGAGGTATTTGCATACAAAAAAAATGGAGTTGTACCCCTACCTCACACCATATACAAAAATTTTGGTTAGGGTGTTGAGAAATTGTGCTGGTGGGATTTTAAAATAGTGTAGCTGTGGGTCACGTGGGTGGCTCAGTTGTTAAACGTCCCACTCTTGGTTTTGCCTTGGGTCATGATCTCATGAGTTGTGGGATGAGCCCCACTTTGGGCTCTGCATTCAGTGGGGAGTCTGCTTAAAGAGTCTCTCTTTGCCCCTCCCCACACTCACACACTTGCTTTCTCTAAATTAATAAATCTTTAAAAAACAAAAAAATAGTGCATCTGCTTTGGGATATAGTCTGGTTACTCTTCAAAAGGCTAAAGATACAGTTACTGTATGATCCAGCAATTCTGGAATATACCCAAGAGAAATGAAAACATAAAATGCATAGAACCTCACATCAGTGCATAAAGTGCATAAAATCTTGTACACGAATGTTCATAGCAGTGTTGGTCATAATAGCAAAAAGGTGAAAACACCCCATGCCCATCAACTGATGAATGGATAAGTAGAATGTGGAGTATCCATCTGATAGAATATTGGCTATGAAAAGAAATGAAGCACTGATGCATGCCACAATATGGAAGAACACTGAAAACATTATGTTAAATGAAAGAAGCCATTTACAAAAGCCCGTATATTTTATGATTCCATTTCTGTGAAATGTCCTGAATATGCATATTTATACTGACAGAAAATACAGTAGTGGTTGCCCAGGGCTTCTGAGTACAAGGGTTTGGGTGTGACGACTATGTGTTAAGGGGTTTTTTGGGGGGTGTTTAAAATATTCTAAAATTAATGTAGTGGTGCTTGAACAACTCTGAATATACTAGCTGCCATTGAATTGTATACTTTAAATATAAATTATAGTGTACATGGATTGTATCTCAACAAAGCTGTATGTTAAAAAAATCTTTTGGTCTATTTAACTCTTCTGACCATACATGACTTTCACTGTGGTGTGCTGGTCATTTGCAAAGTTTTTGTTTATTATGCAGATCTTGCAAATGTTGTAAAATGTCTCATTTGTCAGTATCACTACCAATCTCAAGAAAATGGTCTTTTATGTATTAGGAATCTCACTGTGGTGTATATGAGTTTTACACAATTATGATTTTCAGTTGAAAGCTCAAATTTTATTATTAGCAATATTCCTGACAGTTATTTTTTTAAGTGACAGTCTTCCCTTTTTTCGTTTTCAAGAAAATGTCTGCCAAATACCCAAGTCTGAATAACTATCATTTGTCTGTCAATCATTTCTTCAAATAAAAAGTGTTTTTTTTTTTTAAATAAAAAGAGCAGTTCATGTAGAAACTCAACTGCACAAGTGCTTTTCCTCAGGAAACCATTGTACTTCATTCATACACAGAGTATTAAAAAGATGTGTATTTAAGGGTCATTGTTTAATAAAAATCAATGATTTTTGTGGCTTCTCCAAACTATTCTTAAATTTATTTGGTATCTTTTTAATATGAGCACAGGGTTGTGTTAAAATTTGGTGACTACTACTACAACTTGGTTCCACTGCCTTTTTTTTGTTCTTGGGTACCAGGAGTTTCATATTGAATTTGCAGTATGAAGGCAAATGTCAACATAGTAAAAATGCAAATAACACCTCAATGTTGTGAAAATTGAAAATTTAAAAAGTTGACTTTGTGGATACCCTGACAAGTTCTCAGGGGCTTCCAAGGGTCTTCTGATCCTTTTCCAGCAGCCGATTCTCAGTGATTTTTCTCTATTCCTGACCTCTTTCTGGAACTACAAACCTAATTTGCGGTAATCCAGTAGGTATCTCTCCATTAGTATCTTTTTAATTCTGTATATTCAAACTCTATGGCTTTTTACATTGCACTTGCTCCTGTGTTCTTATATTATCTTTTCCTGTTAATGCCATAACCAGCCATCAGTCATCCATTGAGCGACATTATAGTCATGCTCAACCTACACTCTCCCACACCTTCCACATTTAATCAGTCCCAAATCTTGTCCTTTTTGCCTCTAAAAAATGTTTCTTACATCTGTTTCCTTATTTCCTCATAATTCTTAATGTTGAGATCTTTGTTTCTTTTCGTAATATTGCATAGCTTGGTAATTGGTCTTGTGACCTGCTCTGGTCTCCTCTTGTTTTTGTCAAAAACAGTGAAATGTCTTGGATTTTACCCCACTTGCAAACTAACAAATTAGTCTTCCACAGTTTCATAGATGTTGACAGAAGACAAGAGCCTACTGTGTCAGAGACAAATGAATTTTTCTCAAGGCACAGCAGGAAGCATGAGTTTCATATTCCCATTGGTTCTGCTTGTCTCCCTAGTCACTCAGGGGCAATGTGGAGATTTACCCAGATGGAAGTTGTGTTCGCAGTTTATATCGCAATTGAGTAATCTTGAACTTAAGAAACCCCAATCTTTAAAGGTGCTTCTTAGAAACCTGCCCAACTTTTACCCCTTGATAAAGTCACTATCTTTATCTTTTAAGGCTGTTCGCTATTTAAAAAAAAAAAAAAAAAGATCAAGAAAAGAACAAAATTTGATAAAGACCTATAGAGACATCATCAACCCATGGAGAATTGTCTCCCAACATTTTTTGGTTAGTTTTCTGAACATTGTTGCCAAAATTATCTACCTAGAATACATTTTTATCATGTAACTCTGGTTCCAGCCTGTTTTTCAGTATTATGGATGACTAGTCTGTCATAAAATACCCTATTATGGACCCTGTGCTTTACTAATTCCCTGGGTAAGCTTTGAATGTAGTATCCCTCTGTGTTTTTACACATATTTTTCTCTCTGTGTAATTTACTTTTCTTTTACTTATTCTCAGCCTGGTCAAATTTTCAACCTTCAACAACCAGCTTGCATTTTCTCTTTGACATTTTCATTACTCTCAAACTTCTTGGTGCTCTCAGAATATTTTGTGCATGTCTCTCTTGTAATGCTCATTGATTTTAATTGTTTCCATGCTGACTCTTCAGTAGCCTGTGAACTCCTTAAGGTCTTATTTGAGCTTGTATTCCCTCACAGAGTACTTTAGATATAATAAGAGCTTAATAGAAGTTTATTGGATTAACAAGTATATAATTCCATGGTGTGTGCCCAGTAACATTTTTATTCTGATGATGTTATAATTGAGCTACTGATAAGATTCTCCTTGAATTATTTGCATATAAATCTTTTTCCTAAAAGAACTCTATACATTTTAATTGTCTGATGTTACTGTGTAATTATGATACTACTTTGCAAAAAATATACATGATTATTATTCATTGCTTATTATTTTATTGTAAGAATAGATACAGACAGGCTAAAGTGTGGGCCCACCAGAGGTATGGATATGCCTGGGAAATTGTCCTGTGATTCAGCAGTTAACACTTGGTACTATGATGTAGTTATTACCACTTATTTACACTTAGTGGGTAGGCAGGCTCAAAGCTAATGTCTCTTAGATTCAATCAGGAGAAGTCAGAATAGCATAAGCACCTCAGCAGTATGATGAGAAAGGCAAAGGGAGCTTGTTGAAAGACATATGGCATCCTCCCTCTGAACAGGAAATAGCATTGACACATCCTTAATACAGATTGGAAAGCCAGTGAAGATTGCTCTTGTATTTGCAAAGTGCTGCAGTTTTTCTGTGTTATAGCTTTCTCGGGATTTTAAATGCTTATATTCTTTACCTGAATTAAAGGAGTATGTGTATTATTGCTTGTATCTATGGTCATTACTCTCTCAAGCACTGCCATCCTTATGACAAATTTTTGGATCTTTTTCTTATTGATTTTTGAGAGTGCTTCGTATATTAAGGATGCTGACCTCTTCCTGTGCTATATTAAGGATACTGACCTCTTCCTGTGCACCCTCTACTCCCTGCCACATATGCACACTTTTTCCTGGGTAGTGATCTTAGGTTTTTATCTGGTCACAACTACCAGTATTTTCCTTAATACTAGTTGGCATTCATTAGGAAATCTGTCCATGTTTTAAGGTTTTAAAATAAGTTGCTGAATTTTCTACATTTCTGGTTTTTTACATTTTTGGTTAACTGGTGAGGGGAGTTTTTCCCCCCAAATGACTATGTACTTACCCTAGTTCAGTGTATTGAATAATTTGCTCTTTTGCCATCTTTATGAAATTCATCTATACCCTATACTGTATTGCCTTAGGTAATTGCTGTTGGGTCTGTGTTTGAATTCTGTCTTTTCTCATTCATTTCTGTGCCAGTACTAAATTGTTTTAATTGCGGTTGCCAAAAAATACATTTTAATACCTGGTAGTAAATCCTTCCCTCTCAGCCATCTCCACATGATTTTTTTTTTTTTTTGAGTAAACTCTACACCCAACGTGGGGCTTGAACTCAGAACCCCAAGAACAAGAGTCATGTGTTTTACTGACTGAGCCAGCCAGATGCCCCTCCACTATTATTATTACTCATTCTTTTCAGAATGTACTTTCCTATTATCCCCTCAGATGAATTTAAGGATCATACTGTTGTTTTCAAAATATCACATTGGAATTTATAGGTTCACTGGAGAGAAAATAACATTTTTATAATAATTTTTTTAGAGTAAGTGTATTTTTTTCTACATCAAGATTTTAATTTTAATTTCCTACTTTGTGTTTGTTATATTACTTTTTTATTACAGAAAATTTCAAACCTATACAGGAGTAGAATAGTATAGGGGAGCCTGGGTGGCTCAGTCAGTTAAGTTTCCGACTCTGGATTTTGGCTCGAGTCATGATCTCAGGGTCCTGAGATTGAGCCCCACATGGAGCTCCATGCTCAGTGGGGAGTCTACTTCAGATTCTCTCTCTCCCTCTGCCCCACCTCAAATAAATAAGTAAATCTTTAAAAAAAAAAGAATAGTATAGTGAACCCCATTTACCCATTATCTTGCTTCAATGAAGTATCAGCATTTGGCCCAACTTTTTTCTTTTTCTCATATGAGGTAAGTCCCAGTTCTCTGGTCATTTCATCTTTAAATCCTCAGATTGCCTTTCCAAGAATGATGCTTTTAAAAAAAAACAAACCATACTATTACCTGAAAATATTAATTTCTTACTGCTATTTAATATCCAGTTCTGATTCAGATTTTCGTAATTGTTTCAAAAGTACACATTTGTGATAGGTTTATTTGGATCAGGATCTAAATAAGAATCAAACATTGCATTAATACTTGCGTCATTTCGTTAGTAATCCTGCTTCCCCCTCTTAAAAAAATGTTTTAAGAGAAATGGGGTTCTTTGTAAAGTAATCTTACTCTCTGTATTTCATTAGTTGCTTCATATTTTATCTTTGCTTATTGTTAGAGCTTGAGGTGTGTTTAGATGCAGTTTTAGTTTCCTTAGGCAAAAATCTTAAAACTGCTACTCTATTATTTTTATTATATCTCATTTGTAACGCATCATATCTTTTTGTTCCACTTTTAGTGTTGCTAATATTGATCAGTGAGTTCAGTGTGGTTTTTTCTTGATACTATTTTATGTGGAAATTTTTACTTGTTTTTATAATAGGTTATTAATAATATATGAGAAAGTTTTAAAATACATGTTTCAGTAACTGAACATCTTACCAAACTCTCTCTACTATTTCTAATGATTTTTTAGTGGATCGTCTTCAGGGATCATTATAGTATAGTGGTTTAAACTTGGGCTTTGTTTGTAAAAATGTCTAGATGCAAGTCCTGGGTTATTTACACTTTCTGTGCCTCAGTTTCTTCATCTGTAAAAGGGGAATTATAAGTTTACCTACCTCATGGTTTATAATGAAGAGTGAGTTGTTTTCCTTAATATTGCAGAACTTAAGAATGTTTGTAAGTTTTCCTTTACTTTTGCAGATTGTGATATTATGTTTTTACCTCTTCAGTGTTTTTAGTGCTTTATTTAATTTTAGGATATAATTATACTGGCCATAACACTATTAAATAATGGCAGTGATAACATGCATCCTTCAGTAATATTAATAGGTGATATTTTTGGAAGCATTATTTTATTCTCATTTTATTCTTATTTTAAAATAAATATGCTGTTTTAGGAATATGTGATGCATAGGTTATAAATAAATGTTCGATATCTATTGATCTCTCTTTTGCTATCTATTGATTTGTTATTAAGCTACAATTCATCAAATACCTAATAAGTATCTACTTACTTGTCAAGTGCTAGGGATGCACTGGTGAGCAAAATATAAAAATTTCCTGTCATAGAGCTCATATTTTAGTGGAAGGGAGAAATATAATGAATGTAATATAGGAAGGAGTTAGAATAGGGATAAAAAGGAGAATGTGGTATTGGGAATGTTGGAACCAAAGAGGCATTTTACAATATTAAATGGGATGTATGGGAACAGTTTCCTTGAGAAGAGGAAATTTGAATACAGACTTTCAAGATGAGGGAAGAGCCATCTGGCTAGCTGGGGAAATCCAGTCTAGTAGAGATGTCAGCAGTTGCTAAGGGAGAGCATGCTTGGCATGTTTCAGAATCCTGCAAGGAGTTGAGTTTGGTTGGAGCAGAATACGACAAGTGCAGGAGATGAGGTTAAAGAGACAGCAGGAGATAAAGGAGAGTGACTTGATGCTGTAGGGCCTCATAGACTGATGTAAGGATATTTGCTTCTTAATGAATGATATGGAGAGCATTGCAGGATTTGAGCAAAGGAATGGTATTCACTGACTTAACTTTTTTTTTTTTTTGAGATTTTATTTATTTATTTGACAGAGAAACAGCGAGAGAGGAAACACAAGCAGGGGGAGTAGGAGAGGAAGAAACAGGATTCCTGCTGAGTAGGGAGCCCCGATGTGGGGCTCGATCCCTAAACCCTGGGATCATGACCTGAGCCAAAGGCAGACGCTTAACGACTGAGCCACCCAGGCATCCTGATTTAACATTTTAAAAGGAAAATGTCGAGGATGAAAGCAAGGAGATTAGGAAACTATTGCAACAATCCATGCAAGAGGTTATGGTAACTTAGATGGTTGATAGCAGTGGAATTAATGAAAAGTGGTTTGAAAGAAAGTGGTTAAAATCTGTAAATAATTTAAGGATAGAACCAGTAAGCTTTTTCAAAGGACTGGATAGGGATGTGAATAACACCTAACTGATCTTACTACTTCTACTTTTATATACAGTATAAAATCCTTTTATATATAGTAGCAAAAGTGATCCTTATTTAAATTTGATAATTTTGCTTTTTTGTTTAGACCCTTCTGTGACATCCTACTGTACCCTGAATAAGATTTATTCTCCTTCCCATCACCAGCAAGGTGTGCACAATCTGAAACCTGCATATTTTTCCAAATTTATCTTAGCTGCTCTCCATCTCCCTCACTGAGCTTTAGCCACACTGCTTTTCAGTTTTTTTTGAATATGCCAACCTCTTTCTTGCCTCATAAGATTTTGCACTTGGTATTTCTGTTTGGAAAATTTCCCCAACCCCTAAGCTCACTCTGTACCTGATTAGCTCATTTGCATATTTTATGTCTCAATTGGAATGTCCTTAGACAGTCTAGTTAAAGTAGATACTTTTCCTTGCCCCCTCTCTCACCCATTGTCCTTCTCAGCCATTTGTTTTTTTCCTTCATAGCATTTCTTACAGTTATTTTTCTGTTTAAAGTTTTTGTTTGTTATGCATTTTGTTTTGCTCTGTGTGGAATCTCCACGAGACAGCAACATGTCTGACTTGTTTAATTTTGTGTTCCAGTGCCAGCTTGGCACCTGGCCTATAGACCCATTCAATAAATAGCTTTAGATTTGACTGACTGATGAAATTAATGAACAAATGAATAAACAGTGTATTTACATTATATGCTAGGGTAACAGTCCTGGACATTACACCTAACTTAGATTTTAGTTCAATCTTGTTATTTTGATATTCTCCTTCTTTAATCAGCCATTGCCATATTGCTTATTTTAAGGTGGTCATAAGTGGTTCTTTATCACTAGAAGAATATTTCCTTATTGAAATTCATTTGGTTATTGTCTATGCAAATTCTTATATTTCAGAAGACAACTCTACTCATACAGTTATGCTACTTGTCAGGGAGATGGGTCAAAGGAAACATGAAACAGTAGCTTCAAAGACATCCCCGACCCCCACCCTGTTTTTTCCTTATCCTAAAGGAAGAAAGGGAAAAAGAGAAATCTATGGTGTGAGTTCAGGTTTACTACCATAAGTGTTTAAGAAAGGGCCCTGTTACCATGACAACAAATGCATGAATTTCAAGAGGAAAATTTTCAGCATATGGTACTGATAAAATTGTAGCAATCCTATTCTCTTAGTATAGAATTGCTCTTTGTCAAGTTAAAAAATATATTCTGAAAACCCCTGTTAAAATTAATTTTTAAATGTTTCTGTGATATCGTTTTCAAGTCACTTATTGTAACTTAAAATTAAACCAAAAGAATACACTTGCATAAGTCTGTCATGCAGAAAATTAAGCATTTGATTTGACATTAAAAATTATTTTTTCAGTCTGTGTTAGGTCTTTGCTTAAATGTAAATAAAGTGGTAAACAGTTTAATGTATTGGGAGTTTTTGACAACGGAAAACGACTTGCCACTTTATAGATTCCTTTGCCTTAAATGCTTTCTAACTCCGGTGGGGGAAAGCTGTTAAGCTTTAAGTGCTCTGTCATATTTGCAGGCTTTTATAGTAGAAGAGAACAGCAGTGAGCAATGGTGATGGAAAACGATGGCAGGTAGACTTAAAACACCATAAAGCACAGACGATTGTGTGTAATGCCCTGAATTGAATCCTTTTTGAATGAAATGATCAGCCATATGTGCCACCCTTATGGACCCTGTAAGAAGAGGAGAAGAAATGTGCCCTAATGCTAACTGTGCATGAAATTGCAGTGTTAGGAGATATTGACCAGATGTTTCAATCTCAACAAATAGCTTGTTATGTGACTGAGTGAAAATATCTTTGCTGCTTTGATCACATACACCTTGAAGGAAGGGGTAATTTAATAGAGGCTGTCATAGTTCATCATTGTCAATAAACTTTGACTTGACCTTTGCCTTATGTTTTTGATGTTGCTGCTGATAGGTGTTGATGGGCAGATGTTTACTGCCTTGAGGGATTTTGCTTTTTACAACATATATGTTAGAAATAGTAAAGGAGAAGGATTTTTCTGAATTCTTTTCTTGCTCTTTGGTTGTTAGTTGGCATGCTTCTCTGTGGATTTTGTAGAATTTCTGGGCAAATGCATCTGAGTGACAATCTTACCTCTAAAGACCACTGTGCTTTCTTTCAAAAGTTTTCTTACCCTCCTGCCTCTCTGTCCTAGTTTTAATTGGCCATGATAAAGTTCTATTTAGATTTTTTCTTTGATGTGTATACCATATATTCTTCAGTTCTTTTCATAGCTTGAAGTGATGGATCTTTTAGAAAATCACCATAATTTTATGACGGACAATGATAACCAGAGAAATTTAGCATATTGTTATTTCTAATTCACCATTGGCTAATTATGGTGGTTTTTAGCTAACCTTTGGTTTCATATGGTTTTTAGTGCAGTTTTTCTTAAGTTGCTAGGGGGAAAGTATTTGGAATATATGCAAAAAATCGTAATATGATTTTAGAAATTAATTTTAAATTATAATAAATATATGGGTGAATAAAAATGTCCTTTAAACCCCACAGCAGCTATCCATACCATCTCCTTTAATTTGAAGTTGCTTGGGCATTAGGGGAAGAAAAGGTATTCCTGAACCCTCTCAGGGTCCCTGGCTGCATCTGAAAATTAAACTGACAAAGCATACAGATTATTTAATACAAGTTTGTTGTAACACAGGGTCTTCATTAGAAAATGAAGGCCCAAAGAAGCAGTTTGACCTGAGTATTTTTATGCTGGGTCTGATGAAGAGTGGGAATTCTTTTAAAGATTTTATTTATTTATTTGTCACAGAAGAGAGAGCATAAGCAGGGGGAGTAGTAGGCAGAGGGAGAAGCAGTCTCTCTGCTGAGCAAGGAGCCCGATACGGGGCTCAATCCCAGGACCCTGGGATCATAACCTGAGCCAAAGGCAGATGCTTAAACAGCTGAGCCACCCAGGTATCCCAATAGTGGGAAATTTTGTAGAAATATGAATGAGAATATGAGGCCAATGTAGTAAAACTGGGGGAAATTTAGCAAGGCCTTTTTGTTAAGATTCTTTTGGTCCCTTTGTCTTTGGAGATGAGAGTACTCTTTTCCTCCAGATATAGGGAGAACCTCTCACGTGAAGGTTTTATGACCTGTTTCAGGGAAGAAGGGGAGGAAGATCAGAGTGACTGTCGTGCTGCTGCTATTTTCTCAAATTCCTTCAACCAGCATGCCATAATTTGGAGTAGCGTGTCCTGAACCCCATCAGCATATTGCCACATATTTACAACATCATTGCATTATATAAGGAAATTTAGTAATTTCACTTAATGTTGTGCAAATGCTGTATTGAATTCTGTTTCTGAAGACATTTTCCAGACTTTTTTGTTAAAAGATCAGATTTTTCCTTAAGAGATCTCTTTTTTTTTTTTTTTAAAGATTTATTTATTTATTTGACAGAGACAGAGACAGCCAGCGAGAGAGGGAACACAAGCAGGGGGAGTGGGAGAGAAAGAAGCAGGCTCCTAGCAGAGGAGCCTGATGTGGGGCTCGATCCCAGAACGCCGGGATCACGCCCTGAGCCGAAGGCAGATGCTTAACCGCTGTGCCACCCAGGCGCCCCTTAAGAGATCTCTTTTTATTCTAACATAAAAGAAAGATTTTAGTGTGTGTAAACAAGAAATTAAAGGAAAAGTATGTGTGATTTTTAAAATCTTGGGAGAATATAGAAGTAGAATGTGTACTATGCATTTGTTAGAAATCTTGTTGCATAAAGCCTTCTGGTGAAAGTCAGATTGAGTAAAAACCTGAAGCTTTTTATAACACCATATTTAGGCACTGTGTTATTTTTTGTCACCTAGTTTTGGAGACCTTTGAAATAAATCTAGGCTACTTTTTTTTTTAAAGATTTTTATTTATTTATTTGAGAGACCACACTGAAAGAGCATGAGCTGGGGGCGAGGGGTTGGGGGAGAGGGAGAAGCAGGTTCCCCACTGAACAGGGAGCCCAACACAGGACTCCATCCCAGGATCCTGGGATCATGATCTGAGCCAAAGGCAAATACTCAACTGACTGAGCCACCCAGGTGCCCCAGGCTATTTATTTTTGATAGTTAAAGAGATGAAGTATAAGTTTCAGATAATATGTTAATTAAAAAATGTAATTTATACATTATTTTTTATTCTAGATTAATAGCTTTGTATTAAATGGTTTTCTCGGTTAATTTGGCACAGTTCTGTAACTTTGTTACTCTTCTGCTTAAAAAGAAAAAGGATTCCTCCCTGGTTGTGGTTGTGTTTTCCCTGTACCCCCCTATACCCTCCGTGTTGGTGTGGATGGCCTAGTCCCTTTTGGGAAACTGATGACGTCTGTGAATCCTTTCCTCTGAAAAATACATCAAAATTTCCTCACAATTTCTGGGAGTTCATAGATTACTCCCTTCCTCCCACGCAGACTTAACCTGATAGGGGCCCATGGACCTCAGTCTACAGATCTCTTTAGAAAATAAAATTCAAACTCCTTCTTAGTATTCTAAATATTTAACAATTTGTCTTTGAAATAACAATAGTGTTATTGATGCCAACATAATAATTTCAATAGTAGTAATTATAATAATAGTTAAAATTTATTCTGTGCCAACTTTGTCAGGTCCTATGCTGAACCTTTAATGTGGATTAATATTTATATTAATGACATCTTTATGTAGAATATATTCAGTAGGCATTTATTGTGTGCTTGAGAAAGTACTGTATCTTTAGAGTACAGATTGAAGGAGATTGTATGCATTTTTATTCTCTTTAAGACCTTTTATTCATTTTCTTTCATTGCATTTATAAGGTACCGAAATGTTTTGGGAATACTGAATTAACTTTTAGTTCTCTACTGTCAATAGTCTTGTTTTTGCTTCTGTCATCCTTATTTTTGTAAAAATTAACTGTCCTTCCCCAGGGCCTACCATGTCCCTTAATTTCTACAAGTTTCAGCTTGGACATCGTTTCTTATATTTCCCTTACGAAATCTTTTTTGGCCATTCCCCAAAGTCTAAGATAGGTGCTACTCCCATGTGCTGCAGTAGCTTTCTCTATATATTTTATAATAAATAGTAATGTACTTTTTATTGAAGTATAATTGATATACAATGTTATATTAGTTTCAGGTGTACAACATATAAGATTCAGCAATTCTATACGTTACTCAGTGCTCACCACAAGAAGTGTGATCATTACGTGTCACCATAAAATGTTACTACAATATTACTGACTCTTTTCCTTTTGTTGTAACAAAAGGATGTTTCCTTTTGATGGAAACATCTCCATGACTTATTTATTTTTATAACTGGAAGTTTGTACCTCTTAATCTCCTTTATCTATTTCACCCATCCCTTCACCCTTGTCCCCTCTGGCAACCACCAGTTCTCTGTATTTAAGAGTTTGATTTTTGCTTATCCATCTGTTCTGCTTTTTAGATTCCACATATAAGAGAAATCACATGGTATTTGTTTTACTCTGTCCAACTTACTTAGGATACTTTCTGGGTCTATCCATGTAATTGCAAATGGCAAGATCTCATTTGCTGAGTAATATTCCATTGTGTGTGTGTGTGTGTATGTATGTGTATCCATTCATCTGTTGATGGGCGTTTGGGTTGCTTCCGTATCTTGGCTATTGTAAATAATGCTGCAATAAAACTAGAGGTGCCTATACATTTTTGAATTAATGTTGTCATTTTCTTTGGGTAAATACCCAATAGTGGGATTACTGGATCATATGATATTTGTATTTTTAATATTTTTTAAAAGATTTATTTATTTTAGGGGCACGTGGGTGGCTCTTCAGTTAAGTGTCTGACTCTTGATTTCTGCTTTGGTTGTGATCTTAGGGTCCTAGGATCCACCACTGCAAGAGGCTTGGCAGGGAGTATGCTTGAAGATGCTCTCTCTCCCTCTCCCACTGCCCCTCTCTCCCTGCTCTTTCTCTCTCAAATAAATAAGTGAATCTTTTTTAAAAAATGTTTTATTTATTTTGGAGAGAGAGGAGGAGGGAGGGGCAGAGGGAGAGGGAAAAAAGACTCCTAAGCTGAGCCAACCGCAAGTCTCCATCTCACGACCCTGAGATCACTACCTGAGCTGAAATCAAGTGTCGGACACCCAACCGACTGTGCTACCCAGATCCCCATCTATTTTTAGTATTTTGAGAAACTGCCATACTTTTTTCCACAGTGGTTGCGCCAATTTACATTCCCACCATTGGTGCATAAGGGTTCCCTTTTCTCCGCATCCTTACCAACTCTTATTCCTTGTCTTTTTAATACTGGCCATTCTGACTGGTGTGAGGTGTTACCTCATGTGGTTTTGATTATGCATTTCCCTGATTAGTGATGTTGAGCATTTTTTCATGTGTCTGTTGGTCATCTGTTGGTTTGTCTTTTTTGAGAAAATGACTATTCAGGTCCTCTGCCCATTTTTTAATCAGATTGTTTGGGTTTTTTGATGTCAAGTTGTGTATGTTCTTTATATATTTTGCATATTAACCCTTTATCGGATATATCATTTGCAAATATATTCTGCCATTCAGCAGGTTGTCTCCTTGTTTTGTTGATGGTTTCTTTTTTGTGTGTGCAGAAGTTTTATTTTGGTGTAGTCCCAATAGCCTATTTTTGTTTTTGTTTCTCTTGCCTGAGGAGACATATCCATAAAGATGTTGCCAAGGCCAATGTAGAAGAAGTGACTGCACTGTAGGGCAGGGCTTGCTCTCTGCACAGCGGGCTAAGAGGCTCAGCTGCAAGAAGTGTGCGCGCACTGGTGTGTGGGCCTATCTTTTCCCCTCCCCAGACCAGGAGCCACTTTGGAGTGGCGCATGTCCAGGCAAGGCCTGCCTACAGGGTGTGGTGAGGCAGGGTCACTTTGGTAGGACCAGCTCTATGGGAACACACTGGGTTGGGGGCACAAGGTGCTAGCAAGGTAGATGGAGAGTATTGGTACTAGCTTCTGAGAGCCCCCAATTATCCAGGCTGAGGAGAGAGGGAGAGACAAGGTGCGTGAGGGAAATCTTTTGAAGGTCCCTGTGTCTCAGACACATATTCTTTTTTTTTTTTTTTAAAGATTTTTATTTATTTATTTGACAGAGATAGAGACAGCTAGCGAGAGAGGGAACACAAGCAGGGGGAGTGGGAGAGGAAGAAGCAGGCTCATAGCAGAGGAGCGTGATGTGGGGCTCGATCCCATAACGCCGGGATCATGCCCTGAGCCGAAGGCAGACGCCCAACCACTGTGCCACCCAGGCGCCCCTCAGGCACATATTCTAACATTAGTCGTCATATCTCCTTCAAGGTGCTTTTCAGACTGCTGCTTCTGTGCTGTGTCCTGGGCTGAGTTTTTCAGTGTACTGGCTCTTTAAGGGTATGGACTCAGTTAACTATTGCCCTTTGGCTTTCCTGGAGTTAAGGCCCACTGGTTTTGAAAGCTAGATGTTATGGAGAGTTGTCTTCCCAGGTTAGGTCCCCAGTGCTGGGTGTGCCTGGTGTGAGGTTTGGTCTGCTTGCTTTTCCATGCTTGTGACGTCTGTCTTATTTGTGGCTAGTCACACAGGGGATTTGGTACCAACCACCTCTCCCACTTTTTTTTTTTTTTTGGCGGGGGGGGNTTTTGGCGGGGGGGCGCCTGGGTGGCTCAGTCAGTTAAGCATCTGCCTTCAACTCAGGTCATGATCCCAGAGTCCTGGGATCGAGCCCTACATCAGGCTTTCTGCTCAGCAGGAGCCTGCTTCTCCCTCTCCCTCTGCTTGCCGCCTCCCCTGCTTGTGCTCTCTCTCTTTCTCTCTGTCAAATAAATGAATAAAATCTTAAAAAAAAAAAAAAGAATGATATATTTATTTGGGGGGGGGCGTGAGTGGGGGAAGGGCAAAGGGAGAGGGGGGAAAATCCTCAAGCAGCCTTTCCACTGAGCATGGAGCCCGATCCGAGGCTCAGTCCCAGGACCTTGAGATCACGATCTGACCAGAAATCAAGACCAGGTCACCTAACTGACTGTACCACCCAGGTGCCCCCTCCTACCCTTTTTAATGTGCTCTTCTCTCTAAGATCCTCAGGATCCTCCTATTCCGTCATCTTCCCCAAAACTCCTCAATGGTAATGTACTTTTTTTGGGTAATTTTTATATAACCCTAAACTGTAAACTTAGAAGAAGAGAGGATTATGCCTTTTCTGTTCATTCATTCATTTGACAGATACTTAAGTATATGGAATATGGAGTCACCCTTCTAGATAAAGAAATGTACACTGTAGGTCTTTCACAGAAGCCAGGAAAACAAGTGTGTTGAACAGGAATTTATAATTAAGTAGAATTGATACACTTTGTGGTGACAAAATAAAACATGGGCATTTAGTGTTCAAGAATAGCTTACCCAAGACAGTGAGGCCTATAATCTAAGCTAGAAAGAACAAGAGATAAAATATGAATGGAATGAGCATATGAATGGAATGGTGCTAGAACGTTGCGTTCCAGAGAGTGAATACCTTTAGATGAACTTGGAGAGGCAGTTGGTGGTTCAGTCCTAAAATTATTTATTTTGAACTCTGCTTGAAGGATGTTTTTGAACTATAACTCAAAGTATAGTGCATTGGAAGGGAGCAGAGCTTAAGGCAGGGAGTTGAATCTCTATATTGTACACCTGAAACTAATACAACACTGTTAACTGGAATTACAATAAAAAATTTAAAAAATAATAAACACACACGTAAGAACTGAAGGCAGAGGGACCTTTTACAAATGGTCGTGGAGGTTAGAGTGGGGAGAAGAATGGGGCATGATTGCTAATGGACACAGTTTTCTTTTTTTAAAGATATTTATTTATTTATTTATTTATTTATTTATTTATGGAGCACGTGCACACACATGAGTGGGAGGAGGGGCTGAGGGAGAAGCAGACGCCCCACTGAGCAGGGAGCTGGATGTGGGGCTCAATTCTGGGACTCTGGGATCATGACCTGAGCTGAGGGTAGACATTTAACCAACTGAGCCATCTGGGGGCCCCTGGACACAGGTTTCTTTGAGGAGACATGAAGTGTCCTGGAGTTAGATAGTGCTAATGGTTGCACAGGATTGTGAATTTATAAGGAACAACTGAACCATACTCTTTCAAGTGGTAACTTTCATGGTATGTCACTATATTTCAACAAAAATTTTCAAAGAAACTTTAACAGTAGTCTAATTGAGAGAAGATGGTGGCTTGCACTTAGGTGGTAATAATGGAGATAGAAGTAGAAATGTCCAGATTTAGTGGCAAAATAGGGTCATGGGCATTTGGATATTCAGGTCAGTAATCTGAAGACAGGTTTAAACTAAAAATAGAGGTGAGGAGTCTCAGTGTATAGATGGGAATTTAAACCGTGGGGATAGATTAGATCATATCTAGGAAAAGGGTGTAGGGTGAAAAGGGCAGCTAATCCTTGGATGCAGGCCTGCAACATACCAAGGGATAGGGAAAAGAAAGGAAGCCTACAAAAGAGATAGAGAAATGCTGCTTATCCATTATTTACTATAATAATGTCCATCAATACTATTTAACAGGCACTACTATAGGCACTTGGCTTCTCTTATTTAATTCTCACAATAATTCTGTAAGAAAAGCTCTGATAGGGTATATAATTTATTGTCACACAACTGGATGAATTTATATACAGCTGAGTCTAATGTTTATGCTTTTTTCTTAGTAGGCCAAAGTTTCCTAAATTTTTTTCTGAGAAATAAATGTTAATAGGTATTTAACAAGAAAAGTAACTAAAGATTGTTGGGGCTAATAGTAGGACTATCACAAATCAATTTTTATTAATAGGACACCTGCTAACAAGGGAAACAGCAGTTTTGTCAGGAAAGGAGCGTAACATACTAGTTATTGAGAGAGAATAGGTTCTTTAATAATATTTATGAAAATTTTGTTTCACTGTGTCACTTGGTATCATAGCAGTCATCTGAGACGATCAGCCCTTTAAGCCATGTGATAAATGCTGTTTTCCTAGCCAATTATTTCAATTTTGATTTCCTTATAAACCTTTGCAATCTGCTTATTGCTGTTATTTCCCAGCTGACATTTAATTTCTTTTCGTTGTGGTTTACAGTTTTCCTGAAATTCCTCATTGGGTTTTCTGATTCAAAATTGCTTATCTTTGGCTTAGCCTACAGCTGTTTTAGTATCATTATTTTAGTGTCATTCTTCATTATTCTATTATGAATTGAATTAAAATACATAAGCATGATCTTAGAAGTGACTGGCTCTTGAGCATCATTGTCAGGTATATTGCCCTAAATACTGCATTAGGTGGCAAAAAGGAAATTCATCTGGAAGGTAAAGTTAATATTACTAGAAATCCTTCTCTTTTTTTCCTTTTTATTAAAAAGATTTATTTATTTACTGTAGAGAGAGAGAGAGAGAGAGCACGTGCATGTACCAGTGGGGGGAGGTGAGGTAGAGGGAGAGGGAGAGAAATCCTCAAACAGACTCCTTGCTGAGTGTGGAGCCTAACACAGGGCTCTCTATCCAGGACCCTGAGATCATGACCTTTGCCAAAACCAAGAGTTGGGCGCCTAACTGAGCCACCCAGGTGCCCCTAGAAGTCTTTCTATAAGTTGTTAAAGGCTGTTGATATGAAACTTTAATGTGTCATTTATTCAGCATCTATTTAAATTCAGTTGTAAATTTTCTCCTTCTGCTTCCTTACCTTAATGAAGCATCATCTCTTATCTTATTCCTTTGTTCAAAACCCCACATGTGCACCCTTCGACCTACAAAATGCTGCCTCAACTTCTTTTTTTTAGGTTTTATTAATTTATTTTTTAAATAATCTTTACACCCAGCGTGGGACTCAAACTCACAACCCCTAGATCAAGAGTCACATGCTCTGCTGACTGAGCCAACCAGGTGCCCCTGCTGCCTCATCTTCTTAAAGTGGCATTTAATGATCTGGCCTGGATCATCTTTTCTCATAGTCATCCCTCCCACATAGCGCTCTGTCATTATATTCCTAATAGTTCTTTATTTCTCTTTTTCGTTGTTTTTGTTAACACTATACTCTTTTATTTTCCAATCTGTATGCTAAAGGCCCCTTGAGTTCTATAACAAACCCACATTGGGTCCACAGGGTATTTTAAATTTTCTAGCGAAACAGTGACACCTATCAGAAAGAGTATGAACCACTAGCTCCAGATATTTCGGTTTTAACATTAGAATTGCTACATTCCTTCGGTGGTATCAGATACTCTACAAAACTGGGTTTTGGGTGGTAAAAAAGAAAAAAAATCTTAAGTACCGCACAAGAATCAGTATGAAACAGGAAATGGAGTTGGTGGCCCTCAATCTGATTCCAAGGTTTGAGAATTTTACGGTGCGTGACATGTGCTAAACTGTTAGGAAATAAATAACTTATTAAGTTGTTTGGAACTAGCTACTTAATACACAGAATTTCTTTTGCCTTAGGAACACCATGATAAAATTCCTAAGATAGGAAAGGAGGCATGTACTCAGTGCCTCTACTTTCTTTCCAGTTTATAGCCATTTTTGAATATTATACGCATTCTTCATACATAAATTGATCAAGTCACCTGTCTCCAGAAGCCTTTTCTGATCCCCTCAGCTGCAATTAATCTCCCTCCTGGGTCTTTTCTGTTGACATTCTGCTTTTACTGTTGCTTTTAAAATTGAAATCAACTAATTCGCATATTTATTTAAAGTTACCAGTTATGACTGTGGCTTTCTTGATCTCCATTTAAGTGTACTTACAACATAGTGTGAGGCCTTTCATTCTGTATAAAAGAGATCCCACTATAATAAGTATCATTTACTGAACTAAATTACATGGCTTGTTAGTCTGTTTCTAATTCTTGAAACTTCCTTATAAGATCATAGGTTATATTATCCACATTTTATATTTGAAGAAATTGGGGTTTAGCGATATTGGCTTACTTCACGTTGACATACCTCCCAACCTTTGACTCTTCTAGTTCCCTTTCCTTTACTGTTGATTTATAGAACCAGCTTTTTGGTATCTTTAGAAATCTTATTAAGGTACCGATTGGGATTGCAACAGATCTATGAATCAGGCTGGGGAGAATTGCTTTCTTAAGAATATTGAGTTTTCTAATCCATGCATTTAGTATAGCTCTCCATTTATATAGTTTTTTCCCCCCTCAGCAAACTTTGTAGTGTTTTATGTATAGGTCTTTCACACATTTTCTCAAATTTTTCCCAGTGTGTTTCATTTTTAATGTGATCATAAATGACAGTATTTTCTTAATTTTAATTTTCAACTGTTCCTTGATAGTATGTAGAATTACATTAGATTTTTGTATATTGCTACTGAATCCTGAGACCTTGATAAACTCAGTTTTTAATCCTGAGGCATTTATGTAGATTCCTTGTGATATCATACATTCCTTAAATATGCACAGGTTGGATGGAGTTCAGCCAGAGCCTCAAGAGTTATGATTTTAGCACACTCAGAAACTTTTTTTTCACAATTTCTAGTCTCTTGACTCTCCTTGAACACTTATCTCCGTCTCCTCATTTCACTAGAATGCCTGGGTCTGTTTGGCTTCTTTCTCCCCACATCACAGTCTGGAAATTGCCTACTGGCAGAGAGCCTACCTGATGTAAGGGCCTACCTTGTTTCTTTTTTACTGGAGATCACAGTCCTGCTTTGTCTTTGTCCTGTATCTGAAAGTTCTGTGCTTGTTTCCTTTTGGTTTTGTTTCCTAGTTATTCACAACATACATGCAATTCTGGACTCTTTTAGGAGTGATAAAGATAGGTGTTTAAGGATGTACTGCACATACATAAAGACAAGCTGAGCAATTTGTTTTAGCTAAAAGGAGCAGCAAAATAAGAGGTTATGAAAAGGGTTGAATCTCTTTTCTGGAGAATCTGAAAATGTAGTGGTGTGACTATATTAGGGACACTGTCACTTTCTTCTTCTCATCCTCTACTAGACATGCATTGTTTATTGACTGGTTGTCAGAATGGTAGGATTGGTGAGGTATTGGTAATACATTGTGTTTGAGATAAAGTTAGAGAATTTAAAATTTTAATAAAACTCATCAAAGTAATTTATAAACTTTTAAAAAATGATTTTTAATTTATTTCAGCTTTCTGATTATAACATCTTTAATTACTCAGCTAGGTTATTAAGCGCTTTGAAGCAGTGAACCTGGCTTCTATTAGTTCTGGGTGTTTACTCGGCCTAGTAAACATTCACAATGGATTGACAAACTTAAATGGAAATCACTGATCAAGAGTAAAGTTCTCATATTTTTGTCAGTGTCCCAATATACTAATATCAGAAATAAGATGTTAGCCAATTTCCTCTGATGAAATAGTCCATGATGGAATTATAACAAAACCTGATGAATATTTCTATTATTTTTCATTTCTTGTCTTGCAGGTTAAGTAATATCCATTGGTAATGAAAGAGTTACAAGTCAGATTTAAGCCTGGATATCACCCAGTTTGAACTACAGTTTTGTTTTTTACACTACACTACAGTTTGAACACGTAAACTTTGATTCAGTTAGGCTTAATTACATTATAATGGCTTCGCTTTCACTGAATGGAGTTTCCCATTATTTTGATGGCATATTGTTATTTAAATAATCATACTAAAGTTTGTTATTGATTTAGTTTTTGTATTTTACCACATAAAACAGACATGGTTGATCATTTAACCATGCTTTCTACCTGAAAAAATATATATATCCATTCATCCATTGAAGGACACTTAGGTTGCTAACATGTCTTCGCTATTGTTAATAATGCTATGATCATGAGGCTACGAATATCTTTTTGAATTATTGTTTTCATTTCTTTTGGATACAGTCCCAGAATAGAACTGGTGGATCATATGGTAGTTCTATTTTTAAATTTTTTTTAACTTTCCTTTTTTTTTTTTTTTTAAAGTAATCTCTACATCCAACATGGGGCTCAAACTCATGAACCCAGGAGATCGGTTTGCATGGTCTACCAACTGAGCCAGCCAGGAGACCCCCTATTTTTAATTTTTTGAGGAACTCCAAACTGTTTTTCATAGTAGCTGTACCAATTTATATTCCCACCATTAGTACATAAGAGTTCTCTACATCCACACCATAATTGTTATTTCTAATCTTTTTGATAATGGCCTTTTTTCTTTTCTTTTTTTTTTTTTTAGAGCAGGGGAGGGCGGATGGGCAGAGGGAGAGAGAGAATCCTTAGCCCTGAGGCGGGACTCTGTCTCACGACCCTGAGATCACAACCTGAGCTGAAATCAAGTGTTGGGTGCTTAACAACTGAGCCACTCAGGCACCCCAATAATACCCATTCTAACAGGCATGAGGTGATATCTCACTGTGATTTTAATTTGCATTTCTCTAATGATTAGCAGTGATGAGCATCATTTCATATACCTGTTGGCCAATTATATATTTTCTTTGGAAAAATGTCTATTCAGGTCCTTGGCCTATTTTAAATTTGATTATTTGTTTTTCTGCTGTTGAGTTTTATGGGTTCTTTATATGTTTTGGATATTAAGCCCTTATCAGATATATGGTTTACAAATATTTTTTCCCATTCCATAGGTTGTCTTTTCACTTTGTTGAAGGTTTCTTTTGCAATGCAGAAGATTTTTAGTTTGATGTAGTCCCACTTGTTTATTTTCGACATTGTTGCTTGTGCTTTAGTTGTGATTTCCAAAAAGTCATTTCTAAGACCCATGTCAAGGAGGTGTTTTTTCCTATGTTTTCTTCAGAGTTTCATGACTGGAGGTCATACATTTAAGTCTTTAATCCACTTCACGTTAATTTTTTGAGTGTGTAAGTTAGGGGTCAAGTTTCGTTCTTTTACATGTGAATAGTAAATTTTGTCAGCACCATTAATTGGAGAGGCTGTCTTTTCTCCCTTTAGTATTTTTGGCTCCCTTGTCAAATATCAGTTGCCCATATATGTTTGGGTTTATTCCTGGGCTCTTGGTTCTGTTGGTTTGTTTTTATGCCAGTACCATGCTGTTTTAATTACTATAACTTTATAGTATAGCCTTAAATTAAAAAAAATGTGACACCTCTTGCTTCTGACCTTCTTTCTCAGGATATTTTTGGGTATTTGGGGTCTTTTCTTATTCCATCTAAATTTTAGGATTGTTTATTTCTGTAAAAAAAAGGCCATTGGAATCTTGAACATGGGATTCCTTTATGTTTATCTGTGTCTTGCTGATTTCTTTCATCAGTATCTTGTAGTTTTAAGAATAGAGATCTTTAACCTCCTCGATTAACTTTATTCCTAACTATTTTATTGTTTATTTGCTACTATTGTAAATGGAACTGATTTTTAAAATTATTTTTCAGAGAATTTGTTGTTAGTGTATAGAAATGCCACTGATTTTTGTGTGTTTATTTTGTATCTTACAACTTTACTGAATTGATTAGTTCTAGCTTTTTTTTTTTTTTGGTTGATTTTCTATATATAAAATCACATCATCTGTAAATAGAGATTTTACTTCTTCCTTTCCAGTAATGATGCCTTTTTTTTTTTTTTTCTTGCCTGATTACTCTAGCTAGGATTTTCAGTACTGTTTTAAATAGGAGTGGTGAGAGTGGGCATTCTTGTCTTTTTCCCGATCATAGAGATAAAGCTTTTAATCTTTCAACATTGAGGATGTTGTTAGCTTTGGGCTTATTATATATGGCCTTTATATTGTAGAGATATTTTTTTATGCTTAATTGTTTATTGTTAATCTCTTACTGTGCATAATTTATAAATTAAACTTTAAAATGGATATGTATGTATAGGAAAAAATCATTATATATATAGGGATCAGTACTATCAGCTTTTTCAGGCATCTGCTGGGGATCTGGGACCATATCTTCTGCAGAAAAAGGGAGACTACTGTAATTATCAATAGGTATGGACTTACTGTTGCCATTTATTAATTATTTCTTGATTGTTTTGTAGATATGTTGTTCCTTATTTTTTACCCTGTGGTCATTTTTCATGTTTTGATGTCTTTCAGTAACAGTATGCTTTGACTTTTTTATCATGTTATTTTGTATAATTGCTACAAGTTTTCCCCTTGTGGTTACCATGAGGCTTACATAAAATATGTTAAAATTATAACACTCTATTTTAAGCCAATAACAACTTAACTTCATTAGAATTCCTAAATTTTACACTTTTACTTCTCTTCCCCCTCACACTTTAGGTTATTGCTGTTACAATTTGCATATATATTTTTTAAGATTTTATTTATTTATTTGACAGAGAGAGACAGCCAGCAAGAGAGGGAACACAAGCAGGGAGAGTAGGAGAGGAAGAAGCAGGCTCCCGGTGGATCAGGGAGCCCAGTGCGGGGCTCGATCCCAGTACCCTGGGATCACGCCCTGAGCCGAAGGCAGACGCTTAACAACTGAGCCACCCAGGCGCCCGGACAATTTGCATATTTTTATATTGTGTAACTAATTACAGATTATTGTGTTTATGGTTATTTTTACTACAGTCATGTTTTTAAACTTAAACTGAAGTTTTAAGTGAATTATGCACCACAATTACCTAATTACAGAATCTAACTTTGACAGCATATTTACCACTACCAGTTAGTTTTATGCTACCTTCTTATATTATTATGATGTTAATTAGCATCCTTTCCACTCAAAGAACTCCATTTAACATTTCTTATAAGCTAGATCTAGTGGTAATGAACTCCCTCACCTTTTGTTTGGGAAAGTCTTTATCCCTCCTTCATTTCTGAAGGACAGATTTGTTGGATATAGAAATCTTGATTAACAGGTTTTTTTTTTCTTTTAATACTTTGAATTTTTCATCTCATTTTCCCCTGGCCTGTAAAGTTTCTGTTGAGAAATCCACCCATATTCATATGGGGGTTTTCTTGTATATAACTTCTCTCTTTTCTTTTGCTGCTTCTAAAATTCTTTGTCTTTAACTTTTGACAATGTAATTGTAATGTGTCTCAGTGTAGCCCTATTCATATTCAACCTGTTTGGGTTTTGGGGGGCATCATGGATCTGGATGTCCATTTCTATTTCTGTGTTCAGGAAGTTTTCGGCCATTATTGCTTTAAATATTCTTTCTGTCCTTTTTCTCTTCTCCTTCTGGAATTCTCATAATGCGAAAATTCTTTCTTTCTTTTTCTTTTGTTTTTGTTGAGAGGAAGGGGGAGGGGCAGGAAGAGAGGGAGAGAAAGAGGATTTTAAGCAGGCTCCATGCCTAGTGCGGACGGAGCCTGACATGGGGCTTGATCTCACAAGCGTGAGATCACAATCTGAGCTGAAATCAACAGTCAGATGCTTGACCGACTGTGCCACCCAGGCACCCCGTTATTTAAGTTCTTTTTCACTCTTTTTCATTCTTTTGTTTCCTTTTGCTCTTTTGAGTCAATAATTTCAAATGTTCTATTCTCCAATGTTTTTTGGTTTTTGTTCCTTATATTAGTATATTGAAGAGTAATAGTATATTGAAAGTTATTTGCATTTTTTCTATTGGATTATGTTACAATTTTATATTTTCTTTGATTTGTTTCTGTGCATTCAACTTTATCACTGTTTTCCACTGACTTTAAACTTCAAATTGATTTGCACTTTCAAAAAATGTACAGTTTTAGCATTTCAAAATGCTGCTTTATGTGTAGTGGCACATTCAGAGAAACCTTTCTTCTGTTTGTTTCTTTATTCCTTTCCCACCCACTCTGATAGAAAAACATTTTTCATTAGTTCATGGTTTATTCTCTGCGTTTCTTTTTATAAAATAAGCAAATTTAAAATTATGTATAAATTCTAAAAGATATATATGATTTTAATTCTCACTGTCTCTTTAAACATACATGCACACATACAGGCACACTTTTGAATTTCTGGTCTTTTTTTTTTTTTTTTTTTTTTTTGATCTTCAGAAAAGATCCTGGCAATTACTCTATATAAATGTAGTACTCTGTATAGCTTATCGTTGTTTGATTGTTTTTTAAGTTGCTGTGTGATGCTCCACTGAGGGGATTTATCAGTTTATTCAACCAGTCTTCTATGGATGGGCATTTAGGTTGTTTCTAACTTTTTGGCATTACAAATGATGTCTCAGTGAGTACTTATGCATATGTTGTTTCATATTTGTGGACATATATCTTCAGAACAAATTCCTAAACAGTTATTATATATTTATCTTACAGTTTTCTTTGTTACTTTTTGTTTCTTTGTCCCTTTAACTCTCAAATATACATGCATTTCTTTTATAATTCAAATATTTGAGAATGTGGTTAAGATTGTGATTTCTTTTGACTTAGTATATGGGGTATTTTGCTCATACAGGTTTTCGAAACAAACAAACAAACAAAACAGATGACGGTTTTAGAATAGCTAATGTAAGTATTAGAAATCTCAGGAATTTGAGATAATTATGAAAGATAATCGTTCATGGTATATTTTAAGATATACATTTTAAAAGCAACCCACTGCCAATTTATAGCAAGGAAATTAAAGTTTGATACTACTGAAAGACTGAGATATTAGAATTTTTAACACTAAAGCAACCCACTGCCAATTTATAGCAAGGAAATTAAAGTTTGATACTACTGAAAGACTGAGATATTAGAATTTTTAACGCTATTTTTGAATTTTTAAAACAATTTATTAGATTTAAGCATAGTTTAGCTTAATTTACATATGAATTACAACAAGTATGAAAATAATAGTGACCACCACAGCTAGTATATATCGTTTGCTGTATGCTGGATACAGTGTTCAACAGTGTATATACATTAAGTTATTTAGTTTCATTCTCAACAACCTCATGAGGTGTACTTATATATTTTTCCATTTATAGGTGGGGAAAATGAGGTATAGAAATGTTTAGTGACATGCTCTTACTCAGATAGGTAATAATTAGCAGAGGCAAGATTTGAACCCAGACAGTCTTCAGTATAGATTCTGGCTTTTAATGACAATGCTACTCTAGTTCTGTTGGGATTCACTCTTATTTTTCTGTATCAAGGTAGTATTGACCTAGAGTCTATGTGACTAGATTCTGAGTTCTTAACCCCACTATGCTCTATTTCTTTCCCTGAAAGTATTATAATAAGATTTTATGGGGTTGTTATATCAAATTTGTTATCCTAAGCATTAGTACAGGATTGGAATTCCATTCATAACAGCCACAGCCATCTGCCAAAGCATCCCTTTTATGCCACCATTCTATGTGTACCATATTTCTAAGCCATTAAAATTATTTGTGTTCCTGTTTTTCAGTGGATGATTCAGCAGCCATACAAAGCAGCAACATTCTTTGGCTGCATTGGGACAGATACATTTGGAGAGATCTTGAAGAAAAAAGCTGCTGAAGCCCATGTGGATGCTCATTACTATGAGCAAAGTGAGCAAACAACGGGAACTTGTGCTGTGTGCATCACTGGTAGCAACAGGTCAGTGTAATATCAAGGAAAGGTTTGTTCCAACTGGATATTTAAACAATCCTAAAATCTGAATTCCAATCTGGATTTGGAATTTAGATCTCATGTTTTTAATTGCTTTCAATGTTTTAATAACTCTTCTTATGTCATTTTTCTCTAAAAAAAAAAATGCCCTTGTTGTACCTGCTTTTGTATTCATGAGGCATGTGGAAGGAAAGCTTTGAGATTATCCATTCCCCTAATTTTTGTAATTAGGATCAGAAAAGGGAAATAAGGAAAACATTTTTTTTTAAAGATTTTATTTATTTATTTGACAGAGAGAGAGACAGCCAGTGAGAGAGGGAACACAAGCAGGGGGAGTGGGAGAGGAAGAAGCAGGCTCCCAGTGGAGGAGCCTGATGCGGGGCTCAATCCCAGAACGCTGGGATCACACCTTGAGCCGAAGGCAGATGCTTAACAACTGAACCACCCAGGCACCCCAGGAAAACATTTTTTTCAGTGCTTGTAGTTTCTTGCTGAAACTGGGATGAAAAGAATGCTCTTTTTACCATATCCTGAGATTGGAATATTCAGATACATAGACAGATAAGACTCATGTATTTTGTAACATATATAAAATACTGCATTATATCCACTGTCGTATGCATTAGGTCATGCAAAGCATTTCTGGCAAATAGTCTTCTATCCATATCAAACAGCTCCAGTGTGGGTAATGCACCACTCAAAAAACAATTCGTTACATTTCTATACAGTTTTACTCTTTAGAAAATTCTTCTTTCTATGAACTTGAAATCTGTGTCTCAGGACTTTCCATACATTGGTTGTATTCACGCCTTTTGCAGCCACATGGAGGTTTTTCTTCAGTACACACTATGTTGCTCATCAGCACATCCTTTTTTCTCCTTTGCAAGGGAAAAACAAAATAACTTATCTAGCTATTATATTATTAAAATCAGCAACAATATCTCTTTCTAAATAGCGATTCACTAGAAATTTTACTTTCCTTATAGCTAGAAATATTTAGTGTATCCTCCTTCATTCCCTGTCTCCTTCCTTGCCCTTCTTTCTCTCCTTTCTTATTTGCCTCTTGTCTTCCTTTATTTCCTCCTTTCTCTCTCTTCCCCTTGTTCCCTTCCTCTTTCTTACTTTGCTCACTCCTTGACCTTTAGCAGACGTATGTTAAGGACCTGACACTCTTCTGGCCAGTAGTCATTAAATAACTAAAATGTAGCTTTTAAAAATAATTAGAGTGCCAAAACCATTTTTAAACCAGGTTTCCTGTAATTTTGTTTTTTTGTGTATAGGAGAACTCTATCATTTAAGGTTTTAATAAATAAAACCATTATTGTTCAAATACTGAAATGATATTTCATTTTTATTTAGACCTTTTCCCTTTTCAGTTTTCCTAAAACTAGCTGTAATATACAGGTGCACTTTTCTCATTAGTGAGAAATAGATCAAGTTTTGCTTCTGCTACCTCTCAGGCTAGTGTAAAATTGCTAAATTGTTTTTGTGTGCTAAATTGCTATTTTAAAAGAGCAGTTATGATAATATTAGGTCTCCTAGATGTCAAAAGCTTAATTAATTTACTTAATTTATAATATTATGGTTATGGTGATCAGTAATGTTCAGATAATATTGGAAATCAAAAACTGGGGGGAAACTCCCACTATCAAATTCATTATCAATTAAATTATGGAACCTAAGATTTGGATAAATTGTTTTAGACAGCGCTGGTAACTCCTACCACCACTCTCCAAAACCCAGGAATCAAAGAATTGGGATAATGCAGTAGTCTTCTTAATTCAGGTTCTCACTTTCTGAACTCTGAACCGCATTCATTTGGATAGTGAGAATACTTATATTTTGGAGAAACAATGTAGCTTCCTATCAAAGAGTAGTTTTATTATCAAAATAGAATTTTGTAACTGGTACCAGAAGTGTTTGTTTTTATTTTTATATATAACCATTTCAGTCAAAATTTTGCTAAAGTCATTATGACTGACTTTGTAAATTAACTTGGTAATATAGTAATACTTGCATATAAATATACTGATTCATAGTGTTCTTATTTTTAATCATTTAATTGAGCATAAATTGAATTGATATCCTTCAGTAGTCAATTGGCATATGGATGAGTAGAAATATGCTTTGGAAGAGAATGTTTTTTTTTTCCTTAACAGAGGAAACAACCATATTATAAAAATCCTCAAGTGATGAAGTGATGTATCCATTTTTTAACCGTAACTGTTTCCTTTTGATTAGAAGGAGTGAAAAAATGGCAAGTTATTTTTTAATTTCTGAGTCAGAATGAGAAAAAATATTTTTATTAATTTGTATTTCACATAAATAATTATTTGATTAATTGTTGGGCAATTAAAAAAATTCCTATCTGGCATGAGTAGGAAGAGTTTAAATGCAGTAGCCTGCTTAGATTTTTCAGCTGCACAACTGGACTAGAATAAGGAGTTTTCAACTATAGATACTAATTTTACTCCAGTCTTTAAAATGTATTGGTTTGCAAATAGGGCCTACATTTATAGGTGTGTTTTGTGAAGTTAATCCCACACTTGGCTTTTAAAGCATTAGATTAAATAATCAATGTATATAATATGTTGATACTTAAACACTGTGTTTAGTTGTATATATGTATGTGTGTGTATATATCTTTTTTTGCGTATTTTTTTGTATAACAACGTAGTAGTTTAATTTCCTAACTGTATTTTTGAACTATTTAAATGCAGAAAATAGATAATCTTATCATTTTAGTACCAAAGGAAACATAAATTCCAGTTTCTCAAAATACCAGGTGGTATTTAGAGCAAGGATTAATATCTCTTTATCTCAAAGGCAACATAGAAGTCTCAAAAAGTGCTCAAAACAAATTTAATTTTATTTACATTTATTAATATCAATGTATATCAATTTTGAAAAATTAAGAATTAAAATGTAGAACACAATTTGCAAAAAATATTGCTAATTGTATGGAAGTACATGACAACTTTAGCTATAGTATTAAAGCCTACTTGCTTTTTGCTGTTGATTTAGGTCCCTTGTGGCTAATCTTGCTGCTGCCAATTGTTATAAAAAGGAAAAACATCTTGATATAGAGAAAAACTGGACATTGGTAGAAAAAGCAAGCGTTTATTATATAGCAGTAAGTATTTACCTAATTCAAATTTCTGGTACATATTTATACTATTAATTATAGTTTGTTAGTAGATATGTATTTTTAAATATTTATTTACAACATGTGTTAGGTTCTCTATTACAAATACAGAAAAAAACATCATTCTATGCTAACATTATTTGTATTCCTTAACATTCAAGTCTACCTCTTTTTGAATACATTATACATAGATATTTCTTAACTAAGTATCAAATTCCATATTAAATCAAAAGATCTTAAGATCTTTTGAAATAATTCTACAAATTTACATTTTATATTTTTAGGCTACTTGTTGTGAATGATGCATGCTTTGTGTGGGAAAATATTAGTCATATAAATATGCACTGCAAACAGTTTGAGCTTATTTGCCTAAAAAATCTTAATTGCTGTTTATTGCATAGTAATTACCATGACACGTTTTAATTTAATATTTCAGAAACATTGATCGTGACAAATCTCTTAAATCTAGGAATAAGGGCAGCATGTAATTTGAATTATTAAATATTCTGACATAAAAATAATTGGTTTAAGAATTCACTTCTAAAATAAGATGGTACCAAAAATCCTCCTGAATTAATCACCCCATGAACACCTTGTTTTTATTTAATATGAGTTAAATGTGGCTGATCACAAATAAGTTAGATACCTATGAAAAATTAAAAGTACCTCGTATGCATATAATATATGGTTTTGATATAACAGCTGCTGCCATTCACTACCTGAGCTGTGAAACAGCTGCAAAGACGTGTAAAAAATTGATTATCCAGTAGGAGCATGTTTATTGAAAGTATAATTATTTCTTTCAGTCTAGTGTTAATGTCTCCTACAGCATGTTTATGTTCACTGCTTTAGGCTTTACAAGGTTATTATTGATTCTTCTGTATGGCAAATCCTGCCCCTTTATAATGTCAAGTAAATGCTTACATTGAGAGGATTTTATAGAGGAAAGTAATGTTAGCTCTTTAGACAGTATGTGAGAAAACATTTCAAAAAATAAAAAAAATATTCCCTCTTGATTATCGTCTGTTTCGCTAAATGGTCTAATTTTTTTGTTAGTATCTTGGGAGCATGTTTTTGTAGTGTGGTTCTTTAGGGGGGATTTATGTGCTATTTCAAACCATTGTACATTTGAAAGTCTGATTTTCTTAGAACACATGGTTTAAAATTCGACATTATTTATGTCATATTATTTATATTGGCTATGAAGTATGACAATATATTATGGTGGAAAACTACATTTACCAGGCAGTTATATTTCTATTGAGATCTATGGCAATTGGACTCCAAATTATGAGTGGAAACACGCAGTTTTAACAGTTATGTATATCTAACATTGGCCAAGCCTGGATGAAAGGAATTTTTATAGGAGTTATAGACCCATCTTTCAAACAACTCAGAGTTTTAACAGTTATGTACTGTAATGCATCTAGCCAACTTTGGGTAAATTGGAATTTTTATAATAGTATTAAGTATTTATACAAGTCCAGTTTTATATAAAATGTAGAGTGATCATTTTGGGTCAAATTAATAAAGAAAATTGAATTATTTTTGAAACTTGTCAAAAACAGCCAGAAACAAATATCAAAATGGACTCCAGCTAATATCTGTGAGTTGTTAGCTCTTAGTTTCTCTTTCAGCAATTTCATAAAAAGAATGGTCTTTTACATTGGTAGGTAAATCAATAGTTTGTGTAGAGTTTAGCTATTTTAAAATAGTTCTGAAAATATTAGAGTCATATGGGATACCTTGGATGCTATATAGTCTACAACTGTTTATTTTGCTATTAACTAAGAGCATAATCATTAAAGTCTTTGAAGTCTCTTCTGAAATGTAATGATATTTGTGCAAAGATATTCTGTCCTTCTTTTATTATTTTTTAATTTAATTTAGTTTTTTAATGTTTCAAGTTTTTACTTAAATTCTGGCTAGTTAACATATGGTGTAATATTAGTTTCAGTAGAATTTAGTGGTTCATCACTTACATATAATACCTCTACATTCTTTTAAACCTTTAATTTCCTTTGAGGTCAGAACATCCAGTATAGTCTTTTCTTAGCATATGCTCAAATCACAAGTTTAGATTGAGTAGATATATCAATACTTACTTCAACAAACTAGTTGGGCTCCTCCATATTGGTTCTGTAGAGTCAGCAATCTTCTCACATTTTCATTGTAAACTACTGAGGTTCAACAAGTTGAAATTCTGGGAGCTCTTTAATTTCAAAATTTCTTGGTCTGAGGAAGCAGCTCAGTATATCTATTCAACAAATTTCCATAATTAAGACATCTGTCTGCATTATGTAAACCAGATCTACATACTCAGCTCTTCTTTCCACTATTCCATAAATTAATAATGGTCATGAGCATTGAGAAAATCCCAAACCTTGATCATTTTCTCTGTCAAATAATTCAGTAAATGCGCAATGCAGAGTTCACATCAAAAACTTTGCTGAAAAAAAGCTGAAATGGAATATGCATATACCAGCATTTTCTTTGGTTTAAATAAATGTTTACATCTTCTTTTACCTTCACCTCCAATGAAGTTTAAACCAAATTCCCAAACTCCTTGATAGTATGTGATTAGGGATTACTGGTTATGGTGATAGCTAATTATACTTCTGAAAAAATAAATTTCAGGTGCTCTTCATGTTAGCATTAGGATTTAAATATTTGCATTCTATTCTATAACCATAATACCTAACGGTCTTGTGTCTATATTTAAATAAGTTACATGCTTAACCACCACCAATTATTTTACCGTCTTCCCATTCCTCCTGAATATCCCTCATTTGGCTGCATTTTGTCATCATTTTCCCCCCAAGGAAGGACTCACATCTTCTCTCTTCTTGAGATTTTATTTACTTCTTGTTGCTTTATGCAAAAATGACAACTTGTTTGTTGTAGTATTTTGTGAAACAAAGTACTACTTTGTAAGTAGTGCTTCATTTTCTAGCAACTTTTTATGGGAAACCTGAGCCCAAGTTGATTTTTTATTTCTGTTCTTTATTATTTCCTTATTTCTGCTTACTTTAAATTTAATTTGCTCCTCTTCTACTCCTTATCCTTCATCCTCATCCCCCTTCCTGCTCCACCTGTGCTTGTTTCTTAAGGTGGAAGAATAATTCATTGATTTGAGACTTTTTTCTACTGTCGACATTTAGTGCTATGAATTTCTCTGTAAGCTTTGATTTGGCTACGTCCCACAAATTTTGATATGTCACATTTTCATTTTCATTCAGCTTGTAAAAGTTTCTGCCTTCTCTTTTACTTTCTTCTTTGATTCATGAGTTATTTAGAAGCATGTTGTTTATTTTCTAAATACGAAGATTTCCAGAGATCTTCTGTTTACTAGTATTATGGATTTGTATATTCTTCTTGGCTGTTCTGTCAGATTTTTCTTCAGAGTGTTTAAACAGTGTGCTTAAAGGTGTAGAATTGATTACTTGACCCACTTGTCATTTTGAAATATTTATTCCTGGTATTATACTTTGTCCCCACAACTGTTTTGTCTGATACTCTGATATTAATATAGCCAGTCCAACTTTTTTTTCCCATTGATATGTTGGTATATCTTTTTCTACCCTTTTACTAATTATTTCTGTCTTTATTTTTAAAGTGCATCTCTTGTAGACAGCAGATCATTGGATCTTCATTTTTGTCCAACCTAACAACGTCTACCTTTTAAGTCAAATGTTTATACCATTCCCATTTAATGTGATTATTGATATGGTTAGATTTTACTTCTTCATCTTGGTATTTGTTTTCTGTTTGTCCTTCATTCTGGTTTTTTGCTCTCCTGCCTTCTTTTAGGTTAATCCAGTATTTTTATTTCCATAATATCTTTAATATCTCCTTAATATCTCCTTTTTTTATTTTAGTGACTGCATTATGATTGATAGTATACATCTTTAACTCATCACTCTCTGCCTTCATTTTTTTTAATTAAGCTTTCTGCCTAGTGTGGGTCTCGAACTCACAACCCTGAGATCAAGAGATGCATGCTGTACCAACTGAGCCATGTCTGCCTTTACATAATACTATCAACTGTCACATACAGTATAATAATCTTACAATAACATACTTCAGTTTCACCTCTCCAAGCCTTTATGCTGTCATTGTCACATTTTCCTTTTTTAAAATTTTAAGTTGTTTTTTAAACAGCTTTATTAATATATAATTGACATACCATACAACAGACAAATTTTACTTTTACTCATGTTATAAACACTGTAACACATTATTTTTGTTTAAATTGTCAAATATCTTTTAAAGAAATTTCAACAATTAAAAAACATATTTACTCATTTAATTACCACTTCCAGTTCTCTTCATTCCTTTGCTTAGAATTAGATTTCCATCTGGTATAATTTTCCTTCTGCCTGAAGAACATTTTTAGCATTTCATATATTTGGGTCTGTTGGTGATGAATGTTTTCAGCTTTTGTATGTTTGAAAACTTCTTTATTTCACCTTTATTTTTAAAAGAGATTTTTGCCAGTTCTAGGTTAACAGTTTTTTTTGTCTTTCAATACTTGAAAAACGTTGCTTTACTGTCTTCTCATTTGAATTGGTTTTGATGAGAAATCTGACATCCATACCTTTCTTCTTTTGGACGAAACATTTCACATACCCCCAACCCTGGCTGCTGTTAAAATTTTTTTTATTTATCACTGGTTTTGATCAGTGTGTCTTAGTGTATTCTTTTCATGTTTCTTATATATGGGGCTTAACTTCTTACAGCTGTGGATTTGTAATTTTTATTATGTTTGGAATGTTTTCAGCCATTATTTTAAATATATATTCTGCCCAGCTGCCCCCCACCTTTGCATCTCAAATTACCCAGGAAGTTGTCTCATAGCTCAGTGATGCCACCCTTTTCCTTTTTTTGAATTCTTTTTTTTTTTCCTTTGTTTTTTCCTTTGGATAGTTTCTTTTGGTATGCCTTCTAGTTCACTAATATTTTCTCCTGTAACATCTGAACTGTCATTAATCCCATTCAGAGTATTCTTCATTTCATTTGTTAATTTCATATCTATAAGATTGATTTGGGTCTTTTATTTATTCTTTGTCTCTACTTAACTTTGGATACATAAAAAAGTTAAAAGAACTATTTTGATGTCCTTCTCTGTTAGTCTTTACATCTGTGTTGATTCTGGGGTAGTTTTAAGGTTTAGTTATCCTCCTTATTAAAGATTATGTTTTCCTTTCTCTTTGTAGGTTTAGTAATCATTAGCTGTCATTGATAAATCTTCTTGAGGTTTATTCTGGGATGCAGTTATGTTACTTGGGGCAAGTCTGATGCATTTTTCTTTTTAAGATTTTATTTATTTATTCGACAGAGATAGAGACAGCCAGCGAGAGAGGGAACACAAGCAGGGGGAGTGGGAGAGGAAGAAGCAGGCTCATAGCGGAGGAGCCTGATGTGGGGCTCCATCCCATAACACCGGGATCACGCCCTGAGCTGAAGGCAGACGCCTAACTGCTGTGCCACCCAGGCGCCCCAAGTCTGATGCATTTTGATCTTGCTTTTATGTCTTGTTAGGTGAGTCCAGAGTGGTATTCATTTAACGGCAGTGGTTTCTTAACCAGGGACAATTTTCCCCTTTAGGGACATTTGGCAAAATCTGGAGATATTTATTATGATGATGAGTGAGTGTTGATACTAGTAAGTATAAGACAAGAATGTTGCTAAGCATCCTAGAGTGTATAAGACAGCACTCTACAATAAAGGATCATCTAGTTCTAAATATCAGTAGAGCCAAGGTTAAGAAACCCTGGTCTAAAGCTACATGTTCCCTACTACTGAGGCAAGACTTTCCTGTGCTCTGTTCAATGCCCCATTAATAATGAGATCTTCTGCTCTAGATGGTGGAAACAGACACTATTCCCAGAATTATGTGTGCCCTGGGTACTGTTTCCTCTAATCCTTTTCCCTCTCATTCTTTTGGATGGCTCATTCCTAAGTTCTGATCTGATGAATGTTCAAGAGGAATCTGCAGATTTCCAGTGTTCTCTTTAACATTTTCTCTTCTCTGGTGTTCTAGCCTCTGCACTCTTAACTGCTCCATTCTTCCCACCCTCATTTCTGTCTCCCTGCCTGCCTGGGCTCTGTCATTCCCATTTCAGCGTCTGCTGCTGTAGCCTGGGAACTCTCACAAGCAGTATGCTGATTCAGTATTAGGGCTCACCTGGATGGTTTCCCATCTCTCAAAGATCACTGTTTTTCATTCTTGATGTCCATAGTTTTAAAAACCATTGTTGTATGCACCATGTTTGTTTTTGTTTTTGTTTCATGTTGGAGGGATATATACAATCTGTTTCTCCACTGTCTTCTGCCTTGCATTATTTTTAGAAAGGAAGTCATCCTTATTGTTTCTCCATATCTATGTCTTTTTCTCTAACCGCTTTTAAGATTTTCTCTCTATCACTGGTTTTAAGCAATTTTACTATGATGTACCTTGGTATGGTTTTCTTTATATTTCTTGTGAATGTGGTTTGTTCAGTTTGGAAATTTTTCTGTAAATATATTCTCTCTCCATCCCCTTCCCCTCTTGGAAAGTCCAGTTATTAATAAGCCCCTTGGAATGTCCCTTACCTTAGTATGCTTTTTTCATTTTTTTCTCTCTCTCTTCTTCATTTTTTTATAATTAATATAGCTGTGTCTTAAACTTAGTCATTTCTGTTACAATGTCTAATCTGCCACGAATCCCATCCAGTGTAGATTTTACCTCAGACATGACAGTTTTCATCCCTGGAAATTTGATTAGGGACTTCTTCACTTCTGCCATGACTACTATACATACTCATGTTGCCGTCTCTCATTTTTAACTTTCGTAATGTAGTCATAACAGCTGTTTTAATATCCTTGCCTACTAATTTTATTCCACGTGGTTTTTTGTTTTTTGTTTTTTTCTGGCTCTTACTTTGGCATTGGGTTGTTGCCTTATGCACATGTGCTGAAGACTCAGTGGGAAACCCCTGCAGATCTCAAGTTTTCATTTCAAATCTCTTCTTTCTGTCACTTCTGTCTTGTCTAGTATCTGCCCTTGCATGTGCTGGCCACCGTGGCCTCCTCAAGTGGAGACGAATGACTCTACTTAAGGCTCTCTCTGTCTGAACTGCAGCTTGGAAACTGTCTTCAGGGAGTAAGTTTGAGCAATTGTAGGAGTCACCTGATATTATTCCTTGTATGATTATTATTCAGTGTCTGAAGATTGTTACATACAGGGTTTTTTTTTCCATTTTTATAATTGTTTAAGTTTAAATTGTTTAAGCATAAATCCATTCCCTGTTACTCCATCTTGGTTGGAAGCTGAAATCCCCAGGTTGATTTTTCTTTACCTTTCTTAAATGACTGTCTTTTTCTGCAAGATTGCCTAGCTAACTTTCTCTTTGAATTTGAACTTATTATTAACTTAACCATGGTTTATCTCTGTGTCTGTTGTTCTATACGGACTTTCATGGAACATGGTATTTATTTCAAAATGTAGATTTAGTTCTCAGTTAACCTCATTAATTTTTTCTTTTCCTGTCCCCCAATTTTTTTTTTCTTTCTTGAACTGTTTGAAAGTTAGAATGAAAAAAAAAAAACCCATCACTCATAAATCTGTTAGAGGGAACAATCAAGTAATAGCAAAAATTTCAAGTTTTGGTGAGATGAGTTTTTATCATTTTAGGGGGTTGGGGAGCAGAGGGAAAGACAGGGAGAATCTTAAACAGGCTCTGTGCCCAGCGCATAGCCCTACATGGGGCTCGATCTCACGACCCTGAGATCATGACCTGAGCCAAAATCAAGAGCTCGTTGCTTAACGACTGAGGCACCCTGGCGCCCTGAGAAGTGAGTTTTAAATTGGTCTCGAGGTTGATTCAGCCTCATAAGTTCCCCAAACTATTATTCTAGATTCTGTAAAATTCTTTAGTTACCATTTTATCAATTAAAAATAATTTTTAAAATTCTCAGCTTAGTAAATATATAGTTGTTCATCTGTGTATAATTACTAATGTCATAGTAATTTTTTCTCATATTTTCAGTCACCCCTTTATAGTGTTTTAGACTACATTGTGAATACAGTGAGATTTTGCATAGAAATCTATGCATTATTTCTAATTTATATTTTTTTGAGAAAAGTTTTCAAGTTTCAAATACTAATCACCTTGCAAGTTTAGACTTATCATGGGAAAAGTTTTAAACTTGAGATATTAACAGATATTTAAGAAATAGGATTATCAAAGCTTTCAGTATCTTATGACTTACTCCATAGATTTAGCTAGATCTGTTCCCTTTTTTACTGATTGAAAATTAAGCCCTTTAAATGAAAGAACAGAGAATTATAGTTTGTCAATCGTTGTCTGAGTTTATGGGACTTGTAGTTGTAATTTTCTTTTGGCAACTATGTTTATTTTCTTCTTTCTGTGATTGTTCCAGTTCCCATGGCTGATTACGGATCTCTTTTTCCCCTCTCTATGCTTATTTTATAACTCTGTCTTGACTGCTTATCTCTTTTCGGCCTAGAATCCTACCATTTTGAGGAATATGGTTTTTGTGAGAGTAGGGTGTTCAAAAAGGTGTTACTAATGTTTGCTTCTGGAATAAAAGAAGGTATGATTAGAGA
Source organism: Ailuropoda melanoleuca (assembly GCF_002007445.2). Taxonomy (NCBI): domain Eukaryota; kingdom Metazoa; phylum Chordata; class Mammalia; order Carnivora; family Ursidae; genus Ailuropoda; species Ailuropoda melanoleuca. The sequence continues at coordinate 77,812,347 of NC_048223.1, forward strand.
TGAGTAGGAGACACATGGTTTGGAGAACTGTACAACCTTGGAAGAACGGAATAGAGTTTATATTTTGAAAGAAATAGTATTTGTATATAAAGGACAAGTAATAATCACTGTTTGGGTTTTACATCTCTCATTTTGTTTGGCCTATTTGGGTTTTCTACTAAAATTTTTAATGATGCCACGAGTACTAATTTATCTTAGAACTGTTATTTAGGGGGGCCTGGGTGGCGCAGTCCTTAAGCGCCTGCCTTCGGCTCAGGGCGTGATCCCAGCGTTCTGGGATCGAGCCCCACATCAGGCTTCTCCACTAGGAGCCTGCTTCTTCCTTTCCCACTCCCCCTGCTTGTGTTCCCTCTCTCGCTGGCTGTGTCTCTCTGTCAAATAAATAAATAAAATCTTAAAAAAAAAAAAAAGAACTGTTATTTAGACTCAGTTACACTTAAATATCTTCCTCAGTTGCTTGAAAGCAGTAACTAACATCCTTAAAATGAGGTGTTGTGATAAGTTGTAAGAAATATAGTCTAAGAGATCATATATTTGAAAATTTTCTTTTAGCAATGTTTTCTATGAATGTGGTTCCAAATTGGAATGAATGTATAATAAAATATGTAATTACTGTTTTTTTAGGATTTGGTTATCTTTTGATAATATTTACCAAAAGATATGCTTACAAGTAAAACTTGGCTAGGAATTTTAAAGTTTGTTTTGATTATGCTCAAAATGTAGTATGTATCATCTGACATTCTTAGCTCTGTTGTGAAAAGATTTGAAAAAGGTTCTAGTGAAAGTGAATTTGTCTTGTAATGGTAACCTAATAGAAACTGGAGTAATGTAAAAAGAAATGTAAGGTAACTATTACTTTAATATGTATGTTTACGATTTATACCCCACCCCTCCCACAAAAAATCTGGACAGTTGAAGATAGGAAAGTTTTACTAACTTGTGGACAGTTACTTAAACTTATTGTCTTAAATGATAGTAGACTATGGAAAAAAGCTTTGTAATATTATCTTTTGAAAGCTGTGCTTTTAAAATGAATATACTTTGGTAGAGTAAGTAAACTAATGGAATTTTTTAAAAATTTAAGTTATTTTGTAAATGACATCTGATTTATGATATCACAATTCTTTATGAAACATTTAGATAGAATTCAAAACACTTTCTGGAATTTATTAATTAATCTTTATAATATTCTTCTGAGATTATTGCTTAAGGAGATAGGATGGTTGAACTAACACTGACTCTTCATTTTATCTGTGTTCTAAATGCAGTTTTCAGCTGTTAAATATTAGAACTCTCATTATATTGGTCAAATCAGTGATCCTCATTTGGATTTGTTCTGTATTTTTGGCCCGAGTTTTTGGCCATCCTATTCGGCACTGCTTCATTAACGTCATTAGGGGTTACTATGACTAGTTTAGTCTTTATTTGAAAATACCCTTTTAGGTGACCTTAAATATTATAAACTCAAAAAAAAAAAAGTAAGAGAAGAAATATGTAGAGGGTTTTTTTTTTCCTTCTGTTGAGCATTTCATGTTTGTGTATAATTCCTGACACTTAGTATACCCAAATTTTTGTCATACAGTGATTTAAAACTTTATGTGCCAGTTTGGTATACTTTCAAGTAAAGTCCAAAACTATGTGGTAAAGACATTTTCTTAAAGTTCAGATATAATACAGAGAGAGACAAGAAAAAGACTGTTGATTATGTGGCTTCTTAAGCATTAGCATTAGAGTTCAATATTTAACTTTAAAAAATTTTCCATGTGTGTATTGATGTTCTGGGAGCTGCACAAATGATTAATATTTTTACTTCTTCCTTGAAGAAATCCTTTTTGTATTCATTTCCAATTTCTCTAGATTTTTTGGGGGGGCACATTAAATGCTAATAACGTTATCACTTTTTTAGGCTAATACTTGGCGATTTTTGTAGATAAATGTTTTCTCCAAGTTGTGCAATTTACTCCTGTATTTCTGTAATTTTCGTTAAGTCTTATTTTGGCATGTTGTCAAATGTAGAACTCTAATAAGGGGAGGGAATATTAAAGTAAGATTATTTTTACTTAAATAGAATAATTTTTTCACTTTGTAGAAGGAAGATAGTATTGGTTAAAGAAGTTTTGAGCTCTAAAGATAAAGATTGGAGATTTTTGTGTTTTGGACTTGTGGCATTATAATGAAGCCCTGGAATTTATAGGAGGTTAGAAACCACACTATGTGCTAATTGCCTTAGAATGGTAAGAAAATAAACATGTGTATAGCACTTAGTTGTTAAGACAGTAGGCCCTTATATAGAGCCCCAAATGAATTAACAAACCATCTACTGAAATGTTTCCACTTCCATGTACTTTATTTATGTATTTCAGACCAGTCAGCAACTGATTAAGAAGATGAAATGTTTACTAAATCTCTTTAATAAACATGATTAAGAGAGGGGAAATTTATAAACATTATGATGGCTGTGTACATTTTTATGTGTTGCCATATCTTTGAAATTGTATGTAAGCTGGACATAAATAGTTTCGTATCTGTATGCATAAGTCTGTTTTTCAACATATTTTTCTGTACACATTGTAGAGGCTTTATATCTTAAATAACTGAACCTATGAGTTCTGTTGTCTATCCTAGATAAAATTGGCTTTAATCTTTTTATAACAGCTTTACTGAGATATTTATATGCCATGAAGTTCACCTGTTTAAAGTGTACAATTCAATGATTGTTAGAATATGTAGAGTTCTGTAACAATCACCATAATCTAATTTTAGAACATTCACATCACCATAGAAAGAAACTTTGTACCCATTAGCGGTTATTCCCTGTGGCCCCTGGATTCAATCTTATATCTACATCTTTCATAACAATTTCAGTGATACTCAGGTATTATGGCTACAAATGATACAATTGTTCCTAATTAGACAAATAATGAATTTATGTCTTTGTTCTTTGACATATGTAATGGAAGTTGTAATAAGTCTATTTTGATTTCTTGCTGCTACCTGTTTCTCTCTTGCAGGCACTTTAAAAAGGTCTTTCAAGCTTTTGTTATTTATTTGTTCTAGATATAATATAGCTATATTTTGGGGTCAGTTCTTTAAAATGTCAATTTTTTATTTGGATGGATGACATACACTAGATGAAGTTTTTTTAAAAAAATATATTTGGTAAAGTGTGATGAAAAAATAAAAAACCATTTTCTTCCTTCTAATACTTAACTCAGGAAGACAAGTTCATATATAAATTCATATTTGCTGTTACCCAGTTTCAGACTAACACAGGTTTCTCAGCTGCTTAGTATAGCTCATTTGACTCTAACTCTTGTGTGCATCATGTGTTTTCTCTCTACCCCTTAGAAATAGCTTCTGGAAGCTGGAGGGAACCCTCTAGACTTCTAGGACATACGCATACTGTCTTTTTCTCTGACATTGTCCTGATATTACCAAATCCTACATAGTTGGAAGATGGTATGAAAGATAGACTGCTGCTTTTTCAAATTACGTTCCTCTTGTTCTCTATAGAGATTTCTGCCACCAGTTTTTCTGGTCATTTTGTATATTCCTTTTTCAAAGTATTTCTTTCTTCATTCTATAAAGAATTTAAGACCACATCATATTATTATAGTACTGTTAAGTTTAGGGGATATGACAGAAACAGTCACAATCAAATAAAACATAAAATGTACAATAACCCACCAAAACCTTCTTAGTTAAACTTTTCCGGAAAGATACACATGTAATAAAGTTAAAGAGCGCCATGTATTCCATTATTCATTCCTCAAAAATATGTTTACACTTACATAGCTCCTTGTAATGTTAACATCTATTTAATTTGACAGCTATAATAAACTAAATGTAATCTTTAAAATATTACTTTACTTGGGAACATAGCTAGCATTTCTCAGGTAGATTGATATTCTTAGAGTAGTGATTTTTAATCTTAGCTTTGAACCCTACCAGAAAAATTTATTTACTCACAAATTTTTCATTTAATTTTTGGAGGTTTATAGATTTCAAAAGACTTTTTGCTAATTCTTGGAGCCCAGGTCAAGAAACTCTGTCATGGCAAATAGTGAATTAAATTGATACATATTCCAGTTAAAGTTCCTTATTAAAAAATGTCCATTCTGAATTTCTAAAACTTTTCCGATTGTGAATGTGTATTTACTTTCTTATATCAATTAAGAATTGATTTTTGTAAAAATATATTAAAGTGGGGAGTCAGACTCAGTGGTGAGATGATGTGGTTTCAGGCCAGTGATAAACAGAATTCTGTAACATCATTCAAATATCTTCATTTGCTCTCTCCTAAAAGTATGTGTATATTTTAACTACCTTAATTAACCAACAGCCTTTTAATGCCATTGCTGTTTTTTAAATATTCCTGAATGTCGTTTTTATTTCGGCCTGTCATGGTGGTTATTGTGATATTTTCAGGTAGACTTGTAGCATTTTCTCTTCATCAAATGAGCTGAATTGGGACTATACTTTGTGGGAAGTTTTTTATAAAGTCTGTAGACATTGCTAAGAATCGGAATGTCCACTGACTTATTAGTTTCACAGATGCTTCCATAATACTTAGTGTACTCTTGGGTAATTAAATTATCATATCCTGACAGCAATCCTGAAACATGCCATTCTTATATAGCCATATTTCTGAGAACTAAAGCAAGGTATTAGCGAACCATATCTGACATGCCATGTTAATTTCCATAACTATTATTACTGGGGTTGGTAATATTTATAAGACATAAAAAATCTTAATAAACCTACCAAGTAAAAAATGGTAAAATACCTACCTTATCATTAGGTTTCCAATTATGACTTCCTTCAAGCTCAGTTGACTCATTTCAAAAATAATGATAAACATCTTTTTTCTGCTATCATGGATTATAAAATAGTTATTTAAGTATACAGTATATCAAAACACAGTATTTTGAATTATTCTCTTTTCATTGTGTCTAGTGTTCATATTGTGAATGAAAACCTCATTCTGCCATTTCATAGCATATTTACATATACACATGATTTTTGCCTTAAGTAGAAAAGAAACAGCTGACAGATACATAGGTTAATTTGCTTTTTAAAATTGCAGCAAGTTGTTCTGTGATTCTTTTGTGTGTTTGGGGCTATTTTGTAGAGAAAGAATTTGTCAAGCAACATTTAAGAGACATTGGCCTTTTGTACCCTTTTCTAAATAAACAGAAACCTGTCAACTCAAGAATAAAATATTTCTTTGTAAATTCTCACCTGTAAATTATTGATAATGGAAGGAGCACCTTTTTAATCCGTATGTCCCCCTTCCCCTCAACACAGCTTTTAGATTGTAGATAAACTTCCCAGCTCAGTAATTAACTGAGCTCAGTCATTGCACCCCATATCATGTGATTTTTTTTTTCCAGTGGAATACATTATTAGAGCACTTACACAGCCAGTCTAGCTGCAGCAGCCCAGGCGGCAACAGCAGTGCCATTTTTCACAAAGAAAATGTTGAACAGGAGCCAAATGTTTGGTGGCAGTCTGTTGCTAGGAAATCAAGGTCCTGAGGCGATTAATGACAAAGCAAGCAATAACAAGAAGGCAGAATTACAGATTTAAAAGAGAAAAAAGTGGTTGGTGTTATAATTACCCAAAGAAATCCGCACTCATTAAATTGGCTGTTTTTATGATTGACTTTAATTGGAGGTTAGCTCAGATATTTAGCTCCTTTCCCACCCCTTTAAACACACACAGGCACATAATCTGTAGAACTGCAGACTTGTTTTTCTAAGCATTGAGAGGAGCTTGCCCTGTAATTTGATCCCCACTGACAGATGCATTTTCTATGCTGCCATTTTGAATTAACCTATTGTAGAACAATTTTCTTCAGCCCTGTTGAATAAAACATCCAGTCTGATTACCTCCGATGGATTTGATAGAGTAAAAGAATGTACTTCTCATTGAAGTAGATTGTTTGCATGGACTCTACTGATTTTGAACTTTGCCAATAAGCACAATCATTTGTAATAAATTTTCAGAGAAATTTGTGGGGAGATGGTAATGAGAGTCACCGTTTCATAGTTTAATGTTTGGGCACCTGCATCAAAACAATACTATTCTTACAGGATTGTTATTTTCAGTAAGATGTTCATAGCCGTTTTAAATTTTTTTTTCTGAATCTCCATTTAGACTGTTGATATTTTTAGAAATAGAATCTTCTATTTATGTGCTCTAAAACGATCATTTCCTCCCCACCAACAGTATTTTAATTACAGGACTCAATGTGACTCCAAGCACTCAATTATAAAAATATTTTTTAATACCTAAAATATTTAAAATTATATTAAGATCTGCCTATTTCAATCAGTCTGTGATGTGTTTAAAAAAATAATTCTTTTATTTAAATTTTCTGGGATTTGACAAAGCATATTACCAGAAAAGCATTGATTAGTTTTCATGTACAATACCAGGGGAAGCATCACAGTTTATTTACCTTTCGGAAGCCTTAAGAATAAAGTTACATGATGCCACTGCTCTCCAGATTTCTAATCGAACCCTGGAACAAAAGAGCCAAGCACATTCTATCTGACAATACACACACTGCTAATCAGATGCCAATGCCAAGCTGTCTGCTTTGTTAAATACTTAGCTTCCTAGAGGCAGGAAGACAGCTGCTATAAGTATGATGAAATTTGGTAGTTCAATCTATTTTTACTACCCTTGGGCTACTAAGATAGTGTTAATTTAGACCACCCCAATTGGTACACTTTAGGGAGTTTTTTAAAGAGTTTGTAATTAAAATGATAAAACATCATTATTACATTGAAGACCTTCTGTAAGTTTTACATTTGGCAGTTACCTACTGAGATAACCCCAGCATGTAATTTACAATGATGTAATGGTTGTAATTGTGTTTTGGAAAAAAAAAAAAGAGGAACTATAGGAGACAAGTGCTTCCTTCAGAAGTGTTTTGATATCTGCTTCGATTTCATTTAAATCTACTTCTATCCCAAAATTGCCTACCTAAAATTGACTGTAGCAGCCATAAACATTAAGATACTATACAAATATTTTTAAAATGTTATCAACACAGACACTACCACCAGGGGGAGAAAGCTAAACTTAAAGTCTTTAACTGATGTTACTGCCAGCAAGTAGATTGTACTGCTTAGACAGATATAGTTAACCACCTTACCCGATGACACCTGCCTTTGGGGACATGATTCTAAAATTGTACGTGAAATCTGTACAGACTTACCACACTATTTAAGTGTAAGTACCTCATGCTTTGTTTTGTATTGTTTTAACAGAGAGATACAAATAAGCAGCCCAAAGATTTGTATTGTTCTTGTATTATCTGTCAATCTATTTGAGGAGCTGTCCTCCTGAAATTGAATGCTTTAGATCTGTGATACTGGGCAGCTATCAGAGCATATCTATTAAGATGAAATAATCACATAATTAATATAGCAACATTGAATAACCTGTAAGATAGTTTTCTAGATTATCGTCATTGCAATATAATTTTGTGTTTAAAGAGCTCTGTAGTGAATCATTAACAATTCAATCCTAAACAAATGTGTGAGCAAAGACTGTGGATTCTTCCCTTGGAGAACATTTTATAAATGTAGAAAATAGGTGCTTGGGACTAGAACCCAACTTGCAACCATGAACAATGTCAAACTTGATCTCATAGTCTCACATGTTGTATAGTAATGCCATGGAAAAGCTAATTAAAGAACTTAGGTGACTTTTCTCCAGTCTAGAACTTTAAAGTGAAAGATTATAAACTCTCAGTACTAATAACTTTTAAGCAGTGACTCTCCATACAATTTTAGGGTTTATTCTGTGAAGAATCATGATATCTACTTTTACACTCTGATTTTTAATCTTTTCAAATATTAAAATTACAAAAGACGGGTAAGGAAGATGGTTGACTACAAAGAGGACACATGTTAATTGTTAGGGTTATAGAACTGTTCTGCATGGTACTATAGGGTAGATCCTTGATTATGTGCATTTATTAAAGCCCATAGAACTGTATAGCACAAGGAGTTAACTTTAATATATGCAAAATTTTTTAAATGTTGTGAATCCTAGGATGTAATGCAGTCTGTCACAAGTGACTCTGCCTCTATTGCAAATATATGACATTACCTCACAGAGGGGGTGGGAGAAAAAAAGGAGCTGATCTGAGTAACTTCGGGAAAATGGTGTCTAGACTGGAGAATGAGAAGCTGAAGACAAAAGAACATTACAGAAGCACTGTATTTTAGTAGGTGAATTTGTTTCTTGTAAGGATATGCGTTAATAATTCTGAACCTGCTTTGTCTATATACTGGGGTTGGACAAATATCTAAATAAATAATGAATGTTGTGATTCAGGTTTCTCACTATCAGAGAGGGAAATTACAGGTAAACAAGAGAAGCAAGGGGAAGAGCTAGAGTAAAACCCTGTGGTACTGGATTAGAGTTGGAGATAATCTTATGAATTTATGTTTAGCTTAATATATATATAAATGGATAAATGCAGAAATAATCACAGATACATGTTTATACATGGATTAGATACAGACATATATTTCCTAGTTCTGTCTACTGAGAAGGCTTAGAAGCAGTGATACCCCAGTAGTGACAAACATACCTTACAGCCTGATCTGGGTTTATAAATACCGTTCTCCAATAAAAGGATCTAGAGTTCTTGGAGAAATGGCTGAGTCTAGGGCTAGGGCAGGGAAAGTGCAACACGAACATGGAGCATCTTATACGCTTCTCCCAAACCCATAGCCTTAAACTGATCATGAGAAAAACATCAGACAAGTACAAACAGCTGGACATTCTATGCAATACCTAAAGAATATCCCTCAAAACTGTCAAGGTCATAAAAAACAAGGAAAGACTGAGAACTTGTCACTGACAAGAGGAGGCTAAGGAGACGTGACAACTAAATACAAAGTGGTTTCTTGGATCAGATCCAGAACAAAAAAAAGGGATGTTAGTGTAAAAACTGGTGAAATCTAAATTAAGTATGGACTATAGTTAATAGTAATGCAACAAAGTTGTTTTCTCAGTTTGGACAAGTGGACCATGGTAATATGTTAACATAGGGCAAACTGGTATATGGGAATTGGAGTTTTTTCTGTAGATCTAAAATTACTTCCAAATAAAACATTATTTTAAAATAAAAAATATATGTATCTACCACCTATCTCAAGAAATGGAACATTATTAGTATCTTTGAATCTCTATGTGCTCCTCATGATCCCATGTTTCTTTCCACTCCAGAGATAACCATGATTAGAATTTTATTATTATTATTATTACTCTGTAGCTTAACCACGTACGTATCCCTGATCATTCTATTGTGGCTCTTCAACTCTTCACCTTTTAACATAGTTACAGTATCTTTGTTTTCTTTGCTATATTCTTGAAACTTTATCCGAATCTACTTTATCATCTGGCTGTCTAGAGTGGTGTCTAATATTGTTTTATCCGTCCATTGAGGTTTTTTTTCTTTTTAAAGATTTTATTTATTTATTTGACAGAGATAGAGACAGCCAGCGAGAGAGGGAACACAAGCAGGGGGAGTGGGAGAGAAAGAAGCAGGCTCATAGCGGAGGAGCCTGATGTGGGGCTCTATCCTATAAGGCCGGGATCGCGCCCTGAGCTGAAGGCAGACGCTTAACCGCTGTGCCACCCAGGCGCCCCCGTCCATTGAGTTTTAATATACATTTCTTTTTTTTAAGATTTTCACTTCTTTCTCTCAAATCTGCTTCTTTCATTATTTTGATAAACTTTTCTCTGCTTTCTCCTATTTATAATAATTTTATTTAAAAAAATATATTAAACTTATTATTTTCTGTTTTGTGCCTAGCCTGATATTTAAAACTTTTGCAGTTCTGATTTTGTTGTCTGTTGTTTCTGCTAGCTTGTACTTCAAGCTGCCTCACTTTTTGTGTGTGAGCTCATGTTCGTTATTTGTGGTAATTTCCAAGGCTGACATGAAGATATGTTTCCAGAGAGAGGATTTGCATTTGAATCTGCCAAGAGCCTGGGGATACTGTCAACCTGGGAACATACTGAAATAAATTTTAGGCTTAAAGTTTTATGGGCTGCATAGATAGCATGAGTTCCAGATGCATAGACTTTCATGAAGGTGGGCTTCTGGTTAACATTTTCAGGGAAGATATTTTTACCTCCACCCAAGTTTGAAACAGTCAGATTTCCTCGCTGATTCTTTCTGTGGGATAGGTGTAGTTCTGCTAAGTTCTACTAGGCATGCGGCTTTATATGGAGATCTCCAATTAGACTCCCTATGTTTAGTATACCTAGGATTTCTCTCCTCAATCTTGGGCTCAATAGTATGCTGATAAATTTTTTAAACCAGTTCTCTGGAGGGGAAAAAGTCCTTATTTGTAATATTTTTGAATTTTGTGTTATGGCCGATTTCACACTACCAATGTGAAGTCACTGAACATGAATTTGGGTAAAGATATGTATAGTTAGCATTCACAAGCTGGCTGCAGGATACCACTGCCAGCTTTCTGTACATGGCTGCGAAAACTGAACCTCAATTCATGGGTTTGCCATATCTCCCGAATGAAAGACATTTGAGTGTTTGCTTACCTCCCTGGATTTCCATTTTACTTTGTTTTAGCTTTTTGCGTATTCTGTGTCAACCAGGCAATATATTTAAAACTCAAAAGATTTTTTTGTTTTCTATTTTTAACTTATCATTTGTTATTTTTAGTAAAAGGGCTGTGTTATGGTACTTAAGTCACCTTTATTGTCAGAAATGGAATTCCTTCTTGTTTGCAAGTATAATTTATTGTTTTTTAATTGTAAACATGATACATGTTGATTACATTAAACTTGAGAAATATTTTTAAAAAGGGAGAAGAATGTTAAAATCCCCCACAGTCCCATCATACATGTTTATATTTCGTGAATACTTGTGTCTTTTTGAGTTTTTATACAATTTGCATTGTACTGTATCTACTATTTCATAATATGATTTTATTTCTTTATATTTAATGAATGTTTGCTCATGTCATTAAATATTCCTCCACAATATCCCCCACACCAGTTACACATGAGAGTAAAAATAAAAAGTCTGCACACATGAGAATTAATTTAATCCAGGAATCCAATCTTTCCAGCATATAAAAATAATTTTCCTAATATTCTTTGAAGCATATTAATAATTACAAAATACTAGAAACTATGTAAATGACCAATCATAAGAGATTGGTTGAATAAAACTATGGTACTACATACAATAGAGCATTATGGAGTGATTTCCAGGAAATGTTAGGAAATCACAAAAGGAAAGCACAAAAGAGCATATATAGTGTTACCTTTTATGTAAGAAAAAGGAAAAATAAAACATGCATATATGCAGGAATGATAAAGCAAAAAACAATAAAATCAGTAACTTCATGTGGTAGAAAAAAGAAAGTGCAGTAGAAAAGATATGGGAGGGCATGACACTTCTTGGTGGTATATTTTTGGGTAATTATGATAGCATATTAATATCCTACCTATTCAAAGGGTTAAGTAAAAATATTATCAGTAGGATATGGGACCTAAAACTGTTAGTAAACTGAAACAAATGAACTTAATTGGCAAAAGTGAAATGAATACTATAATCACAGTGAAGATGAAAAAGAAGGGAAGAAAGAAGGGAGGACTAATCCAAGTAATTTCTGAGCACACACAATATTGGACTATATAGATCTTCAGTTTGGGCCAGAGTAGCAGAGGAGGAAATTATTACAAAAATAAATCCTGAACTCTTTTTAGTACATTTGTTTATTTTAGTGGTATGGGCAAACTAATTCTGAAACTTCTTTGAGCATGTGAGTAAATGAGTTGATATCATTTGGGAGCTGTGTTCTCACTGTGGAAAAAAGGACATGCAATGTGAAGTGGGAGAACACAGGAAAGAACACTGTGGCAGATGGATTATATTAGGGATATCTGTGTAAATATATAATTATATTTCTCTTTTGGATAGTTTATTATTACTGTATAGAAATGAATCAAGTTGTTGTATATTGATATTGTATCCTCCATCTTTACTGAATTTTTTTATTTTAAGAGTTTTTCGTGAAATCTTTAGGGTTTCTATATAAAATATCATGTTACCTATAAATAGTAACAGTTTTACCTCTTCCTTTTGGATTTGGATGCCTTTTATTTCTTTTTCTTGCCTAATATCTCTGGCTAGGATTTTCAACACTATTGAATAAAAGTGGTGAGAGTGGATGTCTTTGTCCTGTTTCTGATCCAGAGGAAAAGCTTTTAGCATTTCATCATTGAGTATGATATTAGCTGTGGACTTGTCATATGTGGCCTTTATTATGTAGATGTACATTCTGTCTGTACCCACTGTTTTAAGAGTTTTTGTCATAAACGGTGTTGAATAATGTCAGCATGCCTTTCCTGCATCTGTTGAGATGATCATGTGATTTTTATCCTTCATTTTGTTAATGTGTGTCATGTTTAATGATTTGTAGATGTTGAACCATATTTGCATCCCCAGAATAAAAACCATTTAATCATGATGTATGATCCTTTGAATGCCATATTGAATTTGATTTGCTAATATTTCATTGAGGATATTTGCATCTGTGTTCATCAAGAATATTGGCCTATAATTCTTTTCATGTGGTGTTCTTGTCTGGTTTTGGTGTCAGGGTAACTCTGGCCCCATAAAACGAGTTTTGAATATTTCCTTCCCCTCACCCCCCCTTTTTTTTAAGTTTGAGAAGGATAGGTATTAAATCTTTAAATGTTTGGTAAAAATCACCAGTGAAGCCATCTAGCTTTAGACTTTTGTTTGATGGCAGATTTTTGACAACTGATTCAGTCTCCTTACCAGTAATGGTGTATTCAGATGTTACATTTCTTCATGATTCAGTCTTGGAAAATTGAATGTTCCTAAGAATTTATCCATTTTTTTTTCTAGGTCCAATTTGTTAGCTTATAATTGTTCACAGTAGTTTCTCATGATCCTTTCTATTTCTGTGGTTTCAGTTGTAATCTGTCTGAAGTTTCTGCTTTTATTTTTTGTGAATTCTCTAGCTAAAGGTAGTCAATCTTGTTTATCTTTTCAAAGAACTAGCTCTTAGTTTCATTGATATTTTCTTTTCTTTTTCTTTTTTTTTTTTTATTCGACAGAGATAGAGACAGCCAGTGAGAGAGGGAACACAAGCAGGGAGTGGGAGAGGAAGAAGCAGGCTCATAGCAGAAGAGCCTGATGTGGGGCTCGATCCCACAACGCTGGGATCACGCCCTGAGCCGAAGGCAGACGCTTAACCGCTGTGCCACCCAGGCGCCCCTCATTGATATTTTCTATTATCTTTTTCATCTGTTTCATTTTTTGAAGTTATCTCTATGTGTGACATTGCACTTGAGTTTACAACCCCAAGATCAAGAGTCACATGCCCCACCATCTGATCCAGCCAGGCACTCCTCATCTGTTTCATTTACTTCCACTTTGATCTTTGTTATTTCCTTCCTTCTATGAACTTCAAGCTCATTTGTTGTCTTTTTCTGTTCTTTCAGGTGTAAAGTTAGATTATTTGATATTTTTTTGATTTGAGAGGTAGGCCTGTGAACTTCCCCCTAAGGACTGCCTTTCTTTCATCCCATCGATTTTGGAAGTTGTATTTCCATTTTCATTTGCCTGCAGGCGTTTTTTGATTTCTCCTTTGATTTCTTTTTTGACCTATTGGTTACTCAATAGTGTATTGTTTAATCTCCACATATTTGTGATTTTTCTAGTTTTCTTCTTGTAATTGATTTTTAGTCTCACACCATTGTGGTCAGAAAATATGCATGATATGATTTCAGTGTTAGTAAATTTATTGAGACTTGTATTGTGGCCTAACATATGATCTGTCCTGGAGAATGTTCTGTGTGCGCTTGAGAAAATGTGTATTCTACTGCCTTTGGATGAAATGTTCTGTGTATATCTATTATGTCCATTTGGTCAAATGTGTCATTTAAGGCTGATGTTTTCTTAATGATTTTCAGTGTGAAAGATCTATCCATTGATTTACGTGAGGTATTAAAGTTCCCCATTATTGTGTTCCTGCCAGTTTCTCCCTATAGGTCTGTTAATATTTGATTTTTGTATTCAGGTGCTCCTATGTTGGATGCATAAATATTTACAAATGTATTATCCTCTTGTTGGATTGACCCCTTTATAATTATGTAATGCCTTTCTTTGTCTTTTATTACATTATTTGTTTTAAAGTCTATTTAGCCTGATATAAGTATAGCTACCCTAGTTGTTTTTTGGTTTCCATTAACGTGGAACACCCTTTTCCATCCCTTTATTTTCCGTTTGTGTCCTTACATCTTAGGCAAGTGTCTTATACGTAGCATATAGGTGGGTCTTTTTTTTAAAATCCATTCAGCTGCTCATTGTCTTTTGATTGGTGAATTTAGTCCATTTACATTTAAAGGTATATTCTTACTGCCATTTTGTTATTTGTTTTCTGGATGTTTGTGGTTCCTTCATGTTCCTTTCTTCTCTTGCTATCCTCCCTCCTGGTGATGGCTTTCTTCAGTGTTTTGCTTAGATTCCTTTATATTATATTTTATGTGTCCATTACAGGTTTTTGCTTTGTGGTTACCATGTGGCTCACATGTAACAGCCCACATATATATAATAGTTTATTTTAATTTGATATCAACTTAAGTTTGAATGCATTCTGAAGCTCTATGTTTTTATTTCCCTTCCCCCCCAACATTTTATGACAATGTCACATTTTACATCTCCTTGTATATCCCTGAACTGATTATTGTAGTTATGATTTTTTTTACTACTTTTGTAAGTTTCATAATAGTTTTATAAATGATTAATCCCCTGCCTTACTGTATATTTACACTTACCAGTGAGATTTCTACTTTTATATGTTTTCTTATTACTAATTAGTGCTTTCCATTCAGCTTAAAGAAGTCCCTTTAACATTTCTTTAACATCAGTTTAATGTTAGTGAACTCCTTTAGCTTTTGTGTGTTTGGAAAACTCTTTATCTTACCTTCAATTCTGAATGATAACCTTGAAGGGTAAAGTATTCTGGGTTGGAAGTTTTTTCCCTTCAGCACTATGAATATATCTTGCCACTCCCTCTGGTCTGCAAATCTGTTGAAAAATCTGCATATAGTCTTATGGGAGTTTCATTGTACATAACAAGTTTTTTTTCTCTTGTTATTTTTAAGATTCTCTCTTTATCTGTAACTTTAGACATTTTAATTAGAATGTGTTTTGGTGTGGGTTTCTTTGGATTCTTATTTTCACCTCTCTGGGCTTCTGGATCTGGACATCTGTTTCCTGCCCCAGGTTAAGGATGTTTTCAGCCATTATTTTTTCAATAAATTTTCTGCCCCCCCTTTCTCCCTTTTCCTTTTGGGAACTCTGTAATGCAAATGATATCCCATTCAATATTTCCCTTAAGCTATCCTCACTTTTTTAAAATTCTTTTTTCTTTTTGATACTCTGGGTGAGTTCTACTGCTCTGTCTTCGAGATCATGGATCTTTTTTTTTGCTTCTTCTAGTTTATTCTTCAGCTCAATTATTGTATTCCTCAGCTCTGTGAATTCTGTTTGGTACTTTCTTACATTTTCTCTCTCTTTGTTGAAGTTGCCACTTCATTCATTCATTCATGCTTCAATTCATTCATTCATTCATGCTTCTCCCAAGTTCAGTGATCATCTTTATGACCATTACTTTGAACTTTTTATTGGGTAGTTACCTTCCTATCATTAAGGTTGGTTTTTTTTCTTCCCTGAGATTTTATCTAGTTCTGTTGTATGGAACATAGTGTTCTGTTTCCTCATTTACTTGACTCTCTGTTATTTTTTATGTGTTAGCTGAAATAGCTTCCTCTTCCGGTCTTGAAGGAGTGACTTCCTGCAGGAGAGGAAACTTACCTTTGAACCTTGCCCTAACTTGTGGTTGTCTCTCAAGCCTTTGTGATTGTGTAAGCAGCCTGGTTTATTCTTGATAAGTCCCAGTTCTTGAGGGTGTGCCTCGACCTGTCAGTGTTGAGGAGGGAGGATCTCAGTACCTAGCCTGGAAGCCATTCCCTCAGGCAGCAGCTTTTAAAGTATGCAATTATATACAGTCCTTTGGGACTACAGTCATAAACCCTGCTGGCCTCCAGAACAATTTATCTGGAAGTGTTCCTGGGGTGACAGTTGCAAAAAACTGTGGCTTTGGATGAGTGTATAAGCTCCTTTTGGGGAGGTACTAGCAAGCCAAGAGACAGTGGAAAGATGGGGACCCCTGGCCTATTTTCCCTGAGAATACCTCTGTAGCATCTAGATGTGTGGCAAAACTGAAGCCTGCCCCTCAGGCTGAAACTCGAGGGTAAGTAAATAAACCTTTTTCACAGAAAGATTGGGGATGTTTCAGTCTGTTGCCTGTGTAGTGCCCTGGGTGTGGTGGCCTGCCAAAAACTGTCTTTCTGATTGTTGCAGTCCCATGGAACCCAGGAACGCAAACCTCCCTGGCCACCAGAGCCAGGTGTTCAAGGAGTGTCCCCTGTGTTGTCTGCTCATGCCTGCTAATTTTAGTGAGGCAGCAGTAAAGCGCCGGGCTTGCACTCACCTGCTGGCTTTCTTAGTCTACAAGAAAACGTAGGGCCAGGGTGCACTTGTTGACGCTGTTGTGAAGAAGAGCACAAAAACGGCACCTACTAGAGCCTCCATCCTGGAGAGAGTCCCAACAAGTGCCTGCTCCTCCAGCAGACACCCTGAGATTGGCAAATGAATCTCCTTTACATAGAGTCTACATACTTTGAAACTACTGTTTTGCAGTGGTTACAGGGGCAAATCAGTCTGCAGAAGAGCCCTTTAAGAAAAGCATCTAAGTTCCTTTATTGCACTTTGAGTCTCCTGGATGTAAACCCCAATGGTTTTCAAAGCCAGATATTCTGGGGACTCATCTCTCCTCTGTAGGTCAGGCATTGGGGTGCCTGCTATGGGCCACAAACCCATCACTCCTGAAAGAAAATCTGTTTTTGAAATCCCTCTTGATCATTGGTTGCCACATCAGGGATGGGGTTTTTAGTGAGACTGCATCTCTGCCTCTACTACCTGTCTCAGTGTGTTCTGTTACCATTTGTTGCAAAAAAAGTTGTACAGCTAGTTTTCAGGCCTTTTTCAGATGGGGTTGTTCTATATATAGCTCCACATGCACATTCCATATGTGGTTCCGTATGTAGATTCAGTGTGTCCATGGGAAAAGGTGAGTTCAGAATCTTCCTTTGCCACCGTCTTGGGCCACCCTTCTTCTAGCCACTTTTCTAAGAGAATATTTTTTAAGCTATTCATATAGGAAGCTGATTTTGTGTTAATTGTCAAATCTTATTACATTGACTAAATGCCTCTTACAGTACTAAATTATGTTACCTAAAATCACCTTCAGATTTAACACATGATAGTAGTTTAATATGTAGTTGTATATATATAGTTCATATGCACATTGTAGTTAATATATACACATGTGGTTTATACATAGTTCTATGTATATAATTGTATCTCCCAATAAAATATCTGTGTTCTTTCCATTAATTATAAACTTTTTATATGCATGCAAAATATGCTTAGAATTATTTGAAGATACCTACAAATTCTTCAGACAAGTGTCCTTATTACCGTAATTCATATCTGTAGTAGAAGTAGGGAAGGAAGAGATTAAAAATATATCTATCAGCTCTTTCAGTCATTTTTAGTGTAATATTAATGTATTTTAAGCCAAGAAAATTTTCATGAGAAGGAGGAACTCTTTAATATAGAGGGAAATTTTTTGTTGCCAGCCATAATCAATTTTACAAAAAAGAGGTGTTCTTAAACTTGGAGATTCAGAAGAATGATTTTATCAGTATTCTATAGGCACATCTCTCAAGAGCATTCATCTGCTCATTCAACAAATATTTATTGAGTGCTTATCATGTACCAGGTAGTTTTAGGAATTAAGAATACAGTGGTGAAGAAAGATCATGTATTTTAATGGACAATAAAACAGACAACATTTTCTGAAGAATTGTTACTAATAGTAGATTTTTATGTAACACTCTGTGCCACATACCATTCTAATATTTTTAAATGTATTAATTAATTTATTTCAAAAACCTTATGAGGGTAGTAGGCACTACTATTACTACCTCCATTTCATAGATGAAGAAACAGAGGCATGGAGATGTTAATTAACTTGCTCCAGGTCTCACAGCTGGTAAGCTGCCAACCCAAGATTTGAACCCATTGGGTTGGCTCTGGTGTCCAGTCTTTTTTTTTTATTTTTAAGATTTTTAAAAATTTTTATGTATTTGAGAGAGAGAGAGTGAGAGAGCATGAGTGGGGGAGAGGGAGAAGCAGACTCCTTGCTGAGCAGGGAGCCCGACGTGGGGCTCGATCCCATGACCCTGAGATCATGACCTGAGCTGAAGGCAGATGCTTAACTGACTGAGCTGCCCAGGTGCCCCCAGTCTTTTTTTTTAACAAAATTTTTATTTTGAGATAATTGAAGATTCACATGCAATTATAACAAATAATACAAAGAAATATCACATACCCTTTACACAGGTTTTCCCAAAGATCACCTGTATAAACCATATAGTAGTATATTACAACCATTATATTGACACTGATGTAATCCAGATACCAAACATATCCCTCACAAGGATCCCTCATTATTTTCGTTCAGGCTACTATGACAAAGTACTGTAAACTGTATAGCTTAAACAATGTGATTTGTTTCTCACGGTACTCAGTGTTGGGAAGCCCAAGATCAGGGTGACAACATGGTTGAGTTCTGATAAGGGTTCTCTTCCTAGTTTTCAGAGGACTGTCTTTTTACTGTAGCCCTACATTGTAGAGAGAAGGGTTCATCTCTCCTGTCCCTTCTTATAAGGGTACTAATCCCATTCATGAGGCCCTACTCTCAGGACCTAATTACTTTCAAATACCCCCACCTTCAAAAATATCATATTGGAGATTAGAACTTAAATATATAAATTTGGAGGGAACTGAACAGCCAGTCCATAGTATTTGTGTTGCATCTTTACAGCTATATCCTCCTCCCATCTACCCCTAGGCCACCCATCCCCCAGCCTAATCCCTGGCAACCACTAATCCATCTTCCATGTACATAATTTTGTCATTTCAAGAATGTTGTTTAAATGGAATCATGCAGTATGTCACCTTTTGAGATTGGCTTTTTTTTTTTATTCAGCATAATCCTCTGGAGATTTATCTAGATTGTTCCATATCAGTGGTTCATTCCTTTTTATTGATAAATAGTATTCCATGGTATGGAAGTGCCACAATTTAAGTATTCTTTCATTAAAGGACACCTAGGTTGTTTCTTGTTGAGACTATTACAAATAAGCTGCTATAAACATTTGTTTATATTTGTTTTCACATTTCTGATCTGCTTCTAAGCGTCATCCATCACATTCCACCATCACTCAATAAATAGAGACTGGGTTGCTGCTCAGGTGACGTTGAGAAGAGACCTAAAGTAAGTGAGGGAAAAGGCCATGTAGCTATTTGGAGAAAGTATGATTCAGGCAGAGGGAGCAAGTGCCTTGAGGTAGGAATATGCCTGGAGTGTTTGAGACGTAGTAAGGAGGACAGTGAGGCGCACAACAAGGAGAATGGAAGGAGATAAGCTCTGAAAGGCACCTGTGAGTCAGATCTATAAGATATGTAAGGTTTTACATTTTCCTGTAGGAAGAGGGGCAACCATTGAGGAGCTTGTGTAAAAGAGTGGCATATTTTTTATTATATTTTACAATCATTGTAGCTCTTGTGTAGAAAATAAATCACCCTTGGGCAAGGGAAAACAATTAGGGGCTGTTACAATAGTCCACATAATACATGGTGGTGGCTTACACTGGTGGTGGAGGTGTTAAACATGGGACAGTTTTTGGATATACTTTGAAGTAGATATCACAAAATTTTTTGATAGGTTGATTGTTGGATATGAGAGGAGAGGGGGCAAGGATGATTCAGTTTAGCAAGTTCAAAATTATATGTGAAAACCAGTAGGTCACCTTATTCATTCATAGGAGAAAATAGAATTATCACAGAAACCCAAGTGTTTGTGTCCACTTAATCTGCACGTTGTGTATCTGTAGATACAAATTTAAGTTGGAAGCTAAATATTTTCTCTGTGGAGTCAGAATAAGAGGACTTGAATAAATTAACTTTAATAGCATCTGAGTACGTTACATTTATCTCATCCTTAGGAACCTAAAAGATAAAATGTCCATTTATCAAGCCTTCTTGAGCTCTTCTTTAATAGGTAGTATTTAACCATTGGCTTTGTCCCACTTTCACAACCTGTCAACATTAACCCTACGCGTAACCTCAGCATAATCTTTTCTCCAGATTTGTTAATATATTCAAAGAGGCCAAATTGCACATCTTATCCTATTTTGTTGTTTTATGGTTGACTAAAAGACGGTATTAATATTCCTTATATCTTTTTTTTTTTTACCTTTTTTTGAATTTTATTTATTTAAGCTCTACACCCAGTGTGGGGCTTGAACTCATGACCCCAAGATCAAGAGTCACATGCTCTTCAAATTGAGCCAGCCAGGCACCCCTTTATTTCCATGTCTTTGAGGGATGTCTCACAGTGCATCCTTTTACTGGCAACTGTATAAATGGAATGGCAACTGTCATAAATAACTATAGACAATTTTTTTTCATTGAGATAAATTCAACACTGCTATTAGTATTATTAAAACTTTGTTTAGTGATACTCATCCAGAATTGTGAAGGACAGTAGTGAATCTTAAAATATTGAGTGGGGGACACCTGGGTGGCTCAGTTGGTTAAGCATCTGCCTTCAGCTCAGGTGATGACCCAAGGGTCCTGGGATCCAGCCCCACATCGGGCTCCTTGCTCAGCAGGAAGCCTGCTTCTCCCTCTGCCTGCCGCTCCATGCTTGTGCTCTCTCTCTCTCTCTCTCTCTCTCTCTCTCTCACAAATAAATAAAATCTTAAAAAAATATATATTGAGTAGAACCTTCTCTACATTCTCTTCTTTCAGATATCAATGTAGCTATATATAAATGGTTCAAATTCATAGTCTTCTTTCTTTCTTTTTTTTTTTTATTTTTTATTTATTTATTTATTTATTTGACAGAGATACAGACAGCCAGTGAGAGAGGGAACACAAGCAGGGGGAGTGGGAGAGGAAGAAGCAGGCTCATAGCGGAGGAGCCTGATGTGGGGCTCGATCCCACAACGCTGGGATCACGCCCTGAGCCGAAGGCAGACGCTTAACCGCTGTGCCACCCAGGCGCCCCCATAGTCTTCTTTCATCAATTCCATGAATATAATCAGTTTTTCTTCATATGTAAAGATCATCATTTACAGTATCTGTTATTTATTGGGTTTTTATATGGGTCTATTCTCCGGTACATTTATTTCCTTTTAGTTAGCTCCAAACTGCTATGTATTTTATTTTATTTTATTTTATTTTATTTCATTTTATTTTATTTTATTTTATTTTTTTACAGATTTTATTTATTTATTCATTCAACAGAGATAGAGACAGCCAGCGAGAGAGAGAACACAAGCAGGGGGAGTGGGAGAGGAAGAAGCAGGCTCATAGCGGAAGAGCCTGATGTGGGGCTCGATCCCATAACGCCGGGATCACGCCCTGAGCCAAAGGCAGACGCTTAACCTCTGTGCCACCCAGGCGCCCCTGCTATGTCTTTTAAATGCATATAGATATTTTGTAATAATTTTACCACTTCTAGAGCTAGTGTGTATCATCATTAACAAACTTCTTCTTTTTTTATTATTTCTAATTTTTTAGGGTGTGAAAAATCTTACTAGCTAGGTATCAGTTTTAGAAAAGAGTAAATAGGGGCACCTGGATGACTTAGTCAGTTAAGCATCCAACTCTTGATTTCAGCTCAGGTCATGGTCTCAGGGTCATGAGATCAATCCCCATGTTGGGCTCTGAGCTCCTCATAGAGTCTGCTTGAGTTTCTTTCTCCCTCTCCCCCGTCACTCCCCAGTTCGTGCTCTCTATAAACAAATAAACGAATAAATAAATCAAACCTTTTTAAAAAAAGAAGAAGAAAAGAATAAATAAGTCAAGTACTAAATATTTTGGGTTTTGACTACTCTGGGACCTTTTCTGCTTCCTGATTTTCATTTGTACTCTGCATTCCTGAGGTTTCCTTTCATTAACTGTAAGGCTTTATTCAACGAGGTGACTCATCAGTAGTTCCATGTATTTTTTAGTTGGAAGTCCTTTGCTTCATTGCAAGCAAACACTGCCCATTAATTAGAAATCCAACATAGAATTATTCTGTTGATGAGAAAATTAGCAAAATGGATCATCCATAAGTGTTTATACTGCAAACAGTGAATCAGAAATGTCATAATCTCATTTCATTAAGAAATTTACATACACATCAGATTTTAGAGTGCTCATTCATGATGAAAGTCTACTTCCACACTGTTTGTGTTTGGAAACATTCAATAGCCAGTCTTGAATTTAAAAATTTAATTGAATGCTTAAAGAATTACAAGTGTTCCTTTCCTTAGCTCTAATGCTAACCAGAGTGCTTTTCTAAACTGCTGAGAATGGACTGAAGATTCTGCTGAGGGCTGTAGATACTTATCTGCCTAATTGAGCCATCATTTGTTGACATGAGGAAAACCACGTGACCTGCTTTAATGCATTTCTCAGCAACAGCAGGAGGCTAGAATGTAGTTCATCCAAAAGTAAAACCAGCAGCAATATTATTAGACATGTGAAAATAGCATTGGTTATGGATGGTTTTGGTAAAAAGAATAGTAATATAAAAGCATATAATCATATAAACAGTAGAGAGAGTGATTTTTAATCTGAATTATTTTGAATCTAAATGTTTTCATCATTTAAGTTATTTATTCAATAGTTATTTACTGATGTTTACAGTTGCTTGGTGTGTTGAGGAAATTGTTGCTTGTCAAACTTATTTATATAAGTTAGTGGTAAAATTTGAAATTAGTGCTATATCATGGAGTGCTAAAGCAATGAGGTTTTTTTGAAAGTTCTGAGTAGGTAGGGAAGTAGTAAAATCGGAACTGTACTGGCTATATTAATCTGACCTGCGTTGAGAGAGATTACTTAGAGGAACACTAATTAGAAAAATGTTACTTTAGTCTAGGTCAAGGCAAGAGAGATAAGGATGTTAACTAAGATACCAGTAAGAAAGGAGAGAATTCAAGAGCTTTTGGAAAGGAATGTGTATGGCAGAGTAAAACAAGTTAGAGGTTATGGTCTTGGATAAGTTGAGAGAATATGGCACTGTTAATAAATCCAGAGGAAGAAATGATTGTCTAGATATATAATGAGTTTGTTTTAGGACATGTTGAAATAGAAATGCCAAATTACCCATCGGTAATCTAAAATGTAGCTCTGGCTCTTCAGAAGTGAGTCAGAGCTAAAGGCACAGATTTGGGCGTCTGCTATAATGATGGATTTGGTAAAGCTTCTAGAGTATTTTACATGTTTCCTAAATGGAGAAGAAAAATTAAAAGCAACAGAGGAGAGAGAGAGACAACGATGGCTATGTAAGATAAGAGTTCATCACTGAGTGAACTAAGTGGTAGACCTTGATTATACCACTGGTGACAGTTTAAAAAAAAATCACTGGATCAAAGTATGGTCTGGGAAAGATCTGATCCCAGTCTACAGTGAATTAAATACAGAAATTGAGAGTAAGTATTCAGAAGCTTTTTAGCAAGTTGACATTGCCCCCAACATCCAGGTGCATTATCAATGGATTCCTCATTGAACAGGGAATGGACAGCTTCAATGGTGGGAAACCCCTGCGATGAGCTTCCTTTGGTATAATCTGTACATGAGTCATACGCCAAAGCTCCATATATGGGTCCAGGTTGGAATGCGTTAAAATAACCAATTTGTCCTTTACCACAGAGTTTGAGAAGGACTACACCAGAGAGATGATGATAGTAGCAGATTGCATAAGGTTAATGAGCGCTGGTGAGAGGGAAATTTCACTTAAAGACATAAGAGATTGGCAGTTGTATATTGGCTGAGAAAGATATGATAGAACAGAAGAGTATAATGATACAATATAGAAAATGATAACTAATGGATAAAATTAGATCAAAGGCATATAACGACTTTATCTTTGAGGGAAAAAAAATGTACACTTAGTCAATATTTTATGTGTTCTAGATACCATTCAATTTTATCTTCAGAGGAATCCAGTCAATTTAATGGAATATAATTGGTATAATTTATCCCCCTTTACATGTAAAGAAGTTGAGACAACAAGTTTTAAGTGTCTTATCCATGATCACATGGTGAGAGGATGGAAATATTTTCATGCCTAGTTCTATACTGTATCTACTATGAGGTCTGGAAATAAGGCCAGAAAAATATTTGCGGAAATAATGGCTGAAGACTTCCCAAACTTATTGAAAAACATTAATCTACACATCTCAGAAGCTCAAGGAATGCCAAGTAGGATAAGTGCAAGACACATAATAGTCAAATTTTTGAAAGACAATAGAGGGAATCATGAAAGCAGCAAGGAAAAAAAAAAGTCATCACATAAAAGGGAACACCAATAAGATTTTTTAGTTGACATCTCATCAGAATCAGTGAAGAACAGAAGGTGAGATGACATATTTAAAGTGCAGAGAGAAAAAAATTATCAATAAATAACTTTCTGTCCAGCAGAAAGATCTAAAAAATGAAGGTAAAATACTTTCCTAGATAAGCAAATCTAAAGAATTTGTTGCTAGCAGATCTGCCTTGCAAGAAATGCTAGAGAATTTTTCAAGCTGAAAGTGACAACAGACAGTAATTCACATTTATACACAATAAAACAGAGTACCAGGGGGCGCCTGGGTGGCACAGCGGTTAAGCGTCTGCCTTCAGCTCAGGGCGTGATCCCGGCGTTCTGGGATCGAACCCCACATCAGGCTCCTCCGCTAGGAGCCTGCTTCTTCCTCTCCCACTCCCCCTGCTTGTGTTCCCTCTCTCTCTGGCTGTCTCTATCTCTGTCAAATAAATAAATAAAATCTTTAAAAAAAAAAATAAAACAGAGTACCAATAAAGGTAATTATGTAAGTAATTTTTAAAGTATTATTGCATATTTCTTTTTCTCAACTCATTTAAAAGCAAGTGTATACAAATATATATAAATAAAAATATATAAACATTTTATATATTAATTTATATGTAGTATAAATTTTATATATTATATATAAAGTTGTATTCTTATCTGTATAACATATCGGAATGTAATATATGTAACAATAACAGCACAAAGGAGGTGGGTGGCAACAAAGCTGTATTGAAGTAAGAAAATGACATTAGATGGTGGCCTAAATCCACAGGAAGAAATTCAGAACCAGAAGGATAAATAAGAAGGTCAATGTAACAAACTCTGTAAATACATAATTTCCCTCCTTTATTCTCTAAAAGGCATAAAATTATATAAAATAATATGTAATAGCAATTCATGTAGACTTAAACAATGTATATTGTAACATAGATTTAATATGTGTTAATAATAATAGCATGAGAGGAGGGAATAGTGCTATATAGGAATAAAGTTTCTGTATATTAATGGAATTAAGTTTATGTGAATCTGAAATAGATTATGATAAGATGTATATTGTAAGCCTTAGAACAACCAATGAGAAAATAACAAAAAGTAATAATTAAAAATTATTAAAGAACCCATACAAATATGCTCAGCTGATTTTTGACAAAGGTAGAAAACCAATTCAACGCAGGAAGGATGTCTTTTCCAAAATGTTGCTTCAGAAATTGGCCATCCGTAGGCAAAAAAATGAACCTTGACCTAAACCTCACAGTTAATACAAAATCAAATCAAAATACATCACAGATTTAAATGTAAAATGAGGGGCGCCTGGGTGGCACAGTGGTTAAGCGTCTGCCTTCGGCTCAGGGCGTGATCCCGGCATTATGGGATCGAGCCCCACATCAGGCTCCTCCGCTATGAGCCTGCTTTCTTCCTCTCCCACTCCCCCTGCTTGTGTTCCCTCTCTTGCTGGCTGTCTCTATCTCTGTCGAAAAAATAAACAAAATCTTAAAAAAAAAAATAAATGTAAAATGAAAACTATGGAACTTCTAGAAAAAGACATGGGAGAAAATCTTCTGGATCTAGAGCTAAGCAAGCTTCTATTCTACATTGTACTAGCAGTTCTAGCCATAACAATTAAGCAAGAAAAATAAAAGACATCTAGTTAAGAAAGTAGTAAAACCATCTGTTATAAACTGTGTCCCTCCAAAATTCATTTGCTGAGGTCTAATCCCCAGTGTTGTAGTATTTGGAGTTAAGGTCTTTGAGAAGTAATTAGGTCTTAAAGGCAGAGCCCTCATAAGTGGGATTATTGCTCTTATTACAGAAAGTAGTGAAGTAGAAAATGAGGCCAGGAGACTTAAATCTAAAACCTAGCTTTTTAAGCCAAGGGAAACAAAAGCAAAAATGAACTATTGGTACTTCAAGATAAAAAGCTTTTGCACAGCAAAGGAAACAGTCGACAAAACTAAAAGGCAACCTACAGAATGGGAGAACATATTTGCAAATGTCTTATCAGATAAAGGGCTAGTGGGACGCCTAGGTGGCTCAGTCGTTAAGCATCTGCCTTTGGCTCAGGACATGATCCCAGGGTCCTGGGATCGAGCCCCACATGGGGCTCCCTGCTCTGCTGGGAGCCTGCTTCTTCCTCTCCCACTCCCCGTGCTTGTGTTCCCTCTCTCGCTGGCTGTCTCTCTGTCAAATAAATAAAATCTTTAAAAAAAAAATAAGATAAAGGGCTAGTATCCAAAATCTCTAAAGAACTTCTCAAACTCAACACCCAGAAAATAAATAATCCAGTCAAGAAATGGACAGAAGACATGAAGAAACATTTTTCCTAAGAAGACATACAGATGAACAAGAGACACATTAAAAAATGCTCAAAATCACTCGGCTTCAGGGAAGTACTAATCAAAACCACAATGAGATACCACCTCACACTGGTCAGAATGGCTGAAATTAAAAGATCAGGAAACAACAGATGTTGGCGAGGATGCAGGGAAAGGGGAACCCTCTTACACTGTTGGTGGGAATGCAAGCTCGTTCAGCCACTCTGGAAGACAGTATGGAGGTTCCTCAAAAAGTTAAAAATAGAGCTGTCCTATGAACCAGCAATTGCGCTACTAGGTATTTGCCCCAGAGATACAAATGTAGTGATCTGAAGGGGCACCTGCACTCCAATGATTATAGCAGCAATGTCCATAATAACCAAACTGTGGAAAGAGCCAAGATGTCCATCAACACATGAATGGATAAAGAAGATGTGGTATGTGTGTATACACTCACACACACACACACACACACACACACACACACACACACACACTAGAATATTACTCAGCCATCAGAAAGGATGAATCTTACCATTTACATCTACATGGATGGAACTGGAGGGTATTATGCTGAGCAAAAGAAGTCAGTCAGAGAAAGACAATTATACAGTTTCATTCATATGAGGAATACAAGAAATAGCAGAGGATCATAGGGGAAGGGAGGGAAAAACAGAACGGGAAGAAATCAGAGAGGTAGACAAACCATGAGAGACTCTTAACTATGGGAAAGAAACTGAGGGTTGCTGGAGGAGAGGTGGGTGGGGGGAGTGGCTATGGGGTAACTGGGTGATGGGAATTAAGGAGGGCACTTGATGTGGGGAGCACTGGGTGTTATATGCAGCTGATGAATTACTGAACTCTATACCTGAAACTAATGATGTATTTACTATATGTTGACTAATTGAATTTAAATTTTAAAAAATAAAATAAAACCTAGCTTTTTAAATAAGATTAATCATATAGGAGTGCCTGGGTGGCTCAGTCAGTTAAGTGTCTGCCTTTGGCTCAGGTCATGATCCCATGGTCCTATGATTGAGCCCCACATTGGGCTCCCTGCTCAGAGGGGAGTTTGCTTCACCCTATCCCTCTTCCCCTCCCCACCCCACTCATGCTCACTCTCTCTCTCAAATAAATAAATAAAATCTTTTAAAAACAAGATTAATCAAATAGACAAAGTACTGGTAAGATTAATCAAGTGAAGAAAGAAAAGTTACAAATCGGCAATATTAGAAATGAAAACGATGTGTAAAAAGTAAACAGTTTCAGGAAGAAATTTGGACCAATAAATTGAAAAGTTTGACACTTTCAGAAATTTTTTCTTTTATTTATGCATTATCATATTCGATCTGAGCCTTACTTAGGGCTATAAATACCATTCCATAAGGTGATGATTTCCAGATATATGTTTTAGTGCATACCGCTTTTCTGATCTCCAAGTGTAATGTCCAGCTGGTTACTTGATTATATGCAAACAGGAATCTTGATGTACACTTCTTAAAAATTTTTAATTTTAATTCCAGTGTAGTTCACATACAATGTTCTATTAGTTTCAGGTGTACAATACAGTGATTCAACAATTCTGTATATTACTCAGTGCTCATCATGATAAGCCTACTCATCAATCCCCATCATCTATTTTACCCATTCCCCCTCTGGTAAACATCGACTTGTTCACTATAGTGAAGAGTCTGTTTCTTGGTTTGCCTCTCTCTCTGTTTCTTTTTCCTTTGTTCATTTGTTTTGTTTCTTAAATTCCCCATGTGAGTGAAATCATATGGTATTTGTCTTTCTTTGGCTATTGTATTTCATTTGGCATTATACTCTTTGGATCCATTCATGTCATTACATTAGCAAGATTTCATTCTTTTTTATGGCTGAATAACATTCCATTGTATATATATACTGGTCTTTATCCATTCATCTATCCATTTATCTACTGATGAATGTCCATCTATTGATGGACACTTGGAACTCCTTCTATAATTTAGCTATTGTAAACAATGCTGCAGTAAACATAGGGATGCATGTATCCCTTTGAAGTAGAGTGTTTGGGGTTTTTTGTGTAAATACCCAGTAGTGTGATTATTGGATCACATAGTAGTTCTGTTCTTAATATTTTTGAGGAATCTCCATACAGTTTTCCATGGTGGCTCAATAGTTTGCATTCCGACCAACAGTGCCAAGAGGGTTCCTTTTTCTCCTCATCCTCATCAACACTTGTTGTTTCTTGTGATTTTGATTTTAGCCATTCTGACAGGTGTGAGATGATATTTCATTGTAGTTTTGATTTGCATTTGCCTGATGATGAGTGATGTTGAACATCTCTTCATGTGTCTGTTGGCCATCTGGATGTCTTCTTTGGAGAAATGTCTATTCATGTCTTCTGCCCATTTTTTAATTGGATTTTTTTTTTTTTGGTTTGTTGTTTGGTTTTGGTGTTGCTGTTGTTGGGGTTTGGGGGGGGGTTGGTGTTGAGTTTTCCCAGTTCTTTATATATTTTGGATACTAACCCCTTATCAGATATATCATTTACAAATATCTTTTCCCATTCCATAGGTTGCCTTTCAGTTTTGTTGATTGTTTCCTTTGCTGTGCAAAAGCTTTTTATTTTGATATAGTCCCAGTTGTTTATTTTTGCTTTTGTTTCCCTTGCCTCAGGAGACATATCTAGAAAGATGTTGCTATGACCAGTGTCAGAGAAATTACTGCCTGTGCTCTCTTCTAAGATTTTTATGGTTTCAGGTCTGACATTTAGGTTTTTAGTCCATTTTGAGTTCGTTTTTGTGTATGGTGTAAGAAAGTGGTGTGGTTTCATTCTTTTGCATGTGGCTGTCCAGTTTTCCTAACACCAGTTGGTTAAGAGACTGTGTTTTTCCCATTGCATATTCTTGCCTCCTTTGTCAAAGATTAATTGACCACATAATTGTGGGTTGATTTCTGGGTTTTTTTATCCTACTCTGTTGATCTGTGTATCTATTTTTGTGCCAGTACCATACTGTTTTGATTAATACAGCTTTGTAATATAACTTGAAGTTTGGAATTTAATACCTTTAGTTTTATTTTTCTTTTTTCATGATTCCTTTGCCTGTTCGGGGTCTTTTGTGGTTCTATACAAATTTTAGGATTGTTTGTTCTATTTCTATGAAAAATGCTGTTGGTATTTTGATCAGGATTCCATTAAATCAGTAGATTGCTTTTGGTAGCAGACATTTTAACATTATTTGTTCTTCCAATGCATGAGCATGGAATGTCTTTCATTTCCTTATGTCATTTTCAATTTATTTCATCAGTGTTTTATAGTTTTCAGAGTACAGGTCTTCCACTTCTTTATTTCTACATATTTTATTATTTTTGGTGTAACTGTAAATGGGATTGTTTTCTTAATTTCTCCTGCTGCTTCATTATTAGTGTACAGAAATGCGACAGATTTCTGTACATTGATTTTATATCCTGCAACTTTATTGAATTCATTTATTCTAGTAGTTTTTTGGTGGAGTCTTTTGTGTTTTCTATATATGGTATCATGCCATCTGCAAATAGTGAAAGTTTTCCTTTTCCCTACCAATTTGGATGCCTTTTTTTTCTTTTTGTTGTCTGATTGCTGTGGCTAGGACTTCCAGTACTATGTTGAATAAAAGTGGTGACAGTGGACATCCTTGTCTTTTTCCTGACATTAGGGGAAAAGCTCTCAATTTTTGTCAAGTACCATGTTCACTGTGGGTTTTTCATATAAGGTATGTTCCCTCTAAACCTACTTTGTTGAGCGTTTTCATCATGTAATATGTCAAATCCTTTTTCTGCATCTATTGAAATGATCATATGATTTTTATCCTTTCCCTTATTGATGTGATGTATCACGTTGATTGATTTGCGAATATTGAACCACGCTTGCATCCTGGGAATAAATCCCACTTGATCATGGCAAATGATTTTTTTCAATGTGCTTATGGACTCAGTTTCTTAGTATTTTGTTGAGAACTTTGGCATCTATGTTCAACAGAGATATTGGCTTGTAGTTCTCTTTTTTGGTGGAGTCTATCTGGTGTCAGAGTAATGCTAGCTTCATACAATGAACTTGGAAGTTTTCCTTCCTCTTCTGCTTTTTTGGAATAGTTTGACACGAATATGTATTAAGTCTCCTTTAAGTGTTTGGTAGCATTTACCCGTGAAGCCATCTGGTCCTGGACTTTGTTTTTTGGGAGTTTTTTGATTATTGATTCAATTTCATTACTGGTAATCAGTCTGTTCAAATTTTCTATTTCTTCCTGCTTCAGTTTTGGTAAGCTATGTTCTGGGAATTTCTCCATTTCTTCTATGTTTTCCAATATGTTGGCATATAATTTTTCATAATATTTTCTTACAATTGTTTGTATTTCTCTGATGTTGGTTGTTATTTCTCCTCTTTCATTTGTGATTTAGTTTGAGTCTTCTTTATTGTTTCTTTGTTTTTAATGAGTCTGGCTACAGGTTTATCATTTTTATTGAGGTTTTCAAAGTACCAGCTCCTGGTTTCATTGATCTGTTCTATTGTTTTTTAGTTTCTATATCATTTATTTCTGCTCTAATCTTATTATTTTCTTCCTTTTGCTGGTTTTGGGGTATTTTTGTTTTCTTTTCTCAGCTCCTTTATGTGTAAGGTTGTTTATTTGAGGTTTTTCTTGATTCTTGAGGTAGGCCTGTATTGCTATAAACTTACCTCTTAGAATCACTTTTGCTGCATCCCAGATATTTTGTGCTGTTGTATTTTCATTTGTTTCCATGTAATTTTTTATTTCTTCTTTGATTTCTTGTTTAACCCATTCATTGTTTAGTAGTATATTATTGTGATGCTCACTCTTTTTTTTTTTTTAAAGAATTAGGAATCACTAGCTTCTTTTTTTTTTTTTTTAAGATTTTATTTATTTATTTGACAGAGAGATAGCCAGAGAGAGAAGGAACACAGCAGGGGAGTGGGAGAGGAAGAAGCAGGCTCCCAGCTGAGGAGCCCAATGTGGGACTCGATCCCAGAACACCGGGATCACGCCCTGAGCTGAAGGCAATCGCTTAACGACTGTGCTACCCAGGCGCCCCTTGATGTTCACTCTTGATCCTGGTTCTACATTATGTCTAATACATCTCTATACATGGTACTACTGTAAGGCTCAGGATTGTCTGGTCAAACTATAGGAATCATCCTTGATTATCCTTTTTTCTTCAGGAAGTCTCAATCTTTAAAGTATATCTGGAATTTATTTACTCTTCTTTTATCAGTAATTATTATCTTATTATGAGACATCATTATTTTACTTCTGGCCTACTGCATTAAATGGTCTCCTCACTTTCACGTTTTTAACTCTTTCAGGCTAGTCTCCACAGAATAATTGGAGTGATCTTTTAAAAATGCAAATCAGCATAAGGTACTTTGGTGTTAAAATCCCTTGCATAGCTGCTAGTTGCTCACAGAATAAAGTCCATACTTTGTGCAATGATATTTATGTAAGACCCTAAATGTCTTATGTCTTTTTCTTAGAAGTCATATCATCTTATTCCATTCCTTCCCTCATTGACAGTTCCTTAAATATCCAAGAGCTTTCCTTCTTAGGTCCTTCACGCTAAGGGCTGACTCGTTGAAACCCTTTGGCTTTCAACTCAAGTATCATCCGCTCAGCAAGACTTTTTCTGGTCATCTATCTAAAATTGCTTATCTGGCTTTCTGTGAGCTGTTGTCATTGTTCACTTTCAACCCACTCACTACCTATCATATAACCATGCTAGTTGCCTTAGTTATCTCATGTGGTATTACTTTGTCTAGTCCCTCCTCAAATGCTAGCTAGATGAGAAGGTGTAAAGTAAGTCCTTGCCTGTCTTAATAAGCACATAACCTCTAGCATTTAGTATAGTGCCCAGTATTTAATGTACATTCAGTATGCACGTATAGATGCTTTTCCTTTTTCTTTTTAAGAATTTTGTTTATTGAGAGGGAGAGAGAGAACACGAGCAGGGAGTAGGGGCAGCGGGAGAGGGAGAAGAGGCCCACTGAGCAGGGAGCCTGATACAGGGCTTGATCCTGGGATGCGAGGATCATGACCTGGACCAAAGGCAGACGCTTAACCGACTGAGCCACCCAGGGGCCCTGATGCTTTTCTTTTTGTACACTCCACAGTGCTGAACACATTGTAAGCAGCCATATAGGTAGGTAGGTAGGTAGGTAGGTAGGTAGGTAGATAGATAGATAGATAGATAGATAGATAGATAGATAGATAGATAGTTGTTGTATTTCTGTTGCTTTTCTTTGTTGTTTTCATTGTGGTCGGATCTTCCTTTCTCCCTTCTGTTTTAGATCATGTAATCACTTGTTTTATTATATTTGTTCCACATAATGCTTTTTTTTTTTTTTTTTAATGTTAAGTAGAGCACCAATAAGTGTAAACTGGATCTGCTACCTTTGGTACATGTTCCGAACCAAAATTTAACTCTAGAGTTTGGGGTCAGCATTTTTCCAAATGTGTTAAACCGTAATCCTTTATAAAATGTTATATGTAAAATAGCAATTTTCTATGTACTATAAGCTGAGAAATTACTTCAGCTTTCACCACGATGACTTGAAGAAAGTTTATCAAAAAGGATTATAGAAAGAGCAGATTTATAACAACTGTCTGATATATAACCAGAATCCCCATGTTCAACTAAAACAGACTTGCCCTAGGCTTTCTAGAGCATAATGCCCTTAGCAAGTAGCTTTCAACAGCTTTTTCAGGAAGCAATATTTTCCTTCAGTAAAAGGGTCACTGTACTGTTTTTCTTTTTCCTTCTCCTGTCTTATCTTTTGAATTCAGGAAGTACTTTAAATTTACAGGCAGCTTTGAAGGCATGAAGCAAGTTCAGCCCCAGAAGTATTTCCTGTTATGGCATTAATCTAATTCCATGAAAGTAGAGCTGATTTTTCATCTGTAAAGTAGATAAAGTGCCTAGAGCAGCCGACCATTATTCTGGGTTATCATGATAAAGAGGCTTAGTTTTGACATGAAAGAGTTTATCAGCCTAACCAGTGGAAGATTTCATCCTTTTTGTTGAAAGATATATTAATGGATTATAATCTGTCTTGGCTTCCAAAAGAAAGTTTGTCTTTATATTAAAAATGTTTACTTAAATCAGTAAATATGGTTTTCATGTTTATAAAATATGTAATATATAATAAATCAGGCAAATGTACTCAGTGCATCACATAAAATTAAATCTCTAGTGTTAAACCATTTTATGTTCATTTAATGTTCAAATTAAGTCCCAATTTGAAATAATCACATATTTGCTTTATAAACCAACATGGCTGAATTTCAATATATAGAAATGTGTAATTTCCTATAAGCGTATACATTTGGTATTAGTGACCCACGTTATTAGGCCATATAATACAGAAATAGCTTTTTCATAACATGATTATTTCTTTTAATAATTATGTAATTAAAGCTGTTTGTTTTTTTGTTTTGTTGACTAACTTGAATATATAATATATGCAAATAATATGTAATTCAAATGGTACAGGTTCATCTCTCCCATCTCTGTCACCTAGTTCCCCATCAAGCTATTTAGATTAATCCTACTGGCTTGTTATAGGTTAAAGAATTTTTTCATTTGGAAATGGATTCCACATTGGATATATATGCAATGTTTTCTTGAATAATGATAGTTTATTTCAATACATGCTTGCTACATGCTAGCACATTACATAGTTATTCCCTACAATAACTCTTGGAGTTAAATTCTGTTTTCCACTTTAAAAATGCAGAAACTAAAGGTCAGAGAAGTTAAATAATTTGCTCAAGGTTACCCAACTCTTAAGTTGTAGATTTGGGACTAAAATTCAAGCCCTCATTATAGGTTCATCAAAGTAAACCAAGATTCCACAATTTTGCCTCTTATACTTGTGAGGAACAAAAGACTCCATTGATCACTTATTTCACAATTAATAAGAAAATTAAGTTTTATCATATTTTAATGAGACGGTATTTTTTAAATTTTGCTTAATATATGTGAAGTACTTATTCG
Source organism: Ailuropoda melanoleuca (assembly GCF_002007445.2). Taxonomy (NCBI): domain Eukaryota; kingdom Metazoa; phylum Chordata; class Mammalia; order Carnivora; family Ursidae; genus Ailuropoda; species Ailuropoda melanoleuca. The sequence continues at coordinate 77,847,289 of NC_048223.1, forward strand.
TGTACAAAAACCAAAATAAAGACATTGCTTTAGGGGTGCCTGAGTGGCTCATTCAGTTAAGTATCTGACTCTTGGTCTCAGTGCAGGTCTTTGTCTCAGGGTCCTGAGTTCAAGCAACACATTGTGTTCTACACTGGGCGTGAAACCTACTTAAAAAAAAAAAATATATAGGGATGCCTGGGTGGCTCAGTCGTTTAAGCCTCTGCCTTTGGCTCAGGTCATGATCCCAAAGTCCTAAGATCGAGTTCCTCATCGGGCTCCTTGCTCAGCGGGGAGCCTGCTTCTCCCTCTGCCTGCTCTGCCTGCCACTCCCCCTGCTTGTGCTCTCTCTGACAAATCAATAAATAAAATCTTAAAAAAAAAAAACCCGACATTGCTTTATCGTAGATATGAATACTTTAAAACTTGCATCATCTGAACATAAAGAGTCTGTTGCCTAATCAAAGGCATACTGAGTACTAAACTTGGGATTAGGAAATTTGGAGCTTTGTAATGGTCTCACTAATTGAAAGCAGAATTATTTATGATCATTATTTTTCTAAAGGGGATTGAATACTACCAGTCCATTCTATCTTAGGGATTTGTGGAAGTAATGTAAGATCAGACATTAAATGTATTAGTTTAAACATCATTCATTGAGACTGCCTACTCTGTGTATCCTATTAAGTAACGTGGCAGATACCAACCTAAAGAAAACATGGGTTCTGCCTCTATTGAACTACCAATTTCTTAGGAAGGATAAGATCTATTACAATATAAATTAGAGTGGTAAATGCTTAGTATATGTGAGGGTTTCCTCAGCTAAGCTGTCAAAGGCAACAACTAATTTTATCACCTTTGTGCTAATTCTGTAGCCTTACAAATTCAAGTCCTTAAATCCACTTTCTGAAACACATACAAAAACAGAGGTGTTAATAAGCACATGAAAAGATGCTCAGAGTCTTTAGCTATCAGAGAAAAGCAAATCAAAATGGGAATGCAATTCAACTTCACACTTACAGATGGCTATAAACGAAAGACAGATAATAACAAGTGTTGACAAGGATGTGGGGAAAGTGGAACCCTCATGCATTGCTGGTGGAAATGTTTGCAGTTCCCCAAAAGGCTGAATATAAAGTTACCGTAGGACCCAGCAATTTCACTTCTAGGTGCATACCCAAGAGAAATGAAAGCCTGTAGCTACACAAAAATTTGTACATGGGTGTTTGTAACAGCATTATTTATAATATCCAAAAAGTAGATCTGTGATATGATGATTGCGTATCTCTGTGAATATACTAAAAACCACTGAATTGTGCACTTTTAATATGTGCATTGTATGGTACATGAATTAGATCTCGATAAATTTGTTATAAAAAAAAGTTGGTGTTACAGAACTTTTACACTACTTAGACTCCTTGGCATAACTAAGAACAAAGAAATTAATATTTAGAAGTATATTTATTTGTAGTGTTATAAGCATAAATTTAGAGAGGGACTCCTTAAAGAAATTTATAATATAAAAGTATTATTACTGCTGTTTTATTTGTTATTTTTATCATACATCATGGTGTTGTTAACGTATTCATTTCATCATAGTCCTTATTGGTTAAATATATTACAGTATTTAGAATGAAACTCAGATGTTGGTAATCCAGTAAGGAAGAACTGATATCAGAAATTTATGCATCACCTATCCCTTGCCTCTCCGTTTCAGGTATATGCAGCTGACCTACCAATTAACATGATTATCTCTTTGGGCACTTCATCAGAACATCCAGTGTGAACAAATGAGCAACATACCCAAAGTTTATGTGTAATTTAGTTATTTGAGCTTAAAATTTGTTTCCCCACAGAAATTAACCCCATGTACAAATGTGGGTTAATTTCCCACACTACTCTGTAAATGCTTAACACTTAAATGTAGCTAAATTAAAGCATTAATTAGGTAGGAAGCAAGGGACCCATAGTGAAAGCCAAGGAAGAGGTAAATCCTGTCTGAGGTTTTGTACTGTTAATGGGGCATATTTGTCCGTTACGTGATGAACATATATTTGGGAGTTAGTAGACTCACTTATCTTCTCTTTAATTGTGATTATATAACTGATAGGAACCTTTAAAGAGTAAACATCTTTCAGTTGCTTTCTAGTCTTCCCTGTTAAAAATAAAGAGGCTCTTACTTATCCCTCAGTAAGCAGACATGGAAAGCAATGAGGGATGTAGGGAATATCCTCTAAGGCAGCTTCTCCTCTGGCAACATCTCTCCCATGACTATAGTATAAACATATAATTTATAATGTGGAATAAAGAAGGTTTTGTCTTTTAAAGAACCATTCCTTCTTAATTCAGCCTTAAGGGGCTTAGATTCTTTTTATTCAGCATCCAGTAATGAGTTTAGGTGTGGTGGTCATTAATATCTTGAGCCATTTTTTTCATAAAAAATACAGTTTTTTTCCTCTAATGCTTCATTTGTCTGATTGCTGTATTTCTTGCCAGAAATCACAAAATCCATTTCCTGTGACAGTATAATAATTTTCACAACGTCTGATTATAGTACACATACACTCAGAAGATTAAAGATACAGGTTAGAAAAGAAAAAGAAGACATTAAGAGTAAACATTCTGGTAGAATTTCTATTTTAATGTCATAATCACTAATTTAGAAAAATAAATGTAAATAGTAGGCTATAAATAGATTGTTCAGTATTTTCATAAAGAGTTAATTCATTACATGCACAATTAATTTTTATACACTTTTGCAGTAGTTTAAATTTTTTTTTTCTTTCCCTATTCTGCCATGAAATTTACAGATGGTTATACACAGTCTCTGCTGAAAAGATATTCTGTTAAAATCAGCTGCCCCTGGCTCTACAAATCTTGAGTACTTAGTGATTAACATGTTAATAATAAGTGTGACTGTCATTAATGTAAATACAATTTCATTAACACTTTATGTTTCTTGTTGTTCTTTAAATGAAAAATTTTCCAGTTAACTGAGCAATTATTATATAATTTTATTTAATAAAGAATAAAGTCCTGCTGATCATAATAATAATTCCTATATGTTTATAACTTGCTTTCATATTCATTCTTCTATATATATTTTTATTATTATACAATACTTTTTAAATGCCTTTGAGTGAAAGAAAGTGGTTGAAATGTAAAAGAAGCTTCTTGGAATGTCAGTAATATCACATGTCTTATATGTTTACACCTGCTTGAAGGAAAGAGTAAATTATTTCCTGAGAACCCCACAGTTATATAGCTAGTTCCACCTCTGATCTGCTCTGAGGCATTTAACCTCTCTTAACCTTGGTTTCCTTATTTAGAGGAAGTGGCTGTTGAGCCTTACCTAAATCATAAAGTGAGTGCAAGTAATTGTTTACTGAGAATTCTAAGAAAGGGTAATGGAAAATGTCAAGTATAAATGAAAGAGTTATAACTGCTCTCATCTCTCTCAGGGATTGCAATTCACTCAGTGAATTTCTATCATTTCTAAAACTTCTACCTTTTTAAAAATTAAGAGCTGTTTAAATATGAATACATAAATGAGTATATATAGTGTTTTGATTTGTTACTTTAGTAGTGATTTTGAATTAATCGAAACATTCAGCTTAAACATATTTTTTTATTATACGTGAATAGTAGGTTAGCCAAAACCGAGTAAATACTTTGGGAATAGATTCTGCCAGGTATATGCTAAAGTGGGTGGTATGTATTTTAAAGGGCTTTTAACTTTTCCTTTTGTACTGATTTAAGACTGGTAATTTATCTCCTTATTCTAATTACTTGAACTTTGTTGGGGGGGGGTGTTCTGCCACTAATTGTGTAACCCTTGTGTAATTTACGTATTTTCTCAAATCCATCCAACCTGCCCCCTCCCCCAACCAGCCCTTAATAGGCTGATGTTCATTTTTAATTTCCCAGAGGAAGATATGATATGCAGCTTTTAAAAATCTATTTGCCACTCAAGCTTTTTCAAAGATCTGTGGAACAGATTGTGAAATACTAAGGCTAGGTTGCATGTGGAAGAATGGTAGCAGATGATTGTAGAAATGTAAAAAAGTAAAAATGTAAAAAAGTCAGAAGGACCTTATATTCCATGCTTAGAAGTATGAACTCTGGGGCACCTGGGTGGCACAGCGGTTAAGCGTCTGCCTTCGGCTCAGGGCGTGATCCCGGCGTTATGGGATTGAGCCCCACATCAGGCTCCTCCGCTATGAGCCTGCTTCTTCCTCTCCCACTCCCCCTGCTTGTGTTCCCTCTCTCGCTGGCTGTCTCTATCTCTGTCAAATAAATAAATAAAATCTTTAAAAAAAAAAAAAAAGAAGTATGAACTCTATACTGTAAGCAGTTGGGAACCATAAAATCCTTTTAAGAAGGAGTGTGATAAGAGACTATATTTTGGAAGAATGGAAGTGAGAGGGTGGGTAATTGTACATTTGCATTTAACCCTTTATGCTAGTGGTTTCAGGTACATAAAGTGAATGAAATATGGAAGACAATGATATTTAAGTAGTCTTCAGTTTCTCATTATTTTGGAGCTTTGAAATATGTTGAGACGGTTATAAACTTGTTTCATCAACTGTATTTGCTCTAGTTTATGTATTACAATGATTTTAAGCAAACTTCCACTTTGATTTTGTAAGCCAAAGTATATATGATTAGTCTTAAAGCAACCCATGTTCCTCATTCACTGGTATGTATGTATGTATGTATGTATATATGTATGTATGTATTTATTTTAGAGAGAGTGATGGTGAGCCACGGCAGGGGCAGAGAGAGAGGGAAAGAATCTCAAGCAGAGTCCCTGCTGAGTGTGGACCACTTGCAGGGCCCATGGCCCTGAGATCACAACTTGAGCTGAAACCAAGAGTTGTTCACTTAACCCACTGAGCCACGCAGGTGCCCCCTCACTCACTGATTTTTACTGAGGAAGCTTTGGGTTTTGATTTTTATTTTTGTAATGCTTTACTGAAAGCATTTCAAATCATCTACCTTTCCAGTAATACACTCTATCAAACATCTTTTATTATGTTCACACTGATTTTTAAATTAGTATCTATAGTATTTGCTATATTTACTTAAATATCCCTCCACTCTCCTCTTCCCCCAGAAGAATGTAAATTGGCTATGGACTACTCCCAGGGCACTGAATTAAGATGATTAACTTTTGACTAATATCCTACTACTCTTTGTCAATTTCCCACCTTAATTCCCTCATTTATAAATGGAAGTTATGATAGTACTTACCTCAAAAGATTCTAAAAAGTCAAGGGGCACCTGGGTGGGTCAGTCAGTTGAGCATCCAGTCTGACTCTTGGTTTCGGCTCAGCCCATGATCTCAGGGTCATGAGATCAAGCCCTATGTGGGGTTCTGCACTCAACGGGTAGTCTCCTTGAGATTCTCTCTCTCCCTCTGCCCCTCCATCTCTCGTGCATGCCTATGCACTTGCTCTCTCTCACTTTCAAATAAATACATCTTTTTTAAAAGTGTCATTAAAATACATTTAAATGTTTAATAAAATGGTCTAACATCATAAGTGCTCGAGGAATGATTCTTTTTATTGTTAGGGAATCATTTCCTTCTAAGAGTCTACAATGCAGATGAAAAAATTGGAGCTTTAGGGGCGCCTGGGTGGCTCAGCCATTAAGCGTCTGCCTTCGGCTCAGGGCGTGATCCCAGCATTCTGGGATTGAGCCCCGCATCAGGCTCCTCCACTGGGAGCCTGCTTCTTCCTCTCCCACTCCCCCTGCTGTGTTCCCTCTCTCGCTGTCTGTCTCTGTCAAATAAATAAATAAAACCTTTAAAAAAAGAAAAAGAAAAAATTGGAGCTTTAAAAATAGGCTTGTGTTCAAATGCTGCTTCTGCTACTTATTAGCTATGTGACCTTGGACAATTCTAAGCCTCAGCTTTCCCATCTGGAAATGGAAATAATGTTTACTTCATTTAATTATGAGGATTAGATGAGGCTGTGTGTGTGTGTGTATAAACAATAAATAGACAGTTTTATTTATTTGTTTATATATAAATAAAATCTGGCTTATGATAAATATTCCTTTTATGTCACCTCCTCCTCCATATAGACTTGCTTGACCACTTGTCTTGCCCCAGGATGTTAAGCAACTTCTACATAAAACCATGTCCTCTTTCTTTGTGACACCAGCACAAAGGTCTCTTTGGAGATCACCAGCAGACTCAAACTCCATAGGCAAAGGCTGAAACTGTCTTATACACGTAGAATTTATTCTGTCAGGGAAACCTTTACTATGATTTTAAGGCCTTCCAACTGATTCAGTCTGCCTTCCCAGATTATCAAGGATAGTCTTTTACTAGATGTCAACTGATTAGGGGTTTTAACTATATCTGAAAAATACCTTCAGAGTAACACCTAAATTAGTATTTGATTGAATAACTGGAGTTTGTAGCCTACCCAAGTTGTCCCATCAAAAACATCAGAGAGGATAAATTTCTGTGAAAGAAATAGCAAGTTCAGTCAGTGTATTTGGTCTTTGTTTTTATGTATTATGCATGTTATATCACATTGGGTTTTTTTAACTCTAAATATTTTAAGAATCCATTATATATATATACCTAGTATTTTGCTGAGATTTTAAAAGGAAACAGAGGATATCTTTTTTCCCAAATTTTAAATCTTAGTTCATTCAAACACTGCCTGAAATCATTGTAAGGATTGATAGAAGAGGTAAAACTTGAATCATAAATATAGTTGGATTGACAGAAAAGGAGAGATCTGTTCCAATGTGTGATTAAGCGTAGATTGAGGTGGGAACATGTTTGGTGACTAAGAGGATAAAGAGTTAATAATATCAAGAGTACAGCTAGACTATGAGCTTTCTAAAAGCTCGTATTGTATGTTAGTTTTCTTTGTATCACCCTGGCCTGACACAATACCTAGAAAAAAGTGTTCAGCAATTATTTGTTGTTTAAGTGGATTAAATAATGAATAAAAGGATAATTTCAAAACTGTCTGTGTTATAGTGTGATCCATCATATGTATTCAGAGGTGATTGTACTTGAAATCAAAGCACCATATTTAACTTAGTTAAGAATCAGTACAAACTGAGGGTTTCAGAGGGGAGGTGGGTGGGAGATTGGGATAGGCCGGTGATGGGTATTAAGGAGGGCACGTATTGCATGGAGCACTGGTGTTATACACAAACATGAGTCATGGAACACTACGTCAAAATTAATGATATACTGTATGGTGACTAACATAACATAATAAAAAATTTAAAAAAAAAAAAAGAGGAAGAATCAGTACAGCCCCAATTCCTGAATTGGAGAAAGCCATTTTCTAACACATCTTCCCTCACAAGAATGTGAACCCTCTGAGGGCAAGAATTATTATGCAATTTTGGATCTCATCTTAGTGTTTTATTGCTTTGCATTTAAAAGATACTTGATAAATATTGCTTGTTGAATTCATGAAAACAGCATACAGAAGAAATCCAAACTTAGTTTTTTAATATATCTCCTTTGAGACTAAAAGAAACCAAAATATTTGAAATACATCATGTAATTGAAGAATAGTAAGCTGATTTTTTTTTCATTTCTACTTTTATGTATTTAAAGTTTATGTTCAATTATTTTGTCTTAAAGCATTATAAAATGTCTCAGGTTTGGTATCTCTCAGTGAACAAGACATCTTTATAGCTTTTCTGTGGAACAAGGCAAAGCAATTGAATATAAAGGAAAGCTGCTATAGTTTTATCCTACTGAGTACAAATATTTGTTTGGGGATTAAAGGTTTATGAGATAAATGGTTTAAAGATTAATTAACTGTGCTATCTTTTTACCTTCCTATCTCATTTGTAGGTCAGTGGTCTGTTAATACACAGAAATTGCTTTATTTCCCACTGTGTTTCCACTTCTAACTAAGTATTAGAAAAATGTCAAAGGAACAACTGGACATCCTTTCTCTTTCTTGTACTTTTAAAATTTGTAAGAACTATGGCTCTACTGCTTTTTTTTCCTTTCATAGTTAAATTAGTTTTTCCTGGGATTTTTATGTAAAAGGTGAAGTAATAGTTCTTCTGTAGATTTTATGATTTTTTCAATTGATCTTAATTTTATAATACCAACCAATAAGATGCAGACAGTTCCTTGTGGGGAGTGGGAGGGAGCGAAGGATATCTTACTCTGATAGCTTCTTAGTGATTTTATTACTAGACGGATAAACACTGCTTTATTATCTTTTTTCGCCAGTAAAGTTATCTGCAAACTAGGTAACAAAATGCAGAGCAGTATATTTACTTTTTCACTTTTTCCCAAAGAGGTGATAAAAGCAGTGTTCCTGTGGAACAGTTGGCTAACTGCACTCTTTCTTGGGGAGTACTGGTAGTGTTTATCACATGATTATAGATATGGTGAAAAATGCTAATGATGAAAGATGAGTATATCTGTTTCTTGAAATGTGATGAAAAACTTAGAAATGAAACCTATTTTTCTGAGGTGACATCTAGATCAGCAGTTCATTTTCATCACATGTCCTGATCCACTTTTTCCAGCATTTCATAAAAAAGGTGAGGGTGGAAGGGCTAATGTATAGCAAAGCTACTAAAGTGACTATTTGAATATTTTATTCCATCTGTGAAAGCTTCACTGGGATTAAGAATTTGGCACAAATAGATGTAATTCATTCTCTTTATAAAGAAATAAATGATAGAACAAAACTATCCTAAAATGAAGGAATAAAATGCTAGAAAGTGTGAAAGGGGAAAAAAATACATGATTCTTTGAAAAAATATTAACATAACTCATAATATAAAATGATGATTATATTAGGATTTATTTACTTTTTCCTGTATTTGGTATTTTGGGGAAAAGAGGCATGAAAGAACTTGATCAGAACAAGTATCTTGATTAAATATCTCAATTGCCTGTTTGCTTGTTCATGGTGGACCATCTATAATTAATTGTTCATAGTGTAGACATGATGTGTTACACAAAAATTAAATATCATCATATGTGATTAGAAGAACAATATACCTTATTTTGCAAATAGTATTTTAGTGACTTTACAAGAAAAGTAAAGAAATAGACTTGGTTGACAAGAAAACATGAAAGATATATTTTAGATAAATGAATTTAAAATTTTCAGATTTACCTATAATTTAATCTGCACATGAATTATGTCGTTAGCGGGAAGGTGGAATAGGCATTCATTCCACTTATTGACTACTTTTGAAGTACTGAATTTATAGTAAAAAAAGCTTTGTGATGCTGCTTTCTTTAGAACTGTTAATGATTTGCTGTTTGTTACAGAATTTTTAAAATTAGTCTAATTGATCAACACACATGAATGTGGTAGGAAGAAATAAGGTTAGATTTACAAGCTTTACGTTTATTTCAACTTTATAAAACCGTGAATTTATAAATAGATATAGAAACACAATCCTTTGGATATGTGTCAGGAAATTTATAAATGAGAGCTGCATATTACTGCAGAATAGTAATAAGACTTTTATTCTGGTGTTTTTGAGAACAGTCTTTCATGGCAAGTTGTTTCTGGTTGAACATTTGAATTCTAGTTTATGTCATGACTGACCACAAATTTTTTTTTTGAAGATTTTTTTATTTTGGGAGAGAGAGAGAGAGCTTGAGCCTGAGCCGGGGGAGGAGCAGAGGAAGAAAGACAATCTCAAGCAACTCCATGCTGAGGGCAGAACCCGACCTGGGGGGACAGGGGGGTGGCGGCGCTTGATCTCATGACTCTGAGATCTTGACCCGAGCCGAAACCAAGAATCGGACTGAGCCTCCCAGGCACCCCTGACCACAAATTTTTAATATAGATATTTGATTTTAACTCTCTTATGCACTTCGTGCTTATAATTAGAAAAGCTCTTAGAAAGTTCATTTGGAACAAGTAATAGACAAATTTCTGGTTTGCTTCTTGCCACAGACTATTAAGAATTTTTTCCATTTTTTTTAGGTTATGATAACCACTGAAGTTTTCAATGGTAATATCCTCATAAAAAAAGAAGTGCCTAGGTTTTACTATAATAAAAATTGGAAAAACTTATGTAAGTTTCATAATTTATAACTGTTTATAGACAGACACTTAATCAGATGTATTGATTTTAAATTGTCTTCGTTTTGCAGTTATTTTACTTTCTGGTTATTTGACAACCCATGGTTTAACATATGGGCAAGTGATTAGTCTCATAGTAACAGATAAAATTCAAGCAAATATTATAAATTTTTCTGAAAACCACACAAATGAGATGATTTCTTAAAGGGTCAAGAAGTTATTAAATTTTAAAAGTATGGTTACCTGGTACCATGCAGATGTTTCATGGAATTTTTTTTTTAAGTACAGTCCAACTAGTGAACAGCTAATTTGCTCAAAATTTAGGATGCAGTTCTTAGGACTAAGAACATGTATCCCATCTCCTTGACTATGGCTCTAATTACCTCAGCTTGGACTGATCAATATTTGATCTTTTTCCCACCGTGCAAACATGTTACTTTGACTGTCTCTTTCTCTTCCTTTTGGATAATTTGCAGCCATGTGAGAATGGTTCGTTTTGTTTGTTCTCTCTGGCTAGAGGCCAGGGGTCTCTTATTAGTATAATGCAGTTCATTGATGTGAATTTGTTGATCTCCTGGGTAGTTTTTCACAAATTTAAGGCAATTAAAAGCTTTTATATGGCATTTCACTTGAAGTTATTAGTGGTCTTTCAGTGATTTTGCTTTTAAAAATTACTTCATCATTTTATGATTATTTCCTTTTCTTCTCATTTCTCTCCCTTCCCCAACCTATAAAATTCTAGAAAAAAGGACTGAAACAACCATTTCATTGATTGATTTCATAAAAAGTAACAACTCATAAACTTGTAATTTAATAACTTAATATTTTAATTAGCGCAGTTTTTTAAAGGACTAATGAAATTTTTGGCTTTGTTTTATAAGACCTGTTTTAAACTTATGGGTATTAATGATAGAAGCCATAATGAATTTGGAAAACAATGACAAGAATTGTATCTAAAAATTATTTAGTAATTGCCAAGAAACTGAAGAAGTATGTATGTATATACATATATATGTGTGTGTATATATGTGTGTGTGTGTGTATATATATATATATATATATATATATATACACACCTTTCAGCAAGGCAAAATACTTTGTAAATTCAAGTTTTATTAATATCTTAAAATTTTCTCATAGGGAGCAGATGCCCATATGTTTGGTTCCTTAACTTTTGCAGTGAATGGACCTTTCTTTAGCACATCAGAAGTAAGAGTGTTAAATGAAGACCACCTAAGTCTTTGGGAGTGCTACAGCATTGATTAGATAAAAATCGTTTGGCTTAATTTATACATAATGGGAATCATTGGTGCCATTTCTTTATTCTTTCCCCATTTTAAAAAAGTGTTTATTAGAATTTTTTTCCTGGTGTTTGTAGTGGCATAGTTTCAATTACAGTACTTGATTCAATTTGTTTCATTAGTGTACTTGATTATTTTGAAGAAACCATCGGTAGAGTACATTTGAGGTAACTTGGGGAGGTTTTAAAGTTACTGCAATGAGTATATGAAATGTAAATAATTTATAGAAATGTTCTTGATATTTTATATTTTTTCCTTTAAAATATGTATAAAAATAATATTGAATTTTTATTAGGAACTTAACTTTCTCCTATTTTAAGACAAGAATATTTTATTGGTTAAGAGGGTATACCTTGGAGTTAAACTCAGGACATAGAAGCAAGTTTCAGTACCTACTAGGAAGTTAACTTCTGAACCTCACTTTCTTCATCTGCAAAAAAGGGGAAGATGATAATACCTACCTCATAATGATAAAATGAGATAACATGTTTAAGTTGTCAGAGCAGTGCATGGCCCACAAGAAACGCTCACCAAATGTTTGCTACGAAGATATTTTTGTTATTTGCCAGACTCCGTGTTAGATTTTATATATGTTTATTCCAAAGTTAAGTCAAAGGAATGCCAACCAGAGAAGATGAATCCCAATAAAAAGACAATCTAACTGTAAAAGAAATAACACATTTGGCTAGTAGTTTACTCGGTATGATGACAGTTCTTTATAGTTTACTGGAACAGAACTATGTACAAAGCAACCTCACAGTTCAGAAAAGGTGGTTAACTTTTGCATTTATGGTTGAGTTATATTGAGTAAATAGCATCTGCCAGGTTTGATTTCGTGATTCACAAGTGACTTCCATTTGTGTAACATAGGAAATATTTAACTTTCTTTTTGAAAAATATTGCTTTATCTAAATTACATGAATATTTCTGAAATGATTTTTTTTTATTAATGTACATTACAATTACCTGGCTTTACAACACGCAAAACTATCCTCTGCCTCTTCCTCTAAGCAAATCTTTAATGGAGAATTTAATTTAAAATCTTTTTGACTTACCAAAAAGACCTTTCTTTGTCTGGTTTCTACCTGCCTATCTTGCCTGTCTTCATACAGTGTGCTCCCAACTCCAGCCACACTGAATTTCTAGATTTCGTTCTTCTCTGCTGGAACAACTCTCATATTCTCACCTTCCTTTACCTAGTTAACTCTACAGTTCCATCAGCTTTTGTCTCAGTCATCACTTCCTAACTGGGTCACTTCCATTTAATATACTTCCTCTCCTTAATCCATTTGGCATTCAAGTTCAACAGGAAATATTAAGTGGGTCCATACTATATACAGGATACCAGGTATACTGCAGAAATAAAAATCCTTGTTTCCAAGGACCTTTCATTTCAGAGAAGCAAAGGAAAGGAGTAGGGTATAATAAACAATTATGTAGAATATATTTAGGTGGTAGTAAGTACTTTATGGAAGTCCAGTGGCAGTAAGTACTTTATAGAAGAATAAACCAGGAAAATCAGTTAGAACTTAACTGGCAGGGAGTAGGGGTACGCTCTTCTAAACAGTGTTCTTGGAAGATCCCTTTAAAGATAAAAGTACTTCCGACAGAGGCAGAAATTATTTGAGGGGGAAGTCATGTATATGTCTAAAATACCAGTGTTCCAGACAGGTGGAACAGAGAGTAAAGAATGCAAGATATTTTTGAGGACCAAGAACCATTTGTCATGAGAGGAGAGAGAATGTTTTGTGGCCCTAAAAACAGTGGTTAGCACATAACATGTGATCAGTAAATTTTTATTGAATGACAGACTGATGCTTGCAATATTGGCCCAGATCATTGTGTTATTCTCTTGGCAAAACAAGCAAACTTTTTTATTAGCTGTTTTCTTAATTGACCTAAGCCCCTGCCTTTCAAACTGGCTTTAAAAATATCGAGAGTATGCCACATCTTCTTGAATGTAAAATTGGGAGTAATTTTTAAAATTTTACATGAAAACATTTTAATGCAGTATTTCCATGATTTTTAAAAAATGAATGATTAAGAAATTTTAACTTCAGATTTATTCCTCAGATCCCTCGTGTTCCCACTCGCACCCTAGTTTAAAGTTACTACTCTTTTCTGTCATTCAGGTGTGGGTACTCTGAGACCTATTCCAAAGAAAAATTGTGTATTCTCATTCAGTTTGGCTTTGAAAATTTTATTATTGCTCCATACTTCTAGTAATGTGATGCAGATCCAGTTTGGTGTAGACATTCTACACATTTCACCTGTACTACCAGCTTCCACTCATCTCAGCTGCCAAAACAAACAATAATAAATACCTTTCTTTGCCATACTGTTTTCAGAATTTCTCATCTACCTTACCTTTAGGACCAGCCCGCAGACCATCTAGTTTTCTTCCCTAACCATAGAGTTCTTTCGGTTAGTTAAGGTTTAATATGGAAAAGAACATGAAATAATTAAACAAAACTTGATTAAAAGATTTTTTCCTTTAAATATGCGCATGTATACGCTACCTTAACATGTGTTGAAATGTAATTTTTTTCCCAAATTCTACTCCATGAGAAAAGAGTTTCATTTCCAAATTAGCTGGCAAATGTAAGGATAGGCAAAAAGTGAACAGATTTCTTTATTGGGGGACAAAACCCTTTTTTCATAAAACATTTTTTTATATCTCAGGGGACACTAGGGTTTAATAAGACACAGTTTGGAAAATACTCATACAAAAAGTCAGTTTTCTGTAGTCAGGAGTCATGCATTTTCACTGCTGAAATAAGGCAGTTATTTTTTTTTCCTCCTTGCTTAATTGCCATGCCAACCTTTACTGGTTCTTTCTTGCCTCCCAATGATTTAAAAAGAAAAAAATATCTAAATATGTTCCCACCCACACCCCCGCCCCCATGAGCACTTCTTGCTTTTAGCGTCCCTGTAAGAGTATTTCTCCCCGTAATTACACTAACACTTTAACAAATACAAGACAGTCTGTTTTGTTTTCAAATTTCAAATTAGGAAGAGATTTGGGTTTGGAAACTTGTTTCTCTCTGTGGCTACCTAACTGTTCCTCTACCCCAAGGGGAAAATACTGTGAAAGAACACCTGCTATTGAGCACTCTTTGAACATTATTCTCTCAAGCTTACCCCAGATAAAGCAGTTTTTGATGGAAAAACAAAAAAGTCCTTGTGATACCTCTGTGTACCAAAAGGTCCTTTTGACATAAGCTGTGCGATACTAACACACACACACACACACACACAAAGTCATTTTGGTTGTTGGGGAGGGTAGAGCTTATTTCATTTGTTGTGTTTATGCTTCTGCTGTTCTGCAATTGTGAAATTTCAGACACTTGTATGTCCAATTTGTGGGTTGTATTTTTATTTATCTCACATGTATAGTATTGTTGCTAAAAAAAAGTTACATGAATGTTAAAAAGATTGTAGTTTTAGCAGATGTTCATTAATTCCATTTTATTTTTTTATAATGCAAATAATGGAGAGATTCCTATTCAAAGATGCTTAGTTTTTCCTAAAATTTCAGTTAGGATTTTATATTCAATGTAACTATTTCCATCTCACTCGGAGTGCCAGATTGTCCTGTTTGTCTTATCCCTACTATGCACAGTTTATACACTGTGCTGCGAACGCTATAGGATAAGCACAGTTGTCCCTAAAGAACGTGAAATCTGTGAGATTTTTGTCTGTTTATACCTTTTGCTCTGTGAAGTTACTCCTTCAGGGTGACATGATGTACTGTGTATATTCTAGTGAAGTGTTCCTTTTATTCCATTAATTACAAACAGCTTAAGAAAATATTTAAAGTAAAACTATAATGATTAGTCCTGGTAGTCTCCATTTTACTGAGAATGCCTTTGTCAGAAGTTATGTCATCACAATGGACTCTTAGCCAGGAAGTTCTGTCTAGCAGATGAATGAATTAGGAGTACTGAGTTTCTAATAAAAGACACTATTGTAATATTGAAATACTGCTGATGAGGGTTGCCAGCTTTCTGTCTTTAAATTTACAGAACATCTTCTGTGATTAAACTGAGGAATACTTAGAATAAGTCCTTAGAGTAAACCAACTATAAACTTGAGAAGCCAGAAATAAAAAATGATATTTCCTTTTAACAATGCCGTTTAAGTTCCCAACTTTTCTTGGTTCAGCTGCCAGACACTTGTTCCTTTGTCTCAAAAACTGTTAGCAAAAAACAGTGAATATACTTCTTCCTTTACTCAGCTGACATCTGATTTTATCTGCACATTGATTACATTTTAAAACTTTTCTCACCTTCCTAGCCTGAATGGCTTATGTAACCCTCTGTTGTTATGATTGTCAGGACAAAGACTTAGATTCTGTATGTTGGAGAAGAGAAAAGTCCTGACAATTCTGTTTGCACTTCATTTAATTGTTTCCTTCCAGTTTAAAATGTGGAATATTTTAAATATATCACTGACCCTTCTGTATCTCAGTGTTTTGTTTTGTTTTGGTAATTACCACTGCAGTGGTAGAACGTCTTACAAACATGTATTCCCTTTATGACTGACATAGAGCTTTACTTACAGTAGGTGCTCAATATAATGAATGATGATTTGGAACACATACACTTTCAAGGCAAATATAACTCTCCTGCTGTTTCATCAGCTTTCTTAGCTAGATTTAAGAGTTCCTAGACTTCACGACTTTTTACAATTAATGATAAATTCTGTATTCATTATCTGTAGTAACCATAGAAAAATGTTTCTGAAATATTGCTCCCCAAGTCTTAGCTTCCTGACTAATAAAATACCTTATCTGTACTAGGGTTTTATTGTACAGTAATTACAGCATTTTCATGTGCTATATCATAGCCTGTTAACTAAAAATAAATGGGTACTTAAAATGGAAAATGAAATTATCCTGTTGCTTGAAATGTCTTAACTCAGGTTTTATTACAGGTTGCATATGGTATTTGTTAGAACTTTGAACCTATCTTGGTTGTTGAATTATTATGTGGATTAACTGTTGCATTTGAAAGTTCTTGACTTTAAAAGCATGTCTGTTTTAAATCTTATACAAATGCCTTACAGGTTTTGAGAACAGTCTAATCTCTTTGTTGTGTGTCTTTTTTGTTTATTTGTTTTGTTTTTATACTAGAACTGCAAATTCTGAGCACCAGCAAATTTGCATACAACATTGCTTTGGTTATTTTATGATATCATTAATATATTTTTTAAATTATTGACCTATTATAGGGAACATGAAAATATTTTTAACAATTTGGAAAAATTAGGAGTTAAACAACATATTAAAAAAAACCTCATTTATCACAAAAAATATAACCTTTTTATAAGAGTACATTTAAAGAGCTTTTGTAAAATCTGTAGATCAACCTGTAGAGAAAAAAAGTATAGGAAAGAAAGTTCTAAAAAATATAGAGAACACATTTTCTCCTAAAACCAACTATTAAAGTTTTGGAAAGTAATTCAATAACTAATATATGTTTCATATCTAATTTCAAAGATACACGTAATTTTTGTGTTTTTGCCATCAGGTAGAGTCTTATAGTTTAGTTATAGCTGAGTCATCCACTTCAAAATGAAAGAACAAGATCGTTCGCTGCCATTCATGAATTTAGCTTCCGTAGCTTGGCTCACATTTGCCACGATCTTAGGTAATGAATGAACCTAGTCAACTCTTTAGCATCCGTTGTGACATATTTTATGGTTCTCTACAGTTTATCAAATAACAGTTGCCCTTCTGAAATGATAAGAACTTGGATTCTTTCTAAAAAATTACCTTTAAATAAGAAGGGAAAGCTGTAGTGGGGATAAAAAACTGATTTGTTTTAGGCTTAGATATACACGTAAAGGAAAGATGACTCTCACATAGGATAAAAACAGAAGTTTTAGTTAGCACATCCATATTTAATGGATGTAAGGATTTGTGAAATTTTTCAGTTGTCTTCTGGAATTCCAAGATGGTGAAGACTCCGATATCATCAATAAATATAGGGGGGAAAATAAACAACTAAACTACAACTAAAGGTCTAGAGAAATTTCTGTGTAATGTGATTATTTTATCTTTGTATATTTTTTAAGGAAAGGACCTCCATATACTCTTTACCCAAATGCCAATCTTTTGTACATTTTCAGTTGTATCTCTGTATTTTTCCTTTTCCCCATGGTTATTAGAAGGCTAAAAGCAAATCTCTTTTGTGTAGCTTATGGCATTCATTTAAGGTTTATTCTGTTTTCCTCTTTTTAGTCGTGGTCTTATCTTTTTTACATCCTTCTAAATCACCTTAATTCTCAAGGAATTAGACAAACTGTAAATAAAATACTAATAAAACTCAAGGAAATGATCCTAGATTACTATTTGAGAACATATAGATCCTAAATGTATTAGGAGAGAAAAATTATAAGCAAAATTTCCTCAAGTGATGTTTACTGAATTAGAAAGGACTGTTGCTTTTTTGATTAATCTGAATTGGTGTATTCTTGGACACCCAAAGATTCCCATACCACATGTGTTACCTGTATGCTTCCAAAAGTATACACGTGAAGCATTTGTATTAATGAACAAGGACTACCAAGAAAAATTTCAGGAATATACATAAGATACGTTTTATACACAACACTCAACTTTTTCTGTATCCTTTGTGCTCTGATTTCTAGAAATTTTCATCTTTGTGAGAACAGGGTGAGAGTGTGCTCTTGCTTAGTCAATTAAAATAATTTTATAAATTCATGGAATGATACTATTTTAGAGTTTTACTGTATAGTTGTTTCCATCATACCTTGAAAGAATATTTCATGAGCCTTTAATCATTTGTACTCAAAAGATACAGAAGCAAAAGTTCAAAAGAAAGTTCGAAAGATATGTACTTATATTTAGGGGCGCCTGGGTGGCTCAGTTGGTTAAGTGTCTGACCCTTGGTTTCAGCTCAGGTCATGATCTTAAAGTCATGAGATCGAGGTGCCATTTCAGGTGTAGAACCTGCTTAAGGTCTCTGTCCGTCTCTCCCTTGGCCCCCTTCCTGCCCCTCATGCGCATGCGCTGTTTCTCTCTTAAAAGGGAGGGAGGCATGAGTCACTATGTCAATTAAGTATCCAACTCCTGATTTTGGCTGGGGTCGTGACTTCAGGGCTGTGGGATTGGCCCCGCATTAGGCTCCACACTCAGCAGGGAGTCAGCTTGAGGATTCTCTCTCTCCCTCTCCCCCTGCTCGCACATTACTCTCTCTCAAATAAATAAATCTTAAAAAAAAGAGAGAAATGTACTGAAATTTGAATGTTTTGTATGCCTAATTGATTTCTATTAAAGTCTTACTTTGTGCCTGGTATTTCTCTTTGTGCTAAAAATATTGGAGTGACCAAAAACATTAAAAATTAGTATCCCCAGGGAACTTACACTTTGGTGGGTAAAAACTTTAAACAAAATATAAAGTATATTATATGATAATAAAAGCTATAGAAAAAATAAAACAGAAAAGGAAGCTAAGGATTTCTGGGGCTTGGAGAGAGGGGTTACATTTTCAAATAGGACTAAGGGGAGAGTGTTACCCAAAAAGGTAGCATTTAAGTAAAAATTTGAAGATGCTAAAAGAGCCAGTCATACACATACTAGGGACAAAAACAATCGAGACACAGGGAATAAATAGCAAGTATAAAGGCTCTATGCCAGGAGTATAGCATATTTAAGAAACAAAGAAGCTTCCTGAAGCCAGTATTACATTATGTGTTAACTAACTAGAATTTAAAGAACTTGAAATAAAACAAACAAACGAAAAGGAAACAAGGAGACTAATATGGCTCGAGTGGAGTGAGCAATGGGAAAAGTAGTAGGAGATGTATTAAGGAAAGAGTTGAGGGGCATGTTGAATAAGACTTTATAGGCCATCGTAAAGACTTTATTTTTTTACTCTGATTGAAATACAAAGACTTCAGAGGGCTTTGTGTAGAGGAGAAAAGTAACCTGATGTATATTTTAGTAGGATTATTCTGACTGCTATGTGGACAAGGGAATGAATGGGACAAATATAAAAGTAGGGACATCGGAGCACCTGGGTGGCTCAGTAGGTTAAGCGTCTGCCTTTGGCTTGGGACCTCTCCCTATCCCTCTGCCTCTGCTTACTGCTCCCCCAGCTTGTGCATGCTCTTTCTCTCTCTTTCTCTGTCTGTCAAATAAATTAATTAAATCTTTTTTAAAAAATAGACCTAGGGAAATCACTTTAGAGACCATTGCAGTAATCCAGGTGAGAGATATAGTAGACTGGATTAGGTCATTAGCAGTGGAAGTGATGAGAAAGAACAATTAGATTCTGAATATAGTTTGCAACTAGGTATAAAAGAATTTCCTGTTGGATTGGAAGTAAGGTATGTGAGAAAGAAGTAAAGATGGAACTTCTCTTAACTGAGATGAGGGAAACGGGGAGAATTTGGTCTAGTTTTATTTAAATTATGGAAAGTTTTAGTCTCATAGCCCAGTTCCTATGGCTAATATAGTCCCTTGTCCATAGTGAGGGATAGGATTGACTAATTTAATATTTCTCTTTGTCTCAGACTTGATTTGGACTTAGACTTTGATACACTTCTGTATTTATAATGAGTGAACTGATTTCTTTGTATATTCATTGATTTCATTATTTATATTATAATGAATTATGAAGCACATTAACGGAAATACAACTTGAAGTTCTTTTCTTTCCTTACTTTTTTAAAAAGCATATATAATGTTTTTCGTCTCACTAACATATTTGTACACCCTCCCCCTTCTTGGCAAACTTGTTTGAAAGTATAGTGTTACATGTTATGTCATGGCTATACTGGCGCACATGTGTTCAATACAGTTCGTAAATGGAAGCAGCTGGTTTCCTGTGCAGTTAAGAGAAGGCTTGCACACAGCTGAGATCTTCAAACTTCAGGATTCATTGGATTCAGTTTCTGTCCTGTGTAATCATGCTGTGATTTCAATTAGTACAAATGTGTAACAAGCTACCTTAATGGCTTGAAAAAATTATTTTGTTTCAATAGTTTAACTGCTAAACCTGGTTAATGTTCTTTCCCTCTGCCTTGTCTGGAGTCACCCATCCTACCTCTTAAAAAAGAACATTACACCTATAGTCTTAGTTTTATACTCAATTCTGAAAAGACCTTGGCAAGGGAAAAAAAAAGTTATCATCTCAAAGGGAAAAGCTGAATTCATACACAGGAACTGCAGGATTACTTTGGTGTTTTACTAGTCCCTTGTAACACTAGCAAGTCCCATAAATACCTAATGGAAAAACAGCAGAAAATGAGATCTGCAGCAGCCTTTTGAGATCGAATTTATGTTGCTGAACATTTTTTTGAGGTTGAGTGTAAAGGTCAAAAGAAAGTGGATAGATTAAAGTTGCTGATTTTTGCAAACTTAAGGCCACGTTTAAAGGTTTCTCTTTCTATAGCAAGAAAATTTCAAGATAAATGGCTTTGCTTCATTAGCTGAAATGTCATATCTTCATTTAATATGTTGCATGAGACATCTAATGATTTAGTAGTATTTACATGCAATAAATAAAATCATCAATCCAATTTAACAAATCTAGATAAAAAATTACTTTATGAAATTGCAGATCTTCCCAAGAAGAGTAAAATGATAAATGAATATATGTGGCTGTATTATTCTATATGTATATATATTTTTTGAGATGATTAATTTTAGGTACTTTTGGAAAATATATAGATCAAAATTTTATCTTTTGTAAATATAGAATATTAATTGATCCAGCTGTAATTACCCGCCTCTTTTTCATTTTTCATTTATTTTATCTAGTATTCTATTTCAGTGAAGGTAAATGATCTCAAAGAAAGAACCGTGGCTATCTTTTAACATTAAAATAAAATTTATGGGTACTTTTACTGGTCCCTTCACCTTTTGAATAACCTAACACTGTATCACTGTTGTAAGTTTGTATCAAAGAAACTGTGAGTTACTATGGTACTTGAGACTTGGTGCAGTGAAAAACAACTGCCATTTCTGGACGCCTCTATCTTGAGCGGATAGTACATAAAGTTGCAGCAAGTGTTAACCTGAAGTTATGGATTATTTATATCTCCAGGGCTTTCCTTGTGTCTTTGATTTCACAGTCCAGATTGCCAGTCATTAAGACTTAGAATCCAAAAGAATGAGGCAAAATTTTTTACTTACTACATTCAGTGCTGCATTACCATAAATGGAAATTATCCAGATAATTTCATAGCAGATTAATAACATATTAAATCTTTTATTTTTTATGGTAGTTAAAAATCAATAGTAAAACTATTCATTTTTATCTCTAGGAAATAGGTTATAGGTAACTTTTCACTGTTTTTCTCTATTTGAATTTTTCATAACAAATGTTTCATAATGACAATATTCTCATTATTCATTTTTATTTACAACTGTATATTAAAGTTTATCTCATAGTGCCACACAATCACAATTTATATAAAAATTTATTTTTGCAGGATAGCTGAGTTTTCACTCTCAGGTTATTTAGATTGAATAAGGTAACTGTCATCTTTATGGAACTAGATAGGGGTCACGTACCTCATTAGTCTCTGACAGCCAGTTTCAAGCTCAGGTACTATCCCGTCTTTTTCCCCTTATACCACATTTCCTCATTAGTTCTCACTACACTGTATAGGCAATTTCCTCCTCTTAACTTTTTGTATTTTATTACACTGTTAAAGTACAACTATACTTCTCTTCTCAAGTGCCCTTTTCCATTCAGTACTGTTTCTATTCAAGGGTCCCAGGTGGTCAATGATTCTGACTGGGGAGAGGGAGAAGGTGGTATTATAGCTAGTGGTATTAAAAGGCCCTTAGGAAAGTAGATAGATGTACAGTTATGACTCTTAAAGAGAGGCTCCCCTCACCTTCTCAGACAAAGGCTGTGCCTTAACTGACTTATTGCCTTTCTTATTTTTGAGGCCACTCAATAGGGATGTCTTTGAAGTATTTTTGATGTTTTTAAGGTGAGAAACTCAAATAAAAATGAACCAAAAGGTCCTTTACTTTTTTTTAATGGCCTTTAGTTTACTTTTATTTTTATTTTTTTAGTTTTTATTTAAATTCCACTTAGTTAACATACAGTGTAATATTAAGTTCAGGTGTACAACGTAGTGATTCAACACAATTTTAATAAACTTATGTTCCCCAAACCTCCAGATCTAGTGATCTTTTCAAATATGACATTGCTGTCATGTTGATTTTTAATGATAATTGTTAATGGCATGGCTTTTAATATGTTAGCTAGCTATAGAGGCAGCAGTAAAATTTATGATATATATTCTGTGTTCATTGATAGAGCTTTCATGAAGGAGTCTGTATTGTGTATTGGTAGAGCACTAGATGACAAATCAGGTTTCAAGTATTAATCATAGTTTTTCTGCTAATGTTCAAGTTTAATAAATGTCTGGGCCTATACTACTTAAACTGGAAGATGAATAGATTATTTTTTAATTCTCTTCCAGTTCTAAAAACCTATAGTTTTTTGAACAATTTTATTATGGAAAATATGAACTCATAAAAATACATGGAATAGCATATTGAACCCCTGTGTACCCATTACCCACCTTTATATATGTTTTTGACCACATTAAAAAAGGTAACTGTGAGGTGATACTTGTATTAACTAACCTTATTTATAGTAATCATTTCATAATATATATGTATGTCAAATCATGTCATGCGACTTAATCTTACACAATGTTATGTATCAATTATATCTCAATAAAAATGTATCAATATGGATAATGGATGTTTATTTAGATTGGGGGTTATTATCCAATACTCCACTAATTTTGTTGCTCAGATATTGGCTTTGACTATTGGGAGCTCTCTCAGGCTGGCTTCTGTATCCTTGTGACAGTCCTCCTGCCCTTTTTAGCGCTTCTTTACCTTTTGGCACTTGTCCTACCTCCACCTGTTTATTTTCCCATTTCTGTATTTCCTGGTTCCATTTATTGAAGAATGGTATTTAAAAACCAATATCTGGACATTAGGTTGGCTACTAGTTGTCATTGCTTCTGGCAGCAAGTAGAGCTAGGACATATATTTATGTGTATTTGCTCATGTGTTACACACACAGTATATTTATTTCCTCTGTGTGTGTGTGTGTGTGTGTGTGTGTGGCATTTCTTTTTGCTTATTTGTAACTTTTTTCTCTGATAGTGAGAAAGTTGGTACTCAATGACATATATTTACTTTACTTGCTCAACCTTGGTATACCTGCAAAGTAGTTTCAAATTTGCTGCTCTCATACTCCTCTGATTAATAAATTTACAAATTAAAGTACAGTGTTGATATACAGTTCTTTTTTTTTTTTTGTCTTTAGGCTTATAGTATCTAAGCAAAGTACTTTTTGTTCAATTTAAGTTAACTCCTTTCTTCCCTACCACCTTCAATAAGATTGTATCATACATATGTAATATAGTTAGACTAATGTATCACAGTTGGTTTTCCGTCCTAGGTTTTCCCAGCATCCTAATTGATATTTTAACATTTTCATTCCCTAAAAGTAACTCATTTTGACATACAGTTCTCTAGGTTTTAACAAATAGTCATGGATACACCAGTGCAGAGAGATACTATTATCCTAAAAATTCAAGAGCATGGCTCCTTTCTAGATAACCTCCACCCTCACCCACCACCCTTGGGAAACAATTGGTTTTTCATCTCTATATTTTTGTATTTTCTACATGTCATTTAAATGGAATCATCATACATTATGTAGCCTTCTGGAGCTGTTTTCTTTCTTGTAGCTAAATGCATTTCAGATTCGTTCAACCTGTATGAATCAAGAATTCGTGTTTATTATGTAAAATATATTTGGGGGGCTGAATTCTGTCATTTTTTATTATGCTTCCTGTTTTATAAGGGGGTTTTATTTTTATCTTTTGCAATGGTCTCCCCTTCCTTTGGTTCATGTTTGTGTTTCTTCCAATAATTTATAAGGCTTGTGTTTTTATTCTAATGGTTACCTTTAGATTTGTAACTTTATATAAAATAAAGCTTTTTAAGATCTTAGCTATAGATTCTTATGAAGAATTTTTCATTCCTTTTTCTTACAAAATGTTTCTTTCCCTTTGTACTTCTAAGTATACTTAGAACTGCAATTACATGATTTATCAACTTTTCAGAATCTCTTTGACTCCAGGCTCTAAAAGATAAGGAAATCTCATACTCTCTCACCTTCCTCTCTCAACTACTGTATTTTATATATATCTTTATTGCCCTGGTTTATAACATTTACATTCTGTTCTATAATGATGACCACTCTGACCCTCTCACACTTTTTTGTCTTCTTAACAGTTGAAAACATTCATTGTCAAGCCTTTTATAATTATAAAGTCATTTCATCTCTGTTTTGCTAAGGTTTATTCTCAGTCATTTCCTCAGAAAGCCATGTAGGAACTATATACCACAAGGTCTTTTATGTTCAGAAGTTTTTATTATTTCATTTATACTTACTTGACACTTTAGTCAGATATAAAATTCTTAGCTAGATTTTCCTTGAGATGATTAGCATTGCTTCATTGTCTTATGGCTTTATGTGATGCTTTGAATAGTCCGAGTACTCACATATATTTCTTTCCTCTTCTTTGGCAACTCTGTTCTCTTCTCTAGCTTCACTTTTCTTCCACCACCTGATAGGTATATTCTTTGTTTTATTTCTTTGTTGTCTGTCTCTATCCAACTAAATGCCAAATAAAGGGATTTGGTCTGATTTGTTTACTGCTGAATTCTGAGAATCTAGGTTAGGACTCACTACGTAGTATATATCTAATAAACATTTGTTGCATTAATGAGAATAGACTGATTCTGTCCCATCCTCCCTCCTTATATGTTACTTGACCTTTTTTTTTAAATTTTTTTTATTATATTATGTTAGTCACCATACGGTACATCCCTGGTTTCTGATGTAAAGTTCGATGATTCCTTAGTTGCGTATAACACCCAGTGCACCACGCAATACATGCCCTCCTTACTACCCATCACTAGTCTATCCCATTCCCCCACGCCCCTCCCCTCTGAGGCCCTCAGTTTGTTTCTCAGACTCCATAGTCTCTCATGCTTCATTCCCCCTTCTGATTACCCCCCCCTTTCTTTATCCCTTTCTTCCCCTACCAATCTTCCTAGTTCTTATGTTCCATAGATGAGAGAAATCATATGATAATGTTACTTGATCTTTTTGTTGGTTTACCAAAGTCGTCTTTTTGTGATTTGAATTCCTTACCTTTACTAGGAGGGTATGTCTTGTTATTAACCATTACACGTCAATGTTAGGTTCTTTCCAGCTACAGACTTACGTTTTATTTCTACAGAATTTTCTCAAATATATCTTTGTAACAGGATTGCAACTTCAGGGGGTTGTTTTGTTTTGTTTTGTTTTGTTTTTTGTTATTGTTGCTCCCGTTGGCCTGGTTTATCTTTATCTCTTCTAGCTACTTTGAATCACTCTGATTGTGTGTCTTTGCTATATAGCAGACAGTCTGGTTTTATTTCCTGAAGCAGTTTGAAAATTATTTTCCTTCAGGGGCACCTGGCTGGCTCATCAGTTAAGTGTCTGACTCTTGATTTCTGCTCAGATCACATGAGATAGAGCTCTGGCCGGGCATGGAGTCTGCTTAAGAGTCTCTCTCTCTCTCCCTCTCCCTCTGCCCCTTCCCCATCCCACACATATGCATGCTTTCTCTCTTTCTCTAAAAAAAAAAAGAAAAGAAAAAAATTATTTTCTTTTAATAGGCCACTGTTTAGCCTCAACCTCTGTCATGTTATCTATGTGATAGTTACTGAATGTATTATGTATGGTGTTTTTCTCTCCATGTGGTGTGTTTCCTTTGCTGTTTTTATTTTGAAAGGTTTGTGTATCTTTTCTACTGTGAACTTTTATTTATGCCTCTTATCGTACCCTTATTCCTCTTTTTTCTTAACATTTTATAATCTAGTCTACCGGTTTTAAATGGTATCCCTTGGTCCCCACTTATTACCTATACAGTAGTCCCAGATGTTATTCTATTTGTTTCTTTCTCCCTTCTCTCAGTTTTTAAATTATGTTATTTCTATTTTCTCAGATTATATCATATTTATAAATGATTCTTCCTTCCATCCTTTTAATTTATAATTGTAGTTGTATAATTACATATAGTGAATCCTCCTCAACAGTCCTTGCAGTTTCCCCCAATTATCTCTTGCCTGGATGAAGCTTATCTTCTAATGGATTACTCAGGAAGGAGCACATATAGATACTGTTCACTGTTTTGTTTTTTTTTTTCTCTAACTTATATTTGAAGGACAGCTTGGCTGGATACAAAATCTTTGACTTTATATCATGAAAGTGTTGCTCTACTATTGTCTTCCTTTGTATATTGCTCTTGAGAATTCTAATACCATCCTAATTTTCTTACCCTTATGAATAATTATATCTTTTTGTTTAGAGGCTCTGAGAATATTTTGTCATTAAAGTCTAATAATTTTACCAGGATATGTCTCACATTTTATTATTTGTGGTCAGTTTTCCTAGGTACACAGTCTTAAGTCTTTTAAATATGTAGATTCAATTTTCTTTTATTTTGGAAATTTTTCTGATATTTGAAATACTATTTCTGCCCAGTTGTTTTCTCTTTCTTGGGACTATAACCGTGCATATGTTGGATCTTCTTTGCCTGTCTTCCGTTTCATCCACTTTCTGGCCCTTTTTCTTTCTTATCTCATTTTTGTTCTCTTTGTTGTTTGCCTTAATTTCTTCAGTGTCCAATATTATAGTTTCATTGGAATGTAATCTCTCTGGGACATTTTGCAATTTATTTCTGCAGTAGTTTTATCTTTTTCTTTCATTTCATCCCTGAATTCTTCACCTTACATAAAGCTGAAGAAATGGTAATGTGTTGTTTTATTTGCTCTCCTTGTTATTGTTGCTTATTGAAAGGATATGAGTAGGGGCGCCTGGGTGGCTCAGTCGGTTAAGCCTCTGCGTTCGGCTCAGGTCATGATCCCAGGCTGGGATTGAGCCCCGCATCGGGCTCTCTGTTCAGCAGGAAGCCTGCTTCTCCCACACCCTCTGCCTGCTGCTCCCCGTGCTTGTGCTCTCTCTATCAAATAAATAAATTAAATCTTAAAAAAAAAAAAAAAGAAAGGATATGAGTAGAAATTTCATTTAAGGTTAATGCAGTTATCTTCAAATACATTTTTTACTATTTTTATGATCTATTTTATTACTCTAAGAATATCATTGTTATAATAGATTTACTTGTTTTGAATTTACAGTTTTTTTGTAAATTCTGCACTTATTTATTTTAAAGATTTTCTTTTTTAAAAGCAGTTTTAGGTTCACAGCAAAATTGAGAAGAAAGTACAGAGATTTCCCATATACCCCTGCCCTCACAGAAGCATAGCCTCCCCCATTATCTACATCTCCCAGCAGAGTGGCTCATTTATCACAATTAATGAACCTACATTGACACATCATAATAACCTGAAGTCCATAGTTTATAGTAGGGTTCTCTCTTGGTGTTGTATATTAAGTGGATTTAGACAAATGTATAGTGGCATGTATTCATCATTATAGTATCATACATAGTATTTTCACTGCCCTAAATATCCTTAGTTGTTTTCTGCCAATTCCTTACTAACTTATTTTATTACTTTCATTAATTCCCAAATCATTTTGCTTACTCTACCCACCCCATCCTGTCTCTATTTCATTTACTACATTGTTACCAATGTCTTTTGTCCATTTCTATTCTGGTTTTTGTTTTTTTTTTTTTTACATTTCTCTTTGAACCCAGTTTATATATCCCTTGTTAATATCTATAATTATATCTTCTCCATGCTTTCATATCTCTGATTAATAGGGATCTTGCTTCATGAAATTTGTCTTTGTATATTCAGTTCTGAATTTTTATATATTCCATTTATATATATATATATATCTGGTAACTAACTGTCTTTCATGTGTCATTTATTTTGAGAGTTTACTTTTTTTTTTTAATCTGTGTACGGCTGGCCCCCTTCTGATTTTTCCATGTTCAAAGAAGGTGTTTTTTTTTTCTAAGCCATTTTACAGGAAGTTCATATAAGGAAGGGGTTAGAAATGTGTTCCCTACTAGCAGGATTTTTCCTTATCATACATATGCGTCAGTTTATTTAATGGTCTGAATGTCATAACGCAAATACAAATTAACTTTACGTTTTCTTGTGACCACCCTCAAGCATGTTATATCACATTTCCTTTTCATTAAACTTTGGTGACATCTAGGGAAAATTTGCCATAGTTTCTAGTGACTTTCAACTATTGATGAAATGCTTTTGTTTTTGGTTATTAAATTTTAAGTCTAATATCAAAAATACCATTCTTATAATACATTCATAAAGTGAAAAATTTAATGTCATTCAAAGTGTCAGTTCTTCCCACACACTGCCATAAAGTCAATGCCATTCCAGTGAACATGCAAGTAACATTCTTGGGAATGGCAAAAAGTCGAAATAATGATGATCTTCCTAAAGAAGCACAATAAGGGGAGGTGGGACATATCCTACCATATGTGCAAACATTTTACAGTTGTGTTATTTAGACAGTGTCCTGTTGGCACAGTGGTAGACAGACTATTGAAATAGGGAGGACAAAGACAGACCCCTCATACATAGTAACTTGGTTTATGAACGAGCTAGCATTGGAAGCTCAGCACAGAAATAGTTGATTATTCAACAAATGGTGCTGGATAATTATTTTTTTAAAAGGAAAAAAACCAAAATTCCTGTTGTATACTATACACATAAAACAGTTTCAAGTGAACTATAAATCTGAATATTTAAGTAAAGTAAAAGAGCTTCTTGGAGGTAACGTTGAGGAATATCTGTATATGGTAAGGAATGATTTCTTGAGCAGGACACCAAAAGCATAAAGGAAAAGACTGTTTTAAAGTTTAACACTTCCAAATGCTGCCCAGGATTAAGTTTAATAACTCTTACATACTTCGGAAAACACTATTTCATTAGTTGTTAAGGTCAAAGATATGAATTCCCTACAGCCCAGTAAGTTTTGTTCCTTTTGGACACTAATTGTATCTCATATCTGAAACGTTATCTCATGAGCCAAATACAAGAGCTCTGTACAAAAGATTATATAAACATAATGAAAAATTATAAACCTAAACTTAAAGTTACATCTTTAAGATGTTCATGGGTTAGAAGTCTCAATCTTGTAAAGATCCAATATCAGTTCTCAGACTGATCTATAGATTCAATGGAATTCTGGTAAAAATTCTAACGAGTAGCACTGTGTATATGTGTAAATTGACAAATAGATTCTTAAATGTTTTTGGACATTCAAAGAATCATTAGTATTGAAGACTGTCTTAAAGACAAACAAGATGAGCACGCCTGGGTGGCTCAGTTGGTTAAGCATCTGACTCTTGGTTTCGGCTCAGGTCATGATATCATGGGTGGTGAGATAAAGCCCAGGTCATGATATCATGGGTGGTGAGATAAAGCCCCGTGTCCGACTCTGCCCTCAGCAGGGAGTCTGCTTGAGATTCTCTCCCCTCTGCTCCTCCCCCCACTCTCTCTCTCTCAAATAAATAAATCTTAAAAAAAAAAAAGACAAAGAAAATGGAACACGTTAGTTGCCTGTATATGAAGAGCAATAAAATTATAATAAAAGTAATAAAGATATTGTCATAGTGGTGCTATGATAAATAGTGGAAGTGAGTAGAGAATCAGAAGCACACCCACAGATACCCATCTTACATTTTGATTAGTGTGTTGAAGGTAATGATATATGTTTTAAACATAAGCTGCTTTCAATACATTTTTGAAACTTTATCATAAATATGTGTATATTCCTTTAATCAAAATCTATTGCCTTGAGAGACAGACAGAGTGATTTGGATTATGGCCTTTGAGGTTAGACCCGAGTTTAGGTCCCAGTTCAGTCGTGCACTTACTACTACTTGTCAGAAGGCAATTATTTAACCATTCTGGTTCTTGGTTTCTTTATCTGTAACATGAAATAATAAATTTTCCCTCTCAGGATTTGGATGACAATTAGAAATAACAAATGTAATCCTGCTGGCACAGGCTATGCCCTTGATAATGCATCCTTGTTATTATGTTTCTCAGGAACAATAAACACTTTTTAGTCCTGATAAGAATTCACATTTCACAAATCTGTGATGCACTACTTATTATATTTAAGCTTATCAAGTTGTGCCTTATGTCATGGTTGCCACTGGAGCTTTTTTTTTTTAAAATGTGGAACTCCTTATTCAGAACGCTTCCTAATTAGGATTAATTTTGCAGTTTTAGAAGAGCCCTACTGTTGCCTTGTATTCTTTTTTTTAGTACTTTTTAAAATTAATTTTTTGAGTGTAGTTGACACATAATGTTATATTAATTTCAGGTGTATAACATAGTCATTTGACAACTTTATACTGTATTATGCTCACAGGTGTAGCTATCATCTCTCACCATGCAACACTATTACAGTGTTATTGACTATATTCCTTGTGCTGTGCCTTTTATTCCTGTGACTTAGTCATTCCATAGCTAGAAGCCTGTATCTCCCACTCCCCTTCACCCATTTGTCCCATCAACCCAGACCCCTACTCTCTGGCAACCATTAGTTCACTCTATTTACAGGTCTGATTCAGCTTGTTGTTTGTTTGTTTGTTTGTTTGTTTTTTTAAGATTTTATTTATTCGACAGAGATAGAGACAGCCAGGGAGAGAGGGAACACAAGCAGGGGGAGTGGGAGAGGAAGAAGCAGGCTCATAGCGGAGGAGCCTGATGTGGGGCTCGATCCCATAACGCCAGGATCATGCCCTGAGCCGAAGGCAGATGCTTAACCTCTGTGCCACCCAGGCGGCCCTCAGCTTGTTGTTTTTTATTCATTTTTTTTAACAATTTCCACATAGAGTAACATCATATGGTATTTGTCTTTCTCAGTCTGACTTATTTCACTTAGCATAATATCCTCCAGGTCCATCCATGCATCTCAAATTGTTGCCTTATATTCTTAAAGTGGTTTTGTAAGCATTGATTATCATAGCTTGATGAAAAATTAAAAGCCCTCAAAACTACTAATATTCTTGAAAATAATGCAGTTTGGTTTAGAAAAGTGTTACGTGTAAAGATTTTATAGTAAGCCATTTCTTATAGTATTTTATAGTAATTAAACTGATTGGAACCTAATTTTGTACATGCTAAAGGTATTATTTGCTATTAAGAATATTTTGTAATGTGAATTTATGCTTCAGTTTAGGAAAGAATAGTTGCTAGGAAAATAACACCATGACTAATCTTATAGGCTAAGATTGTCCAGATTTATAGCCTGATTCCACCACTTAGCAAATGTGTGATCTTAGATGAGTTATTTGACATATCTGAGCCTCGCTCCTCAAATATCAAATGGGGTATTCTTCTAGTTTTATGGTTCTAGGTCTCACATTTAGGTCTTTAATTTATTTGGAGTTTATTTTTATGTATTATACAAGAAAATGGTCCAATTTCATTCTTTTCCATGTAGCTGTACAGTTTTCTGAGCACCATTTGTAAACTATATTTTCCCATTGCATATTCTTGCCTCCTTTGTCGTGGATTCATTGACCATATAAACATGGGCTTATTTCTGGACTCTCTATTCTGTTTTACTGATCTGTGTGTCATTTTTGTGCAGGTACCACTGTTTTGATTATTCTAGCTTTTTATTATGTTTTGGAATCTGGGATTGTGCTACCTTCACATTTGTTCTTCTTTCTCAAGCTTGCTTTGGTCACTCAGGGTCTTCTGCGGTTCCATACAAATTTTCATATTATTTGTTCTAGTTCTGTGAAAAATATTGTTGGGATTTTGATAGGGATTGCATTAAGTCTGTAGATTGCTTTGGGTATTATGTTTATTTTAATAGTATTGGTTCCTCCAATCCATGAGCATGAACTATCTTTCTATTTGTTTGTGTCATCTTCAATTTCTTTCATCAGTATTTTATGGTTTTTGGAATACAGGTCTTTCACCACCTTGGTTAAGTTTATTGCTAGATATTTTATTATTTTTAGTGTAATTGTAAATGAGACTATTAATTTCTTTCTACTGCTTCATTATTAGGGTATAGAAGTGCAACACATTTCTTTTTTTTTTTTTTAAGATTGTATTTATTTATTTGACAGAGACAGCCAGCGAGAGAGGGAACACAAGCAGGGGGAGTGGGAGAGGAAGAAGCAGGCTCCTAGCGGAGGAGCCTGATGTGGGGCTCGATCCCAGAACACTGGGATCATGCCCTGAGCCAAAGGCAGATACTAAAGACTGCACCATCCAGGCGCCCTGCAACATATTTCTGTATATTAATTTTCTATCCTATGACTTTACTGAATTCATTTATCAGTCCTAGTAGTTTTCTTGGTGGAGTCTTTTGGGTTTATCTATGTATTTGGCATCATGTCATCTGCAAATAGTGAAAGTTTTACTTCTTCCTTACCAATTGGATGCCTGTTGTTTCTTTTTCTTGTCTGATTGCTGTGGCTAGGACTTCCAGTACTGTGTTGAATAAAAATAGAGTGGACATCCCTGTCATGTTCCTAATCTTACAGGAAAAGCTCTCTGTTTTTCACCATTGAGTGTGATTTTAGTTGTGAACTTTTCTCATATGGCCTTTATTATGTTGAGGCATGTTCCCTCTAAACATACTTTACTAAGAGATTTTATCATAAATTAATGTACTTTGTCAGATGCTTTTTCTGCATCTATCAAAATGATCATATGGTTTTTATCTTTTCTTTTGTTAATGTGATGTATCATACTGATAGATTTGCAAATATTGAACCATACTTGCATTAGTGGAATAAATCCTACTTGATATTGGTGAATGACACTTTTTAATGTACTTTTGGATTCAGCTTGCTAATATTTTGTTGAGGTTTTGTGTCTGTGTTAATCAGAGATATTGGCCAGTAGTTTTCTTTTTCTTTTTTTTCTTTTTTCTTTTTTTTTTTTTTTTTGTGGTGTCTTTTTCTGTTTTTGGTATTAGGGTAATGCTTGCCCTGTAGAATGAATTTGGAGTTTTTCTTCCTCTTCTGTTTTTTTGGAATAGTTTGACATGAATAGGTATTAATTCTTCTTTAAATGTTTTGTATAATTCACCTGTGAAGCCATCTGGTCCTGGACTTTTGTTTGTTGGGAGTTTTTTAATTACTGATTCAATATCATTGCTAGTAATTGTTCTGTTCAGATTTTCTATTTCTTTCTGATTCAGCTATGGGATGTTACATGTTTCTAGGAATTTACCCATTTCTTCTAGGTTGTCCAATTGGGATATAATTTTTCATAATATTCTCTTATAATCCTTTGTATTTCTGTGCTTTGATTGTTATTTCTTCTTCATTTCTGATTTTATTTGAGTTCTCTCTCTCATTCTCTGTTTCTCTCTTAAAATAAGACTGGCTAAAAGTTTATCAGTTTTGTTGCTCTTTTCAAAGAAGCAGCTCCTGGTTTCATTGATCTGGTCTATTGTGTTTTTAGTCTCTGTTTCATTTATTTCCACTCTAATCTTTATTATTTTCTTCCTTCTATTGGCTTTGGACTTTATTTGTTCTTCTTTTTCTATCCTTTAGGTATAAGGTTAGATTGTTTGAAATTTTTCTTGTTTTTTGAGGTAGGCTTGTATTGCTATAATCTTCCCTCTTTCAACAACTTTTGCTGCATCCCAAAGATTTTGGATCATTGTGTTTTCATTTTCATTTGTCTCCATGTATTGTTTATTTCCTCTGATTTCTTGGTTGACCCATTCATTGTTTAGTAGTATATTATTTAACCCCCATGGATTTGTGTTCTTTCCAGATATTTCCTTGTGAGTGATTCCTGGTTTCATACCATTGTGGTCATAAAATATGTATGACATGGTTTCAGTCTTTTTTAATTTATTAAGACTTGTTCTTTGGCCTAACATTTAATCTGTTCTGGAGTAGGTTCTATGTACACTTGAAAAGAATGTATATTCTACTGTTTTGGGATGAAATTTTCTGAAAATATCTATTAGGTTAGAAAATAGGCAGTGATTTCTTTGACAGCAGCTGTAGAGACATTTTTCTAGATATGTCTCCTCAGGCAACCAAAACAAAAGCAAAATTAAACTTGGAACTATACCAAAAGGAAAAGCTTTTGCACAGCAAAGGAAACCATCAACACAACAAAAGACAACCTACTGAATAGAAGATATTTGTAAATGATGTATTCAATAAGAGGATATATATAAAGACATACAACTCAACACCAAAATGGGCAGAGGACCTAAATAGGCACTTTTTTGAAAGAAGATAAACCGGTAGAAAACAGACACATGAAAAGATGCTCAACATCACTCATCATCAGGGAAATGCAAATCAAAACTACAATGAAATGTTACTTCACAGTTGTCACAATGGCTAAAATCAAAAACACAAGAAACAACAAGTCTTGGCAAAGATGTGGAGAAAAGGGAATCCCCGTGCACTGTTGGGAATGTAAACTGGTATAGTCACTGTCAAAAACAGTATGGAGTTTTCTCAAAAACTTAAAAGTAGAACCAGCACATGATCCAGTAATCACACTATTGGACATTTACCCAAAGAGTACAAAAAGACTAATTCAAAGCAATATACACACCCCTGTGTGTAATGCAACATTATTTATAATAACCAAGATAAGGAAACAACCCAAGTATCCATCCATAGATGAATGGATAAAGAAGATGTGGTGTGTGTGTGTGTATGTATATATATAATGGAATATTACTCAGCCATAAAAAAGAATGAGATACTGCCATTTGCAACAACATGGATGGACCTAGAGTTATAGTGCTACATGAAATATGTCCATGAAAGATATATCCTGTATGATTTCACTCACATGTGAAATTTAAGAAACAAAGCAAACAAACAAAGGAAGAAAAAAGAAACAAGAAAAACACTGGTAAATACCAAGAACAAACTGATAGTTGCCAGAGGGGGGAGGAGGAGGGATGGAAATAAAGGGTATCAAGAGTACACTTCCTTTAAAAAAAAAAAAAAAGTATATATATACATGCACTTAATGAGCACCTCATAATGTATAGAATCGGTGAATCATTATATTGTTCACCTGAAATAATAATACAGCACTGTATGTTAATTATACTTTAATTTTAAATTATATCAAATGGGGTAATAATAATAGTACCTATCTCTTAGGGTTTTAGTAATGATTAAATGAGTTAATATATTTGGAGCACTTAGGAAGGAGCCTGGCACATATAATACGCTAAAAAGTATAGCTGCTGCTGTCGTTACAGTTCTTGATCTTATTACCTGGATCTTTGCTAATTGAGTACCAGTGTAAGACTGAACTGCCACTGAGTTCACAACGTAATAGTTTGAATCACAGAGACGATAATTACACATTTTATAGGAAGAAAGTTCATAAAGAACACTTCACTTATATGTGGGGCACCTGGGTGGCTCAGTCAGTTGGGCATCCACCTCTTGATTTCAGCTTGGTTCACGGTCTCAGGGTCGGGAGATTGAGTCCTGCTTTGGGCTCACACTGGGCATGGAGCCTGCTTGGGATTCTCTCTCTCCATCTCCCTCTGCCCCTCCTCCCTCACTCCCTCATTCTTTCTAAAAATATAAAAATAAAATAAAAAAGAACACTTTGCTTATATGCTTACTCATCTTTTCAGTCATACCGAGTTTTACAATGTGAAAGGTAGATTTCAGATCAGAAGACACATTAGAATATACTAAGGAGAAAGCTTGTATGATAAGCATAAAAAAATACTGTTCATATAAATTCAGCAAATTTGTATCAGTAAAGGAATGTCATCAATTTTGGGTAGAGATTAGAGAAGTGAGGAAAGGAGAATTATTCCTAGCTGAGATAATGACTTGAGGATGACTTGAGGAAGGGTAGAATTACCCTTAGAATATATGTAGTATATTCAGTGGACTAGACTGTGTGTGTGTGTACATATATGAGAAAGAAATCTTCAGAATGTTTAAATTTGAATTAAATTCTGATGTTATGAAATCATTCCCTCTGCACACTGTTTTTGATAGCATTTTTTGAAATAGGGATATATCTAGTTCTAAGAACGTTGCTGTTACTATGCCAGACTCTGAGCAGGATGGGATGATTTTCTGATTATTCTCCAGTTGGGTCACAGTGTGATGGCTCAACCTAAGTTCTGTGTATTACTACTAAATGCTAACTCACTAAATTAAACCAATTTCCATTTTATCCAGTTAAAATGGAATGCAAAGAATTTTTTTAGACCTAAGACACAATATTATATCTAATTTACTGAAACCACTAAATGTCAGGTAGAGAAAAGTCTTGTGTAAGTAGGAATAATATAGTGGGGTTTGAAATGCTTTTTTAAGAAATTCTATAAAATCATGTAAAATGATTTGAGTTTTATAAATTTGTTAAATCACAAATAGCCCACATCGTTTTTAACTTAATATAATATTTGAGCCCATATTTTTGAAAGCATTAGAGCATTTAACCAATAGTTCTGAAAATGAATCACTTTGCCAGTCATAATGTATATACTTAAAATTCCTTCCCTTTATTCTTTCTTTTCAAATTTCTTCTCTTTATTCTGAATTTGGAAAATATTTCAATAAGTAAAAAAAATAAGCATGTTTTAAATGAGAGATTTTCCAAATTAGATAAAAATGAGGAAATAAAAACTTCATGCATTCATTGTAATATTGATTTTATCAGTGTGTTTCTGTAAAGATACTTAACTACTAACTCTAAATAGGTTCAACATAGTATATATTATGTAATTAATGATAACATAGAACTATGTTAACCCACAAAATACTTCCAGGGATTTACCAACAGCCACAAATTTAATTATGCAGTTGAAAATGTAGTTTTTTGTCTTTTTACATTCTTTCTTTATATCTAGATGGTACCATATTATATCCCAATGCAGCATATGATCTCCAGAATACGTTGCCACAATTAGAACAGAGCTTCAGAGCCTAACTTAAGCTTTAATGGTTATGGTTATTTCCATAATGCTAGAGAAAAATAAATCTTTGATCCAGTATTCCAGCTTCAGTCTCCTATTCAAAATAATCCAAAAGGCCAAAGATTTCAATACCTTTCACCTCTGCCTAATAACACAGTTCTGTTTTGTTTTTGATCCTTGGACAAGTCAGTTGGTTGATGTTTGTCTTAGTTTTCTCCTAGTGGGATTCAAGAAGATGATCCCAAAAGCTTTTTTAGCTTGAAACTTCCATTGATTTTCTCTTAGTAACTCACAGATTGCAACTCAGGGTAGAAATAGTGTTGTACACACTCATGTATCAGGTGTTAGATTAGGTTTGTATTTATACATCTGTGATCATTTTAATTTTTATCTTTTATTTATAGGAAGAATTATGTATTTCTCAATGGAATGGAATGTCATATTTTTATTTCAAAAGTGTGATACATTGGGTCACCCAAAATAATGACCCTATAAAATTCTAATAAGATTTTGATAATATTCAAGCATTTATCAATTAAATATTAAATACTGTATCAGCTTAAAATGGACACTAGAAAAAAAATCTGTTAGTACCTAACTTAAGCTATTTATAAAAGTCTTTGATGGTTCTAATTTGAGATAAAGATTATACAATGCCTTTTTCACTATCATCCTGAAATTCCCTTCATCTCTGCTCTGTGTTGTATACATGGTTTCTAGAATCCCATGGATTCTTCTTTACTTACATTCTTGTTTTGAAGGTACACATCCTCTGTTAACTTTCTGAGAGAGAATACAAGAGAGATAAATATTTAGAGACCTAAATATTTCAAAATATAACCATCATTTATTCTCACTTTAGATTAATAGTTTGGCGCATATGGAACTCTAGGAAGAAAAATTAGAATTGTGCAATAATTGCTGTATTATATTCTAATCTCAAATGTTGCTTTTGAGAAGTTTTTTTTTACCTAACCTTTGTGCGTGACCTGATTTTTTTTTTCTAAAAGTACTTAGAATCTGTATCTCTGGTTTCTTAAATTTTTCCTGACCAATAATAATGGTCTTTTCATTTGTTGTGTTAACTATTGGTTCCTATGAATCTAGACAATAAGGAAGTTCTGGAGAATTTTTTAATGTCATTCTTTTATAGTTTTCATCCTACAGTTTTTTTTTGTTCTTTCCTTTTGGAACTTTTGTTAGTCAGGAATTTAATTCCTTGGATTGATGCTCTACTTTTCTTATTTTTGATCTTTTTCTGATCTGTTTTCCTGTCTTGTTGGAATTCCTTTTTTGTATTTTCCTTTTTGTTAGAGACTCTCTCAAATATCCGGTATTGCTGATTGTTTATATTTTGGAGTGATGCACTGAATGATTACCTGATTAGACTATGCACAAAACGAGACTTTTTTGAACTTCTTGGGGTATTTGAATAAAAGACAGCTTTTTCATGGGAGAGATCATTTGAAGGTCTACTTCAGGACTATTTAGTTTCTCCAGAGAAGATTGGATCCTCCAATATTCTGCTTGACTAAACCTAAGCCAGAATGCTAGTCAGGAAAAAGGGTTTGAAGGGCTATTTGGTATATAGATTTTCACATAACCACACCAGCCTGTTTTCAGCACTTGGTCTTGAACTCTATTTTGCATTATGCTCAGAGTTCCTGAGCTTGAAACCTTTCCAGTTCTTTCCCAGCCTACCTTCTTTCCATTTTCTTGCAGAGATAGGGAAGGATATGTGTCTGGCTATATGGAGTGCGAAAGGAAATCTGAAAGTTTACTCTTAATCATCTTCCCTAATTTTCAGCCCCAGTAGATACCTGGCACTGTCGTTTTCTGAACTTCCCAAGGTTCTTTGGGTGAAGAAGCTTGTCTCTTGTTGGAATCTTAGGCATTTATACGTCGGCTTCTTTTACTCTGCAAATCTCGTCACCGCTTCTCCATATACTTTCTGCCTTCAGCTATTACAACCCATGATTGTCAGTATCTTCTAGTTTTATTTATAAAGTTTTTAGTTTCTCATTCTCCGTATTATTTTGAGGTGATTTTTGAGAAGAGAATGTGTAGAAATGTCTATACTCTGGCATCAGAAATTCTATCTTAAAACCAATTCTACATGTTTTAATGATTTCTCATTAAAATCTTTCAGTAGTTAGAAATAGTTTTAATAAATGAAGTTTTCCTTAATCTCTGACTTTTAAATATTCCATTTAAATAAATATTTAAGAATAATATTTTATTGTCTGAGATAGGTAATATTCTATTTCATTAGAGCAAGAGCGTGGCATTTCTTTTAGCAGCATTTCTAAATAAAAATAGCATACTACCAACATTTCGCCAAAAATGAAGATTCATCTCATTTCTGATACATTTATTAATCACGTACTATTTGCCAGAAATGGAGGTATTTGTTGCTCATTAAGCAAATATAGTCCTTCTTAAAGACAAGAGAAATGACTTTTTGAATGTTCTCGGTTCACTCATCAAGTTTGCCTGTGAAAAACACAATTTTGTTTTTAATAAAACTTTGAAAAAGTGGTCTGTGTTTATTGAGGAAGGTTAGATTTTTGTTTTAATGGTTACCTTTATACTTAACACCTTTTTAAAAAAGATTTTATTTACTTACTAGAGAGAGAACGAGGAAGAGAGAGAGAGAATGAGCAGGGAAGAGGGGCAGAGGGAGCAGGAGAAGCAGGCTCCCCGCTGAGCAGGAAGCCCAACATGGGGGCTCAATCCCAGGATTCTGGGATCATGACCTGAGCCAAAGGCAGACGCTTAACCAACTGAGCCACCCAGGCACCCCTAACTTATACCTTTTTAAATAATCTTTTCTAAGTCCCCTGTTATTTTACTTAACCTTTTACTGTGTGGTTCGTCTGTTTGGGGTTGGTATGCTTTAACTCTCATCTATTGTGTATATAACAGTTCTTTACTTTATTCTGTTTCCTTCTGTATCATATTTAGTTACATTTATATACATTATTTCTTCTTTTCCTAACATATAAAATTTGTACCTTACTCTTTTATCCTTACCTCTATTTTTATTTTAGTCATAGATGTCCATGTATACATTTTTAAATGTTTACCATCATTTCAAAACTCCTCCTCTGACTGACTCCTCAAAACAACTCATGGGCACAGAATTACCTAAATTCTATGTATTGAAATCTGTTTTTCTAGTCTTTATATTTAAAGGAAAGTTTGTCTTGGGGCGCCTGGGTGGCACAGCAGTTAAGCGTCTGCCTTCAGCTCAGGGCGTGATCCCGGCGTTGTGGGATCGAGCCCCACATCAGGCTCCTCCGCTATGAGCCTGCTTCTTCCTCTCCCACTCCCCCTGCTTGTGTTCCCTCTCTTGCTGGCTGTCTCTATCTCTGTCGAAGAAATAAATAAAATCTTTAAAAAAAATAAATAAAGGAAAGCTTGTCTAGATATAAAAATCTTTGGTTTGCCCTTTTTTTTAATTTTTAAAAATTTGCTGCTCAATTGTTGCCTTGTTTCATACGTTGCTTTTGAAAAGTCTAATACCGGTCAAATTATTTTGCCTTTATAAATTATTTGATTGTTGTACCTGGAGGTGTGGTTTTCTTGAAATGCAATAGTTTCACTCTGATACATCTACAGGTTGCTCATTATGGGTTCATTTTCTCAGGTATCCAGGGGGCCCTTTCAGTGTCTAGATTCAAGTGTTTCTTATTCTTTAAAAGTTTTTTAGGATAGTAGTTTTAAATATTAACTTTGTTCCCTTGTATTTTGGGGGAGGGGGATGCTCAAACAGTGTGAATGTTATTCCTCTTTTCCCTATTTCCATTATTCTTCTTTGACTCTTTTTACCTCCTTATTATCTCATTTTCATTCTCTTTTAGTTTCCTGCCTTTCTTCAGTGTCACTTATTAAATTTTCATTTGCGTTTATTCTTCCTTGGGCACCCTGTAATTTATTCTTCATTTCTGAATTGATTTTATCTTTGTCTTCCTTTCTCTTTGCTGAGTTCAGTCAACTCTCTTTCTGTTGTTTTATTTCTGTTCTTAGTTTTGGAATTTCAGATTCATGATGGGTTTTCATATCTTCAAATGCTTGTTTGACTATATTTCATTCCATTTGTGGTATTGCCTTGTTATTTTCTTCTGCCTCGGATTGATTTTCCTTGATGGAGTTTTCCTCCATTGATATGTATTGATTTTCATTTCTGATGTTTGGTAGCTATCTGTTATTCTTTCTTTTGGTCAGTGTGAGCATGTGTATGTGACGGTGGCGGGTGGGGGACTGTATTATGGCGCTTTAAGTGATTCCTAGTAAAAAGAAGTACCCCCTTCCATTAATATATCAAAATGCAGATTCTTTGGTGGATTTGTTTTGTGGGATGGGGATAGGAGTTGTTTTCAGTTTATTTTCTTCTGGGATAGGTTAGGGATTGTGATTTCTCCAACTTTGTGCTCGCTTTCAAAATCCTAAAATTTCCCTTTCCTTCTTTTCATCTTTATTGCTCAGTTGCCGAAGAGGCTTTTTTCTTGCCTGTTTTCTCTTCCTCAGGAAATATGCATTTTAAAGAACATCCCTTTAAAGTAGTGTACTTTTAATTTCCTCTTCGGATCTACTTGGATACCTATTTAATATTTTCATATTTAGGATAGAAATCACCTTTCTGACCATAGTTTTTAGTTTGACCTTAGGCCCAGTTACCAAATTCTCTTTACCCAACAGTTTTTCTCAAACTGCCTTTGCTCTCCACAAGGCCTCGTGGTAGAGTGGGGGTGGGTCATGAATGTAAGAGATCTTACAATGGAACTTGGTGGTTTTTCTCTTTTTAATTGTAGTTATTTTGATGTTTGGGCATTCTTTTTGTCTTCAGGTTATGCTACGGGCATGTTTTTTGTAGATTTATTTTTCTATCCTTGTTCTGTATTGTTTTGGAGAGAGATAAGACATAGGTGGCAGCCGTTGCTCAGCCACCTGGTATTCTCAAATTAATATGTTTTAACTTAATACCATCTTTTTTTCCACCCTCTCTCCAGTCTAAGTAAACTCATTCATTCAAAAAATATTTAAAATATTTTTCTAACTACATGCCAGGCATTGCTCTAGGGATGCAATAATGAATAAAACAGATGTTCTTGCCCTGCTAGATCCTACATTCCAATCATAGAGAGAACAAATAAAATAAATAAGTGAATGTATAACATAATGTTAGGTAGTGATGAATGCTGTGTTTAAAAATAAATAAAGCCATATAGGGGCGCCTGGGTGGCATAGTGGTTGGGCGTCTGCCTTCGGCTCAGGGCATGATCCCGGCGTTATGGGATCGAGCCCCACATTGGGCTCCTCTGCTATGAGCCTGCTTCTTCCTCTCCCACTCCCCCTGCTTGTGTTCCCTCTCTCTCTGGCTGTCTCTATTTCTGTCAAATAAATAAAATCTTAAAAAATAAATAAATAAAAATA
The DNA here is from genome assembly GCF_002007445.2 of Ailuropoda melanoleuca. Taxonomy (NCBI): domain Eukaryota; kingdom Metazoa; phylum Chordata; class Mammalia; order Carnivora; family Ursidae; genus Ailuropoda; species Ailuropoda melanoleuca. The sequence goes on from NC_048223.1 coordinate 77,890,048, forward strand.
AATAAAGCCATATAAAAATGACAAGTTTGAGTACATTGTAGTACTACCTAGAATAGTTGGTGAAAATCTCTTTGAGTAAACTATGTTATAGAACAGTAATGTATATCTTCTTATATTGCCATTTACCTTATATAAATCATAAAGATTTTACCACTGAGAAGATTTCCATGACAAATAATTTGATTCTTTATATAATAGAGTGGATGGCATGGTATATGGAACATGTACCAAATGAGAAGACTCTTAGAGAAGGTATAACCTCAAATTATCTACTCTTCAACTGTTTTCTCACCCTGCTTTAGAGAATTGATATTGATAGAGGATTATTTAAGGAACATAGAGTCTATCCTTTTCTCTAAAAACTACAAAGTTTTATGCTCGGACATCATTATTTACTTGGTCTTTACTCCCACCTGCATTGCTTTCACTGAGTTGTTTTGATATCAAGGCCATAGTCTTTCACCGAAGAATGTTATAGTAAATAGAATGAACTTGCTATTGAGAAGTTGTTGCAGACAGCATAGTCTTCTATATTCATCAGTGTCCTATATGTTATACACCATATGAGAAGTATGTTTTAGAAACAAATGTTTCTCGGGGTGCCTGGGTAACTCAGCCAGTTAAGTGTCTGCCTTGGCTGAGGTCATGATCTCAGGGTCCTGGGATCAAGCCCCAAGTGGGGCTCCCTGCTCAGCAGTGAGCCTGCTTATCCTCTCCCTCTGCCTGCTGCTCCCTATGCTTGTGCTCTCTTTCTCTGTGTCAAATAAATAAGTAAAATCTTTAAAAAAAATGTTTCTCATACAAAAATGTTATTTTTCATCTCCTCAAGAATGAAAGCCAGGTAACTGGATGTCTTACTTTTTGCCTTGGCTGTCAAGAAATGTAGAGCCAGATTCAGAGTTAATTGAAGACCCCTGTGCCATGTATTTCATTTTACCCCCAAACTTAACCTAATCTGAGTTATATTCTCCCTGATCTTTTTTTTTAAGCTGTCTCATTATTTATAGAACATGGCAGGGGTGAATATAAACAAGTAAGCAGATATATGAGACAGTAGACTGGAATTCTAGTGCCTCCTCAGATCATTAGTTATATAACCTTGGACTAGTAGAGCAACCTCCCTGAGGTTTAATTTTAAATATTTTACTGCAGAACCCTCTTTTCATGGGAAATAACTTGGAAGCCCAACATATGGACCAAATAATAGAAGAATGGCTGTGTTCAGGCTAATGTCATAGTTACAGGCAAACTAACTTTGATAAAAATTATTTTATTTTAATTACACTATAGTTAATATAGAGGTTATATTAGTTTCAGGTGTACAATATAGTGATTCAACAATTCTGTATATTACTCAGTGTTGGTCAAAGATAAGTGTACTCTTAATCCCCTTCACATTTTTACCCACCACCCAACTCCCCTCTGGTAACCATCTGATTGTTCTCTATAATAATGACTCTGCTTGGTTTGTCTCTTTTTTCCCCTTTGTTTTGTTTCTTGAATTCCACATATGAGTGAAATCATATATTATTTGTCTTTCTCAGACTGGCTTATTTTGCTTAGCATTATACTCTCTATACCCATCCACGTTGTTGCAAATGGTGAGATTTCATTCTTTTTTATGGCTGAATAATATTCCATTGTGTATATATACCACATTTCTTTATCCATTCATCTGTCAATGGACACTGGGCTGCTTCCATAATTTGGCTATTTTAAATAATGCTGCTATAAAATAGGCGTGCATATGTCATTTTTAATTAGGCTTTTCCTTGGGTAAATATCCAGTAATGTGATTACTGGATCATACAGTTGTTCTATTTTTAATTTTTTGAGGAACCCGCATACTGTTTTCTACAGTGGCTGTGCCAGTTTGCATTCCCACCAACAGTGCACAAGGGTTCCTTTTACTCTACATCCTCACCAATACTTGTTTCTTGTGTTTTTGATTTTAGGCATCCTGACAGGTGTGTGGTGGTATCTTATTGTGGTTTTGATTTGCATTTCCCTGATGATGAGTAATGTTGAGCATCTTTTCATGTGTGTGTTGGCTGGCCAACTGTATGTCTTCTTTGGAGAAAAATGTCTTTTCATGTCTTCTGTCCTTTTTTTTTTTTTAAAGATTTTATTTATTTATTTGACAGAGATAGAGACAGCCAGCAAGAGAGGGAACACAAGCAGGGGGAGTGGGAGAGGAAGAAGCAGGCTCCTAGCGGAGGAGCCTGATGTGGGGCTCGATCCCATAACGCCGGGATCACGCCCTGAGCCGAAGGCAGACGCTTAACCGCTGTGCCACCCAGGCGCCCCTTCTGTCCATTTTTTAATTGTATTTGGTTTTTTGGTATTGAGTTGTATCAATTCTTTATCTATGTTGGATACTAACTCCTTATCAGATATGGCATTTGCAAATATCTTCTCCCATTCAATAGGTTGTCTTTTAGTTTTGTTGATTATTTCCTTTGCTGTGAAGAAGCTGATGTAGTCCCCAGTAGTTCATTTTTGCTTTTGTTTCCCTGGCCTCAGGAGACATATCTAGAATTAATCCTAATTTTTGATCTAGATAATGTTAGAGCTACCTTTTGGAACAAAAAGGTACAACATGTTTTTCCTCCACTAAGACAGGTTTTATATTTTTAGTGGGTCCCCTTTTTGCCATCTTCGTAAAGATTTTTAGTTTCTCTATGTTGGATAAGAGTCTTAAGGATAATGAGTGGATTATTTATTATTCTAGATCAGTGATTTTCATACTTTAACATGCTTATTATTCTAGATCAGTGATTTTCATACTTTAACATGCTTGAAAATCACCTGGAAGGCTTGTGAAAACAGATTGCTATGCCCACCCACAGTTTCTGATTGCATAGGTCTGGGTGCTACCTGGGTTTTTCATTTTTAACAAGTTCCTGTTGATACTGTAGCTGCTGATTCAGGAATTACACTTTGAAAACTGTCCTAGGGACTGCTGGGTGGCTGGGTTGGTTAAGCGGCTGCCTTCAGCTCAGGTCATGATCTCAGGGTTGTGGGATCGAGCCCTGCCTTGGGTTCCTTGCTTCACGGGGAGCCTACTTCTCCCTTTCCCTCTGCCACTCCTGCTCATGCTCTCTTTTTCTCTGTGTCAAATAAATAAATAAAATCTTAAAAAAAAAATAAAACTACTGTCCTATATCAGTATTAAAATGCATTTTAGGCACTTTTCTTATCTTAAAAATTATATCAAATGATATAACTTAGCCAGAAGATAATATCTAAGTAATATATTATCTGAAAAATAGTATTTCATTAACATATAAGCTTTCAATATCATAAAGTTTTCATAGCTAGTGTCATGAGTTATCTATACCTTTTTGACTTCCTGTGTTGCTGTTGTGAGTGGCTGGATACTAATCAGGTAGCAGTCAAGGTTGGCTTCAGCAATAAAGAAATTATTCAAGTCTAAAAGCAGTCCTTTCCCTTTGACATGCTGGCAGCACGAAGGAGAAAAATGTCAGGGTCAATGTAAGTGCATTTGTTGGCAGTTTAGCTCTTTCCTATGTTTGAAGTGCACTTTTAATATGTACATGTATATTATTTATTGCTTCTGAAAATACTATGGAAAAAGAATGAGTTATGGAAGCAAGCCAGATGTCCCTAACCAGATAGATGGATAAACCAGGTAGATGTATTTGCAATGGAATATTATTCAGCCATAAAATGTAATAAATATACAATATACCTCAACATGAATGAACTTCAGAAATGTTATGCTAAGTGAAAGAAGCCAGACATAAAAGATCATATAATGTATAATTCCATTTATATGAAAACCGAGAATACATAAATCCATAGAAACAAAAAAGAGATTAGTGGTTGCCAGTGACTAGGAGTAACTTTTTAATGAGTGATGGGGTGATGAAAATTGTTCAAAACTAAATAGAGGTGATGGTTGTACAACATTATTAATGTACTAAATGATATTGAATTGTTCACTTCAATGTGGTTGATTTGGGGGCACCTGGGTGTCTCAGTTGGTTAAGCATCAACTTTTGATTTTGGCTCAGGTCATGATCTCAGGGTCATGGGATTGAGCTCTGAGTTGGGCTCTGCTCTCAGCAGGGAGTCTGTTGAGATTCTCTCTCCCTCTTCCTCTACCCCTCCCTCCCACACATGCATGCTCTCTCTCTCTAATAATAAATAAATAAATATTTTTAAAAGATAAATAAAAATGGTTAATTTTATGTTATGTGAATTTCACCTCAGTTAACAGTTGTTAATTTTAGGGGCGCCTGGGTGGCACAGCGGTTAAGCGTCTGCCTTCGGCTCAGGGCGTGATCCCGGTGTTATGGGATCGAGCCCCACATCAGGCTCCTCTGCTATGAGCCTGCTTCTTCCTCTCCCACTCCCCCTGCTTGTGTTCCCTCTCTCGCTGGCTGTCTCTATCTCTGTCGAATAAATAAATTAAAAAAAAAAAAAACAGTTGTTAATTTTAAACCTGAGTTTTATTTTTTTAAGTGCCCCCTTTATTTATTTAAGTAAACTCTGTTCCCAGTGTGTGGCTTGAGCTCACAACCCCAGTATCAAGAGTTGCACGCTCTACCGACTGAGACAGCCAGGTGTCCCTGAATTCTGTTTTTGAGATGAAAGGGGCCCTGAAGATCATCCACCCAACTTTTTTCTATTTTTTATAATTGAAGAAACCAAAGCTCATCAAGATTAAATATACTGCTCAAATGTTTCAAAGTAGCTTGTCTAAAACCTAGACTAGAATTTCTAGTCCAGTCATTTCTTTTTTTTTTTTTTAACTATAGCATGCTATTATACTATCTGTTGCTATTTTTTACATTTCAGGGGGACATACTACTCTAGTTTTTACTTCTCCATAAAAATAAAGACGAGGAAAGATAGCTCATTTGTGCCACTTTCTTTTTTAAAAAGGTGAGAATAGCAGCGTTTTTTTCAGTAAATTGCCAAGAGCAGGCCAAAGTTTGAATTAGAGGAGCACTCCTCTCTATAATACCTTGGCAATCAAAGAAGCCACTCTGTATTTTCATTGTGGTCTACAGTTGCCTGGTTTGTGAACCCCAAGCTTCTACCGCAATTGTGATTATTTGTTTTCTTAAATAATCTCTATGCCCAACATGGAACTTGAACTCACGACCCCAAGATCAAGAGTCACATGCTCTACTGGCTGAGCCAGTCAAGCACTCCAATTATGATTTGTTTTTAAAAGTTCAAAAATTGTCTTCAAAAACATTGGTTAGCTTTATTAACATATTCCACCACCAACTCTACTTCTAGGGAGAAGCATTGGGTGGGATTGAGGGGTGGAGATGGGGAGCAACAACTAAAACGGGATATCAGTATCCTATGGAAATTGGTGTAATACTCAAATGTAAGCAATTTGTGTTGTTTTAGTGTTAGCCTCAGAAAGCCTAGTCAGATGTTCTCAATTCAAGATAGGACATTAGGAAATGCAATTATAGTTTCATTCTCTCTATAAACCCACTTTAACCTTCAATTCCTTCATGCTCTTTATTATTAAGAGGAAACGAACTCTCATTACCACCTTACATTGGATTTCTTGCTAATATTCTCTACCAACTTTCTTTTTATCTTAGTGATTGTTTTCATTTCCACTTAGTAGTGTGTATTTCTTTCTTTTCCTTTAGTTCAAGAGTCAGCAAAGTATGACCCTTGGGGCAGATTTCACCCACTGCCTGTTATTGTGAATAAAGTTTTATTCAAACACAGCCATGCTGTCTTTTATGTATTGTCTATAGCTGCTTTAGTGCTACAATAGCAGTGTTGGGTATTGCAATAGAAATCATATGCCCCACAAACCTAAAATATTTTCTCTTGGGCCTTTAACAGAAACATTTGCCTGCCCTTGCTTTTGTTGACTAAGTGGAAGGTAAAGAACAGATTCTAAAGAGTGAATAAATATCACCGGCAAATGAAAGTATATAGGAAAATAGAGAATTTCTACTTAGGCTAGCTAGAAGACCCATGTGGTCAGAATAAGAGTTTCATGAAGGTGAATCATCACAGGTAATGCAGGAAAGATAGATTAGACGATTTTTAATGCCGTATCAGGGACTTAAATGTATTATTAGGAAATGAGCCATTTAAGGTCTTTGAGCAAAGGAATTTTGCCAAAACAGGAAACTGTTGCAGCTGTGTTTACAAAGTAATGAAGGTACATTAATGGGAAGTTAATACTAATGTTGTATTAATGAGAAAGATGGCATAGTTGGAAGAGTTACTACAGAGTTAAAAATTGATTGGATATGGGTGCCTGGGTGGCTTAGTCAGTGAAGCTTCTGCCTTCGGCTCAGGTCATGATCCCAGGGTCTTGCTATTTCCTCTCCCTCTGCCCCTCCCAGCCTGCACATGTGTTCTCTTTCTCTCTCACTCTGCTATTTCTCTCAAATAAATAAATAAAATCTTTTTTAAAAATTGACTGGACATTAAACACTGGATTTGAGGACAAAGGTAATAGTAATTCTTAAATTCAAACTTCATTGAGCATAAAATGAGAAATTACACGTATTTGGAAAGTGAAGAGCTAATTTTTTTAAAGATTTTATTTATTTATTTATTTATTTGACAGAGAGAGAGACAGCCAGTGAGAGAGGGAACACAAGCAGAGGGAGTGGGAGAGGAAGAAGCAGGCTCCCAGAAGTGCATGGAGCCCGATGTGGGGCTCGATCCCAAGACCCTGGGATCACGCCTTGAGCCGAAGGCAGACGCTTAACGACTGAGCCACCCAGGCGCCCCTGAAGAGCTAATTTCTATGGAAGGTTTAAGTTAGCAGAGAGGGATTATAACACACTTTCATTCTTTCATTATACACTCTTTCATTCAAATTTAAGGCTTAAGGAGTTGTGCACATATCCCATTAATAAGTATTATGGTTATTTTTGAAGTAAAAAATATTTTGTTAAATTTATATGTATTATTTTCTTTTTTTTTTTTTTAAGATTTTATTTATTTATTTGACAGAGATAGAGACAGCCAGCGAGAGAGGGAACACAAGCAGGGGAGTGGGAGAGGAAGAAGCAGGCTCATAGCAGAGGAGCCTGATGTGGGGCTCGATCCCGTAACGCCGGGATCACGCCCTGAGCCGAAGGCAGACGCTTAACCGCTGTGCCACCCAGGCGCCCCTATATGTATTATTTTCTTAAACCAGCTATTAAGTTGTTAGGATTATCAGTACTTAGGTTATTTGGACCTGTCTGTTAAAAAACAAAAAACAAACAAACAAAAACCTAGAACTGTTAGGCCTTAGAGCACCTTTACTTATACCCTAAGGGTGCTGAGAACTGAGAAAGTTTCAGATCCTCTGAACTAAAGAGTTGTCCAGCTCTGAAATGAATATACTCTTCTCTTAACATGTGAAAATGCAGCAGTTCTTTTTTTCTTTTCTTTTTTTCAAAATAGCATTTCAGTTACATGGGAATCTAGGTGGACTCTCAACGAAAATTTAACCAGATATTTTTAAATTACCTATACACCTTATACACTGTGCTTCGTACTGGAGCAAACATTTTTAAAAGTACACTGGCCCTTAAGGTTCGTTACAGTCAGGTAAGGGCGTTAAGGCAAATGCAAGTTGTTTAAAAATAAAATAAAATTCTCTTGGTCATTTCATCCTATTACATATTAAGGAGGTTCAAAGAAGAATGAGTACATCTTGGTGGGAACATAGTTAAGTCTTTGTGGGGTGAAATTCAGATTTAAATTCAGATTTAAATGGGCCTTGATGGAGGGGTAAATTCCAACAGGTAGTGGATATTTCAGATAGAACAACTCAGAAGACTTATGTTGGGAGAAGCAAATCATTCTGTATGCTTGAAGCAAGGACGTATGTTGTGGAGTCATAGAGGTTACAGCTGGTTTACTGTGGAAGTTGGAGTATTTTGTGGAGAGTTTTGAATGCTGGGGTGTGAGGCATTTGGATTTAATTTGCTAGGAAAAGAAGAGTGATTAGGGTGATTAATCTGTCAGCAGGATATAGGATGATTAAATCAGGGAAAGAGAGGAGGCAGAGCTTTTGGAAAGGGAATGATGGATTTTGTTTTATGTATTTATATTTCAAAGGAAATACCAAACTGTATATGACGTTAAAGAGCATACTTTTGTTCAACATTGTAACTGAGAGTTATAACCGTAGAACTCACCATTCATGCAAAAACAAAACTTTCTAATGTTCTTTGTATTACTTCAGAAATAATAATAAAATGGAAATGCGTGAAGCACATATAACATGACAAACACTGTATTAAGCACTCATTTAGTTCTTACAGTGTCCTTGATAGGCTTTACCATTCCCATTTTTTAGATGAGAATGAGGTGAGGCCTAGGGAAGTTATGTAACCCCAAATCAAAGTTAAATAGTAGTCAGATTGGCAAAACTGTTAAAAATAAATATGCTGTTGGGGTATCTGGCTGTCTCAGTCAGTAGAACATGCAGCTCTTGCTCTCAGGGTTGTGAGTTCAAGCCCCATGTTGGGTGTAGAGTTTGCTTATAAATAAGTAAATAAGTATACTGGTTTGTTTAAACTTTCTGGTGCTGAGAATTGAGTGAATCCTGTCAGATTATTTTCATCTGGCTTAGACATGGCTCCTCTCATTATTTTATTTTTCATATCATTCCTGGTCCCTAATCCCATTCCTCTTCTCACCATGGGAACTCTAATGTGTTTGATATGAGTTTTATATCCTTGAAAAATGTATCGTTTTTTTAGATGCGTGTTTACATTATACACAATATATAAAAGTATGAACTATATAGCTTGTCCAATCTGATGTATATATTTCTAGTTTATTGCTTTTAATCTCTATATAATAGTTGCATTTACCTCATTTTCCTTATCTTTTCCCCCTAGAAATGGACTTGCAGGATGCCTAACACTGCCTTTCAGTTCCAGCAAAGCTGTGATTAATATCCTATGTATATTCACCTAAAACCTATCTTCTTTCCACTATGTCTTGCTGCCTCCTGTTACATGCTTTTTCAGGAGATTATTTCAGATGGAAGAAAAGCTAACTTCTGTGTTCATAGAACAGTTAAGATTGCAGGTATTTTAATCCCTAAAAAGATTAAAATATATGTGGAATGAGTGATTTCATTGATGCTTCCAAAAGGAGCCGCATAGGCAGGAAGACCTAGGTAAATTATTTTGTTCCATTAATGCATTACATTCAGTCAGTGGTAACAAGTATTTGCTAGTGCATTTGTTCTGGCTTTTTTCTTTTAGTGATTCCATTGCTGTCATTGGTATGAAGTAGTGCATATCATAACATGGTAATTGTAGATGATTTATACATTATCTTAATGGTTGTCAAAGTCAGTATTTTCCTTACAAGCACATAGGAACTATGCTTTTTCATAATTCATATTTGATCCTCCCTCTCCTATAAGGAAATACATTTTACACTCTCTGGGAGTTTTACAAAACATGTAGATCCTATTAAGAAGAAAACATTACTATTTGGTTGTATTTTTTTTTTTTTTTGGCTTCTCGTTTATTCATTCTTTCAACCTCATTCTCTGATGAGTGTTACTGTGGCACCTTCATCATGCTATGGAAAACAAACTAATAAATGTGTTTTTTAGAACAGACAGCAGTGGTATGTCCTCAGACACAGCGTCTGGTACATTCAGCCCTCTCATCATTGGTAGTCTAGGTTTGGGGGCACTCTTCGGTTGGTTAAAGATTTTTCTGTTACCACATTTCCTTTTTAATTTTCTCTTTTGCTGTTGTGAATAGTGATTTAGGTTTACCAAAGTCACCAGTCTCATATTTAGTTTTTTTCCTTTTTTCTGCCATCTACTTGAAGAAGTAAAATAGACTTACTCCCTATATTTATCTGCTCTTACTCTTGTTTACCAAATTAAGCTTCTCTCCATTTATAAACACCTCGTTTGTGTAGAGATTTACTTCAGGTAACAAAATATTTTGTCATTTAAATAATTTTTATCAGAAGAGAATTGAATGGCATCACCAAATATTGAAAAATAAAAAAATTAAAATTATCCATAATTTTTCTACTCATATTTAACCATTTTACTCTGGGTGCATTCTCTTCCACTTTTTTTCCTTTTGATTTAGTGTAGGTTATAACCGTATTTTGTACACACTATTTGTATGCTGTATGTTTTATTTAATATTTTTTACATGGTGTAAACATTTTCCACTTTTCCATTTAGTTTTCATAATCATAATTTTTACCATAATCATAATTTTTAAATTTTTCAAAGTATTCTGTAGAGCAGCAACGTCCAATAGAAATATAAGTCACATATCACTGAAAATTTTCTAGTAGCCACATTGAAAAAGTAAAAAGAAACAGGTAAAATTAATTACTAATTTTCTAACTAATTCTAATTAACTAATTCTAACTCATCCTAAAATTAATATTTTAGATTTTTCATTTCAGCATGTAATTATATAAAATTATTTACATTTTTTACATTCTTTTGTTCATACTAAGCCTTTAAAATTGGTAAAGACGTGCACGTCTATCTTAAATTTACAGCAGTCAGTTCAGTCACTAAATTGTCAGCAATCAAAATGAAATGTAGCCCTACCAAAACAATAAAATTATGTTTAGCAGAAAAATATTGTCCACAGCTTCTATTTCTAAATTTAAATAAATTAAATTAAAACCAAGTTACACAGTCGCACTAGCCGCATTGCACGTGTTTATTAGCTACATGTGTTCTTACATTTAAATTAAAATTAAATAAAATTTGAAATTCAGATCTTCAGTTGAACTAGTCACATTTTTTTTTAACTAGCCACATTTTAAATGATCAACAGCCAGGTTTAGAGTGGAAAAGTAGAAAGAATATGCCAATTCTTTCTTAGCTATTTCTTTCTCAATCATTAAGTATTTACACTGTTTCCAGGTTTTCAGTAAAATAAATACTATACTGGTGTGTTCATGAAAGAATATTTTCCCATATTTTAGATTATTTCTTTAAAGTAGATTCTCAAATATAGAATTATTGGGTCAGAGTATGAATTTGTTTGTGGCTCCTCATGTGTATTTTCAGATTATTTTCTGAGAAACAGTATCAGTTGCACTCCCATCGGCAGTATTAATATATTAATTTCACCAACCTTTCTTCATCACTGAAGAACCTTTCTTCACCATGTTGTTTCTTTAATTGCTAGAAAGAAATACTTACCTATATATTTATTTACTACTATATTTCTTTTTTGCTTTTAATGGAATGCTTTTTCATGTTCTTGGCTCATTTATCTGTTGGTGTCCTCATGTTTGTTTAATTCTTAATCTATTTTTAAAGCTCTTTATAGACTATAGATATTAACCCTTATCATATTTACTGTAGACATTTTTCCTGGTCTTTTCTTTGTTTTTGTTTACCTCTCCTAGCATTGGAAGAGAATCAACTGAAGGTTAATTTTTCTATAGCAAATCTTTAGATAATTTTCTCTGTTGAGGCTCAAAAGTCATTTCTACTCCAGAATTTTGACATGTACTTCATTTTATTATAGATCGTCTATGTTTTTTTTAAAAAGAAAAAATAAAACTCTTTAATCAAACTGGAATTTATATAGTTCTGTATTTGCAAGAAAGAAAACTAAATTACAAGTTCTTAATCTTTAGTCAAAATCCAGAGCTTACTACTTGTAGATAAAACTCAAAAGGTTACTGACCTATGTCTCCTGCTACTGTGTGTGAAATTTTACCCAAATAGCTTCAAATAGATTGGTTTGAATGCTTCAAAATAACATGACTTATTTCTACCCTGTTATATTTTAATTAGAGTCCTTTTCTAAACAAAAGGTCCTTTCTCCCCCAATATCACTGTGTACTTACATTTGATAATTATAAGGCATGATACTCTGTGTAGCTTTAGTCCCTTTTTAATCAATATTTTTATACTTCCAAGACTTCCAGGATCCCTAAAATTTACAATGTACATGCACTCACGTGCACACACAGGCACTTCTGTTCTTTAGATAATTGTTAATGGAAATAATAAACAGAATTTGTACTCTTAGGTAAGGACAATTAAAAAGAACCCGAAATGATTTTCCTGAATTAAAGTATATACTGGTAAAGAGTTAGAAGAGCAAGTCCTTTCCTTATCTTTTAGTATAGCTTTGTATACTAAATTTAGTATAGCTTTGTATATTTTAGTATAGCTTTTAGTATAGCTTTTTTTTTTTTGTATACTAAATTTAGTATAGCTTTGTATATTTTAGTATAGCTTTTAGTATAGCTTTGTATACTAAATTTGTACTCTTAGGTAAGGACAATTAAAAAGAACCCGAAATGATTTTCCTGAATTAAAGTATATACTGGTAAAGAGTTAGAAGAGCAAGTCCTTTCCTTATCTTTTAGTATAGCTTTGTATACTAAATTTAGTATAGCTTTGTATATTTTAGTATAGCTTTTAGTATAGCTTTTTTTTTTTTGTATACTAAATTTAGTATAGCTTTGTATATTTTAGTATAGCTTTTAGTATAGCTTTGTATACTAAATTTGTACTCTTAGGTAAGGACAATTAAAAAGAACCCGAAATGATTTTCCTGAATTAAAGTATATACTGGTAAAGAGTTAGAAGAGCAAGTCCTTTCCTTATCTTTTAGTATAGCTTTGTATACTAAATTTAGTATAGCTTTGTATATTTTAGTATAGCTTTTAGTATAGCTTTTTTTTTTTTGTATACTAAATTTAGTATAGCTTTGTATATTTTAGTATAGCTTTTAGTATAGCTTTGTATACTAAATTTGTACTCTTAGGTAAGGAACAATTAAAAAGAACCCGAAATGATTTTCCTGAATTAAAGTATATACTGGTAAAGAGTTAGAAGAGCAAGTCCTTTCCTTATCTTTTAGTATAGCTTATAACAATTTAATTTCTTACATCCCCCTGTGCAACATTTAAGCTACACCAAGACGGGCTCCTGGGTGGCTCAGTCAGTTAAGCGTCTGCACTCAGCTCAGGTCATGATCCCAGGGTCCTGGGATTTAGCCCCACATGGGGCTCCCTGCTCAGCAGGGAGCCTGCTTCTCCCTCTCCCACTCCCCCTGCTTGTGCTCGCTCTGTCTCTTTCTCAAATAAATAAATCTTTAAAAAAAAAATAAATCACACGAAGAAATCCTTAGAGTAGTTGGATGGCGATTTATTTACAGTTGATTCCTGAAGAATGCAGGGGTTGAGGGGGACCAAAACCCTGCGCAGTTAAAAATGTGCGTATAACTCTTGACTCACCCAAAACTTAACTGATAATATTTAACTACTGTTGACCAGAAGCCTTACGGATAACATAAACAGTCTATTAAATACATATTATAATAAAGTAAGCTAGAGAAAACATATTATTAAGAAAATTCTAAGGAAGAAAAAATACATTTATAGGACTGTACTGTATTTATCCAAAAAGATGTGTGCATAAGTGGACCTGTGCAGTTCGAACACATGTATTTGAGATTTCTAAACATTAGGTCTGGCTATGCTAAAATGGTTCTTTGGCTCTGCCTTAGTCTTTCCCCATCCCTCCTACTCTTACCTTTTTGTTCTGTTTTGTTTACCGTTTTAATGGATAAAATCATCTTGCCTCACTCTCAGTGCTGATTAATATTATCAGATCTCTTAAGTGTTAGAATCTGCTTTGCTTTCTGGTGCTCGTAGGGACAAAGAGTAATAGGATTAACTGTTGTATAGACCGAAATTCCCGATTAGAAAAATCACAAGAGTTTGTTGATTATATAGAGTATTTTTCTAAACTATAACCATTTAAACTGTTGGCATATTTTTATTGCAAACCTGACACTTGAAAAAAAATTTTTTATAATGGCACTGTTTTTATTTTTGGTGATAATACAGTCTAGAACGTGTGGCCTAGCAAAGGTTATAAATCTAGGAAGGAAAATTATGGTTGGCATCAACTTTAAGCCTTTGCACTATAACGAAATACAAATCCTAAATTGTTTAAATACTAAATATTTACTTAATGTAAAACAAGAGACTATTCAAAAATGGAATTAATTTAAATTGTGAATTTTCCTCATTTAAAAGTTGATAGTTTTTGTGTATTTTTTATAAAATTAACAAAATGGAAGTTATATTGTCCACATCACAATACTCTTGTGTCGCATTTTAAAGTAAAACACACATATACACATTTGGAATGAGGCCAAATTTAGACTCCAGGGGCATACTGTTCAGTACCTTAAATTACAATCAGATGTATTTTAGCACAGATCAAATTTTCAGTCCAAAGTTGTTGAGAAGCCTAATTATTTGACCAGGTTACTATTTGTGTAGACCATTCTATGGCTGTCTGTGGTTAATCCACAGCTGGCAGAATACTAGCTCTGGGACGTTTTTATTTCATGCTGGAATAGTTTGAGGAGAAATGGGAGGGGGGTTAGCTTTAAACGCTCCTCATTAAGTGAAAGACTAAAAAGCAAGTACATACATATTACTATGGAGACAAGATGCTATATAAACTGTTCATTTTAATTCTCCAAATGACAAAAATAGCAAAGGAAACAGCTTGGATGTTCATAGTTTGCAAGTGACATGGCAGTTGGTTAAAAAAGTAAGGTAAAAACATTTAAAAAAAGAACGTTACCTAAGACTAAGACTTGTTACCTTTTAGAACGGTTGAATATTGGTAAAGAATTAATGGATTGGGATTTTTAAATAATGAGAAAATATTATGTTATTATAATAAGGAAACATTTTTATTAGAATTTCATTAACAATACTTTAAAGTAATAAACAATTATACTGTAAAATTCTCTCTTAATATCTCAGAGTTTATAAGGGCACTAAACCCTTCAAATCCAAGTATACATGACTCCTACCTCAAAGTTAATTTTTTAATATTCTTTTAATATTCATTTGAAAGTAATAGAAAAAAATGTGTTTTTGTCTTTTTAAACTTTTTAAAGTTTACATGATGGAAGTGGTTAGTCCCTTAGTTGTAGTTGAATATTTCAATAGCCCTTTTGTAATTTTAAAAGAAGTTTCCTTTACATTTTCAAGGTTATTTCTTCCGTTTATAAGTTAACTTTCTTTCCTTCTGGTTCCCACTGCCCTAACTTCTCTGGTTCCTTATTCTTTCTCATCATCCTCCTTGTCTTGTTTCTTCATTCTTCTCTTTCTCCAGTAGATCCTTCAATTTAACACTCTTCTTAAAAACAACTCTCACACTTCTCTCCCCCAGTAAAATATCTTTTTGCTCTTTTCTATTACCTATTCAAACTAGGGATATTATCTGTAGGCATTTGAATCTAAGCTTCATCACATATAGACTGTATGACCTGAGTGGACATTTCTTCCCTTACCTATTTTGCCTTTTTTATTCATAAAATGAGAATAACAGTGTTCACCTCATAGGTTTGATATAAGGGAAAAAATGATAACTGAGTTAAGACACATAAAGCTTTTGGTATAGTGCCTGGAACACAATAATTGCTCAGTAATTTTCAGATGAGTCTATTATTTTTCATTAATAAATCTTCCAAAAATAATTTGTAATCTTTACCCCTGCTTTCTCACCATTCTTTCTTTAACAGCTGACTTTTTTTTTTACCTTTATCCCATAAGTACTTTCTCTTAATCATCAAATCCAGTGGCTTTTCCTCATCCTTTCTTTCTCTATCCATTGATAGCACTGGGTACCTTTAAGTAACTTCTTAAAATTTCCTTGTTAGATTTCTCTGTCATCATTTACTGTCCTCATTTGCCTTCCTCTTGTTCTCTCCTTGTACATTTTTCTTTTCTGCTTTTGACTGTTGTTGAATTGTTGCTGTCCAGATTAACTTTCCTTTAAATTTTCACACAAAGTTGTTATTCCTTTCTTTCAAGGAAGTCTTCATTACCCATCATATATCCCCACCCCACATAATTGACTCCTTACCTGCCACTCGAGGCCTTTTGCATTCTTGACTCCACTGGCCTTTCCAACTTTATCTTCTGTTGCTCTTTGTGTATTCCTTCACTCGTGCACCATTCAAACCAATTTCCCGTGTAAGCATCACGTTTTTGCTTGCACTTTTATCTAGAAGACATAAGTCATTTTTTTTATAGGTCACATCTGATGCTTTATTGCGCATTTAGGGGAAATTACTTTTTTTTTAATAATAATTTTTTATTATGTTATGTTAGTCACCATACAGTACACCCTTAGTTTTTGATGTAATGTTCCATGATTCTTTATTTGCGTATAACACACAGTGCTCCATGCAATATGTGCCCTCCTTAATACCCATCATCGGCCTATCCCAATCCCCCACCCTCCTCCCCTCTGAAGCCCTCAGTTTGTTTCCCAGAGTCCATAGTCTCTTGTGGTTCATTCCCCCTTGTTAACCCCCCCCTTCATTCTTCCCTTCCTTCTCCTACCGATCTCCCTGCTATTTCTTATGTTCCATAAATGAGTGAAACCATATGATAATTGTCTTTCTCTGCTTGACTTATTTCACTTAGCATAATCTCCTCCAGTCCCGTCCATGTTGCTGCAAATGTTGGTAGTCGTTCTTTCTGATGTCTGAGTAATATTCCATTGTATATATGGACCACATCTTCTTAATCCAGTCATCTGTTGAAGGATATCTTGGCTCCTTCCACAATTTAGCTATTGTGGACAATGCTGCTATGAACATTGGGGTGCATATGGCCTTCTCTTCACTACGTCTGTATCTTTGGGGTAAATACCCAGTAGTGCAATGGCTGAATCATAGGGTAGCTCTATTTTTAACTTTTTAAGGGACCTCCACACTGTTTTCCAAAGTGGCTGTACCAACTTGCATTCCCACCAACAGTGTAAGAGGGATCCCCTTTCTCCACATCCTCTCCAACAATTTGTTGTTTCTTGCCTTGTCAATTTTTGCCATTCTAACTGGCGTAAGGTGGTATCTTAGTGTGGTTTTGATTTGAATTTGCCTGATGGCTAATGAACAATGAGACTGAAGAAAGAGAAATTAGGGAATCGATTCCATTTACAACAGCACCAAAAATCATACGGTATTTCTGAATTAACTTAACCAGAGAGGTAAAGGATCTATACTCTAGAAACTACAGATCACTCTTGAAAGACATTGAAGAAGACACAAAAAGATGGAAAAACATTCCATGCTCATGGATCGGAAGAATAAACATAGTTAAAATGTCTATGCTACCCAGAGCAATCTACACTTTCAATGCCATCCCGATCAAAATACCAATGACATTTTTCAAAGAGCTGGAACAAACAGCCCTTAAATTTGTGTGGAACCAGAAAAGGCCCTGAATTGCCAAGGAATTGTTGAAAAGGAATAACAAATCACGTTACCTGATTTCAAGCTATACTACAAAGCTGTGAACACAAGTCTACTTTTAAATGGCTTTTTTTAACATTTAAGATGTAGATAAATAGCATTTTAAAATATACCTTTCCTGACATAAAATTATAATTAAAATATTTTTCTATTACTGAGTTATTTTTTCATTATTTGAAAATTTCAAATCAGAATCTTCCTAAAAAATTCACTTCCGGCATAAGTTAACAAGCTATGATTTTAGTAAACTAATTTCATTTTTTTAATAAGTGGTATGTCACTTATAAGAATCCAAACTGTTGGGACACCTGGGTGGCTCAGTCATTTAAGCGTTTGCCTTTGGCTCAGGTCATGATCCCAGGGTCCTGGGATCGAGTCCCTCACCAGCCTCCTTGTTTGGCGAGGAGCCTTTTTCTCTCTCTGCTTGCTGCTCCCCCTGCTTGTGAGCGCTCAAGCTCTCTCTCTCTCTCACTCTCTCTCTCTCTCTGACAAATAAATAAATAAATCTTAAAAAAAAAAAAAGAATCCAAACTGTTTATAAGAAGCTGAAAGGATCCAATCTGCCTTCATTACTATTTCCCTAATTTAAATGTGATTATTGTCTCAAATGTGACCTTTGAAATATTTTTTCTTATGTGGATTCCCAAAATTCTTTCAGCATTGAGTATACAAATCTAATATGAAATAAGTGATGTGTTATACTCTGACATAATGGCACATTCTAAGCATATTGTACTCATATGATAGATTTTTTTCTAATCAAATGCTGCTGTTTTCTGCCTTACATTTTATAACTGTATTTTAAAGTTTGTATTATATAGATGATTTTTTTTTTTATAGATGTCTTTTATTCTGACTGAGAATGACTCTGTGGAGATGGCATTTTTAATTTCCCCTCCTTTTTTTCTTTATCCAGGGCTTTTTTCTTACAGTTTCCCCTGAGTCGGTTTTAAAAGTGGCTAAACATGCTTCTGAAAACAACAGAGTTTTCACTTTGAATTTGTCTGCACCATTCATTAGTCAGTTCTACAAGGAACCATTGATGAAAGTTATGCCTTATATTGACATCCTTTTTGGAAATGAGACGGTGAGTTACTTATTAAAAAAAATAATCGTCTGTTTTTTTCAGTTGGGTGGTTTTTTTGGTTTGTGTGTAAGTTTAGAGATAAAAACTGAAATATTTGCATAAATATAATTGAAAATTACACAACAAAACTACCTCAGTTTAGACCCCTCTAATTCCGTATTTTTAGTATTTCCTTCAGTATATACTAGTTTTCTTTCACAGTAAAAATTTGGTCTTTTAAAAGGTTAGATTATTGAGGTTTATAATTTACATATAGTAAAATTAACTTTTTAATGTACATTTCTGTGAGAATGCATACCTGACATGTAGCCATGACCACAATCAAGAATAAAAATCATTTCTGTCACCCCTTTCAGTCAACCCATCCCTTATCCTGATCCCTTCACATCAACTGATTTGTCTTCTGACCAGTAAAATAATATTTTCTCCTGAAATTTTCATGGATTAAGATAAAGGGCAATTAATTTTATGAATTTAACTATTTATTTGAAGTGTGAGTCTAAATTGTGAGTAAATGTTGGTATATTATGATTTGTATTAAATTTTTTATTAATATTGGGGCGCCTGGGTGGCAAGCGGGTTAGGCGTCTGCCTTCGGCTCAGGGCATGATCTCGGCGTTATGGGATCGAGCCCCCACATCAGGCTCCTCCACTATGAGCCTGCTTCTTCCTCTCCCACTCCCCCTGCTTGTGTTCCCTCTCTCGCTGGCTGTCTCTATCTCTGTCAAATAAATAAAATCTTTTAAAAAAAATTTTTTTTATTAATTTCATTTTGCTAATATTTGTATGTTGTATTTGAAGGTGGTAAAAATGGGGTTTTTTTAAACTTTCACAGCTTTTCCTTTTTATCAAGATTATACTTCTTTTATTCTAAATTAGTGGAAAATAATTTTTTTGCTCATATAGTATTTATAGCTTCTGTTTAACCTGTAGATGTTAAACATCCATGAAAAAGATTAAAAAAAAAAAAAAAAGTGACCTAGGAAGTATCACTTAACTTCCATGAATCTCAGAGTCTTTATGTGTAAAGTGAACATGTTGTACTATCTCAGAAGTCCATTTTGATTTGAATTATATCGTTGTAACACAGTTTGATTATATAACTGATTTAATATCCAAATAAGATAACTGTGTTGTCTGTATAGAATAACATAAATTAGACCTAGACATAATTTATGAGATCACCTTGGTGATTTGTAGAAATAATATGGTATGAGTATCTTCAAAGACACTTTTAAGGAAATGCTACATTCTTGATGATTTACAAACTGACATAATGGCAAGAAATAGTGGTAATGGCCTTGAACTCCTGAGTATCTGCTGGAAGTCTCACTTGATTAAAATCTACATTTCACATTTCCTTTATTGCTGGTTTTATTTTCTGAAGGAAAAAGGAAGTAACTAGGAAAAGTGCTATCTGGCCTTTTAAAATAACATGAGAGAATTGGTCATCAGTATGGTGGTCTGAGAATCCTTGGGAGAAATTGATATTTGAAATCGGAGATTTTTTGTAGTCAAGAAAAATCAAACTGGTAGTACTTAAATATATGCTCTGTACTTTAAAAAGACAAATATTTAAAACTTCTAAAAAGATAAATATCATTCCAAAGAATGAGATTTTAGAATTAAAGATAACTTGAGAGGATTGAATACCATCAAAAATTCATGTCTGACTTTATAATATCAAATGACCATAATTAGGAAGAAAATGGGGAGGAGCCTTAAAATATTGCAGAGCACACAGAAAATGTTTTAATAAGAGCTCACATTTGAGGCATGTGCATGGCTCATTCAATTAAGCATCTGACTCTTGGTTTCAGCTCAGGTCATGATCTCAGGGTCGTAAGATAGCGCCACATGGGGCTGCGTGCTCAGCACAGTCTGCTGAAGATTCTCTCTCTCCCTCTGCCCCTCCCCCTACTTGTACGTGCATGCACGCACACTCTCTCTCAAAATAAATTTTAAAAATTTAAGGAAAGAAAAAGAGCTCATTTGTTAAACACGTGTAAAAAAAAAGACGGAAAGCATTTGTAGTACCAGAGAATAATGCGGTAAGTTTGGCATAGATTTAGAAAAATAGAAAAAAATAGAGGTACAAGATTCTTAGGTTCGCAGAAAATGCCGATGATATCTAAATGGTCTTCACTTAAAAAAAAAAAAAACCTCCAAATGCACAGCAAGAACAAAAAAAAAATAATTGGACTTCATCAAAATTAAAAACTTTTGTGCATCAAAGGACACTATCAAAAAAGCAAAGCCTAAAGCCAGCAGAAGGAAGGAAATAATAAAGATTACAACAGAGGGGCGCCTGGGTGGCTCAGTCATTAAGCGTTGGCCTTTGGCTCAGGGCATGATCGCAGGGACCTGGGATCGAGCCCCGCATCAGTCTCCCTGCTCCACTGGGAGCCTGCTTCTTCCTCTCCCACTCCCCCTCCTTGTGTTCCCTCTCTCACTGGCTGTCTCTCTCTCTCTGTGTCAAATAAATAAATAAAATCTTAAAAAAAAAGATTACAACAGAAATAAATTATATAGAAACTAAAAAAACAATAGAACACATCAGGAGCTGGTTCTTTGAAAAAATTAGAAAAATTTATAAACCTCTAGTCAGGCTTATCAAAAAGAAAAGAGAAAGCACCGGAATAAATAAAATCACAAATGAGAGGAAAAATAACAGCCAACATCACAGAAATACAAACAATTAGAATATGATGAAAAACTATATGCCAGCAAATTGAACAACCTGGAAGAAATGGGTAAATTCTTAGAAACATATAAACTACCAAAACTGAAACAGGAAGAAATAGAAAACTTGAACAGACCTGTAACAAGCAAGGAAGCTGAATCAGTAATCAAAAAACTCCCAACAAACAAAAGTCCAGGACCAGATGGCTTCACAGGCAAATTTTAATAAACATTTAAAGAAAAGTTAAGGGGTGCCTGAGTGGCTCAGTGGGTTAAGTGTCTGCATTTGACTCAGGTCGTGATCTCAGGGTCCTGGGATCTAGCCCCACATCAGGCTCCCTGCTCCATAGGGAGTCTGCTTCTCCCTCTCCCTTTGTGTCTCTGCTCATTCTTTCTCTCTCTCAAATAAATAAATAAAATCTTAAAAAATATATGAAGAAAAGTTAATAACAAGTTAATCCCTATTCTCAAACCTTTCCAAAAAATAGAAAAGGAAGGAAAACTTCCAAATTCATTCTATGAGGCCACTATGAAGTGTTGAATGACTATAATGCACACCTGAAACTAATATTACACTGTATGTTAACTAACTGAATTTAAATAAAACTTAAAAAAAAAAAAAGTGAAAGCCCATGGAGTGAAAGGAAATATTTGCAAATGATATATCTGGTAAGGGATTCACATCCAGAATATATATCTCAACAAGGAAACAACCCAGTTCATAAATTGTCAAAGGACTTAAATAAACATTTCTCCAAAGAAGATATATAAATGGCTAATAAGCACATGAAAAGATGCTTACCATCACTACTCATTACTGAAATGCATTAAAAAACCAAAATGAGATACCACTTGATACACATTAGGATGCTTATTTTCAAAAATATGGAGGGAGGAAAAAGTATTGCCAAGGAGGTGGAGAAATTGAAACCTTTTTGCATTTGCTGATCAGAATGTAAAATGGTGCAGCTGCTGTGGAATACAATTTGGTGGTTCTTCAAAATGTTAAACATAGAATTATTACCATATGATCCAGCAGTTCTCCTAATAGGTATATATCCAAAAATCCTGAAAGCAGGGACTCAAATACTTGTACACCAATATTTATGGCAGCATTATTTCCAATAGCCAAATGAATAGATAAAATTTGATATGTACGTAAAATGGAATATTATTCAGCCTTAAAAAGAAATGGAACTCTGATACATAATACAACATGAATTTTTGTGAACATTATGTTAAGTGAAATAAGCCATACACAACTACTGGATTTTCCTCTAAGGACTCCACTTATATGAGGTGCCTAGAATAGTCAAATTCATAGAAACAAACGAATAGTGGTTACCAGGCACTGCAAGAAAGGGGGAATTAGGAGTTGTGCTTAATGGGTACAAAGCTTCTATTTGGGCTAACAAAAAAGGTCTGGAAATGGATAATGGTGATGGTTGTACAACATTATGAATGCACTTAATGTCACTGATTTGAACACTTAAAATGGTTAAAATGGTAAAATTTTGTCTTATATTTATTTTGCTACGTTGTTGAAATGATTGATTCTATAAATCAGTAAAGTTAGACTAGGACTTAGAGAATAGTAGAGATATTATGCTATTATAATCTATATATAGTATATATAATTAAAGGAATTGGTTTTCCTACCTAGAAGAGGAAGTTGTAAAATTACAAGCTACAAGTGCTGTCAGGATAGCTTTTTACTTTGTTGGTGTAATTACTATTCATTTGAATTCATTTCAGTAGATATGTAGTACCTATTATGGGAGACCAATAAACAATTTGTGTATAGTATATTTGAGACCATCTGTCGTAATGTGGATTATAGGTTAATAAATATTGGATACAGGGCAGTTAGATATATTTGGTATTTTGTTGAACCAGTCTCAAAATGTCTGCTGATAAATAAATAGTTTTCTAGTGATATGCCTCGGTGTTTACTCTGAGCTTTGCTCAACTCTCAGTGATTCAGATAAAGCTGTATTTGCAGATAATGCAAATGCAGAGAATGCAAATAATGCAATACTTTAACAAATATCAAATAAGTTGAATGTCAAATGAGACTTTTGAAAACTTTAATAGACTGAAAATATCAGTTGAATGATGAAATTTAATAAGGACAAATGTAAATGATTCCATATTGATTATAAAAGGCAAGTGTGGTATTGTTTTATTTCTTTAATCTCATCTCTCATTGTTCTCCTTGAATACTTTAGTAATCATAAACTATCTTTAGATCTCCAGGAGAAAAAGGGACATTTTATTTCTAAAATGCAATGAGGTGTAAAATATATTCCTCAGAGAATACATATGGCATTGTTTTATCTTTCTTTCTCCACCTCACCCCCAAGTCTGTGCTTATTGGGGCACCTGGGTGGCTCAGTCACTGAAGCATCTGCCTTCGGCGCAAGTCATGATCCCAGGTCGTGGGATTGAGCCCTTTTTCAGGCTGCCTGCTCAGTGGGGTGTCTGCATCTCCCTCTCCCTCTGCCTCTCCCCCCACCCCAGTTTGTGCTCTTGCACATGTGTGCACTCTCTCCCTCTCTCAAATAAATAAAATCTTTAAAAAAAAAATTTGTGCTTACTATAAATTTTCAAAATGTCAGCAGTTAGCCAAAACAAAACAAACTTGGCTTTTATTTTCTACTTGATACCACCTTCCCTTTTTCAGAAGGTTATACACTACTAATGATGCTTTAAAGCATTCCTGATAACCTTAATATTAAAAATGTAAAAATGCCTTGTCCACCAAGGTTCTCTCTTCACACTGATCCTTGTGAGACAAGAAATGAATGAGGTGATCCCTATGATTACCTCAACTTATTGCTTGGAGAGAATTTCCAGGCCACAGCACAAAGGGGGGGACCCTCTTGGCAGTCTTTTGAACTGAGGAGACGGAGCTAAAAATTCAGGAAATCTAACAGCTGGACAGCTATAGTTTTGCAAGTCAGAGTGCCAGAGAGAAAAGAGCTGCATAGACATAGAACACAGATTTGCAGAGTCCCACCCAAACCTTCAGCTGAGAACTAATCAGTGTGTATTTGTCAGGAAACTAGTGAAGGCTGAGAACCACCTGAAAAGATTAGAGGGAATAATCCTCAGAGTGCCTGTAGAACCTGTAATCATTCTTGTTATGTGAGCCAGAGTAAATAACCTCATAATTCATGGGGCTCCAGATAGAGTACTCAGAACACTAATGGGGCAAATTAGACTAGAGTACCAGATACTGTGGTTCCTCTCCTAACAATATTATTCCAGTATAATTGACAACCTGTATGTAATGGACAAATTCCTTGAAAAACATACAGTACCAAAGCACACTCAAGAAGAAATAGAAATAGGACTATTCAGGTTACCTATTAAAGAAATTGAATTTTTAGTTAAAACCTTTCCCATAAAGAAAATCCAAGAGCCAGATTGCTGCTGTGTTGAATTCTGGCACAAATTTAAGGAAGAAATAATAATAGTTCCATACAAACTATTGAAGAAGAAATAGTACCAAAATCAAAGAATTAAAAAGCTATAGACCAATATCCCTCATAAAAATAGATCCAAAAATTCTTAAGATAATTTTAGCAAATCAAACCCAACAATATGTAGAAAGGATAATTGTCATAACTAGGAATGCAGAAATCAATCAATATAATCCACCTTAGTAAAACTAAGAAGGAAACATGATCATCTGAATAGAGATGGAGAAAACATTTGATGAAATCCAACATCCTTTCCTGATAAAAGCCTTCAGAATACTAATAGAAGAAAACTTCTTCAGTCCAACAAAGGACATTCACAAATAATGTACAGCTAACATCATAGTTGGTGATGAAAGACTGAATATTTTCCTTATAAGATCAGGAAGGAAACAAAACTCTTAACTTCTGTTCAGCATTGTACAGTGCTGGTAAGGTATGAGAAACATTCAGATTAGAAAGGAAGAAGTAGGGGCGCCTGGGTGGCGCAGTCGTTAAGCGTCTGCCTTTGGCTCAGGGCGTGATCCCAACATTCTGGGATCGAGCCCCACATCAGGCTCCTCCGCTATGAGTCTGCTTCTTCCTCTCCCACTCCCCCTGCTTGTGTTCTCTCTTCACTGGCTGTCTCTGTCAAATAAGTAAATAAAATCTTTAAAAAAAAAAAAAAAAAAGGAAGAAGTAAAATTATCTCTATTATCAAACACCATTATTTTTTTTTTAATTCTGTAAAATCTGCAAAAAGCTATTACGACTAAAAGGGAGTTTTGCAAGGCTGTAGGATACAAGATAAACATACAAGAACCAATTGTATTTCTATATATTAGCAGCAAACACTTAGAAATTGATATTTAAAAATACTATTTCTGGGGTGCCTGGGTGGCTCAGTCAATTAAGTGTCCAGCTCTTGATTTCAGCTCAGGTCATGATTTCAGGGTCACGGGATCGAGCCCTGCATCAGGCTCTGTGCTCAGCAAGGAGTCTGCTTGGGATTTTATATCTCCTGGAGAGGAATAAATAAATAACAATTAATTAATTAATTTTTTTATAATACTATTTCTGATACCAGGGTGCGTGGCTGGCTCATTTGGAGGAGGATGCTACTACTCTTGATCTCAGGGTTGTGAGTTTAAGCCCTACGTGGGGTGTAGAGATTACTTAAATAAAACTTTAAAAAATAAATTAAAAAAATGTTATTTCTGATATCATAAAAATGTATGACATATTTGGAATAAACCTGAGAAAAGATGTGCAAAGTTTGTATATGCTAAATACTACAAAACATTGTTGAGAAAACTTAAAGAATTACATGGAAAGAAATAGCATGTTCATGGATTTTTTTTTTTAAGATTTTATTTATTTATTTGATAGAGATAGAGACAGCCAGCGAGAGAGGGAACACAAGCAGGGGGAGTGGGAGAGGAAGAAGCAGGCTCATAGCAGAGGAGCCTGATGTGGGGCTCGATCCCAGAACGCCGGGATCACGCCCTGAGCCGAAGGCAGACGCTTAACCGCTGTGCCACCCAGGCGCCCCGTGTTCATGGATTTTAAGACTTGTTAAGTGTCAGTTCTAAAATTGGAGTATGGATCCAACATAACTTAATCAGAAACCCAGCAGTTTTTTTGGGTAGAAGTCATCAAACTTATTCTAAAATTCATATGGAAAAGCCCTGGACTAGAACAGCCAGGCCAACTTTGAAAAAAAAAAAAAAAAACTCATAGGACCTACACTATATGGTTTCAATACTTACTGTAAAGCTACAGTAATCAATACAATGTGGCATTGGCCTAAAGATAGACATATAGATCATGAAACAGAAAGGATAGTCATTTACATAAAGAGACCCATAATTGATTTTTCAACGAAGTTTCAGAGGTCATTCCATGGGGAGTAGTCTTTTTAACAAATCGTGCTGTAGCAATTGAATATCTATATCCAAAAAAAGCAAAACTTCAGTCCGTACAACTGTATAGCTATTCGAGTGTCCAAAATTTAAAAATGTGACCATACCAAATATTGGCAAAATATAGAGCTAGAACTGTCATATCCAGCTGGTGAGAATGTAAAATAGTACAAATGCTTTGAAAAATAGTTTCCAGTTTCTTAGAAAGTCACATATACACCCACCATATCACCTTGCTATTCCACTTGTAGGTATTTACCCAAGAGAGATGAAAGCATATGTTCATATAAAGACATACACAAATGCTCATGGCAGTTTTATTTGTAATACCCAATGTCTGGAAAGAACCCAAATGTCCATCAACTGGTGACTGGATAAACAAATTGTTACATACCCATACAGTAGAATACTGCTCAACTATAAAAGAAGTCAACTATTTATACATGCACCTACATGGATGAATCTTAGAATATATATGCTGAGTGAAAGATAGGATGCCAGGCAAAAGTACACTCTGTATGATTCTATTTAAATTAAATTCTAGAAAATTCAAACTAATCTGTAGTGACAGAGAGTAGATCCATGGTTGCTTAGGGATAGAGATGCACTGTGAGGCAACGATCACACAAACAGATGTTAGGAAAATGTTGGAAGTAATGGATATGTTCTTTATCTTGACTGTGGTTATGGTTTCAGAACTTGATTCATGTGTCAACACCTGTCTACTTATACACTCTTAATTTCTGCAGATTATTATATGACAATTATATCTCCAAAATTATATCTCAAATTTTTTAAAAAATATACTATGTGATTCCATTTATAGAAGTTTAAAAGTAGGAAGAATTAATTGAGTCTCTCAAATAAAAAGTTCCAAAGAACCAATGTTAAAATGAATAAGTACCAATTTATTTTTTTGTTGACCCTGTATCAAATTTGTTATTTCTATGAAAGATTTCCTTAATTTCCATGGTATTATCAAGCCAAAGGAGAAGTGCTTTGATAGTCCTGGGTTTTAACTTCACAGACTATTAAAAATTATCATACCCTACCACTGAGTAATGCTTTAAAGTTACAAAAACCATCATTTAGGGGCACCTGGGTGGCTCAGTTGGTTAAGTCTCTGTCTTCGGCTCAGGTCATGATCCCAGGGTCTGGGGATTGAGCCCTGCATCAGGCTCCTTGCTTGGTGGGGAGTCTGCTTCTCGCTCTCCTCCCACCCCAGTTTGTGCCCTCAAGAACTCATGTTCTCTCTGTCTCCCTGTCTCTCTCTCTCTCAAATAAATACATAAAATGTTTTTAAAAATCATTTAATCTACACAATCTGTGGCTGGTTTTCTAATGTGTATAAAATATCAGCTTTACTCATAGAAAGTACTCAGTTTTTGTTAGGTGGTATTGGTAGTGTTATTAGGAATGTTGATCTTATTCCTCTATTAATTTTTGCTTAACTAGCTTGCTTAGATAACATGCACACCTCATTTCCTTGATGGAACATAACAGGTAGTTACAAGTAAATGAGGGCGAACTCGTGGATATTAGGCTCTTCATTGTTATACCACCTTATTTCTGTTCCCACGATGTTTTTTGTTTACCAAGAGTCAATTTATTTATTCCTAAACCTTTTTAATGCAGTTTGTCTTCATTATTATTTATTTATTATATAATCTGATAAAATGTGAGTACAAATAGAATGAGGATTTGCTTAATGAATTAATTTGGGGTACAAAATGCAATAAAGATAAATTGCTTTTAAAAGTTGCTCTTGAATTAGATGTGGGCATGAAAATTATAAAATATTAAAAGAAGTGAAAAGCTATAAATACCTACACTCAGCAGTAGCTTTATGAATGTCTACAAGTTTACACTCTGCTTTTAAGAAACTAAAACTGGAAATCAGAAACTATGAATTATGGGTTTGGTTCTATAAGAAAGATTCTAGAAATCAGTCAGCAGACATACTCAAAGTTTTGACCCCACTTTAAATATTAGCAAATGATATATATTTAGGTATTAATAAAATGCATAATTTTTCCTTATTTTAATCAACTTGTTGATTTATTAGTCAACTGCTATTCCTTTAATTTCCTCGTGTGTTAAGTGAGGGATTTGTGTAGAAATACTAGATGATTCTTTAAGTTTTTTCTTAGAGCTTAAAATGTTTTTTAGAAACCTAAGGATTCATTTTCTCACATATTCTAATATTCAGTAACACTAACCAATTTTATTCTAAATCAGGAAAGTCCTTGTTCTGAAATCTAAAATAAAATGCCTACCATATTTAACTTTAGATATTCTTTTTTCATTGTTAGTATTACAGGCTCAACTGTAGTACCTTTCAAGCTAGATTTTTCCCATTTCTCATCCTCACTCTTTCTTTTATCTGATTTGCCCAGGGAAAATGATATTCTTCTCCAGGGAATATCTGAAAATATTTGGTTGGGCAAATCCAGACACAAAGTAGAAGTGTCCACAGGAATACCATTACTGCATTAATGTGATAAAAACAAACTATAATTATTAAATGATATAACTTACTTTTTTCTTTCTTTTCTTTCATTGTAGTAAAAAATACACAACAGAAAATTTACCATTTTTAAGTGTACAATTTGGTAGCATTAAATACACCCACAATGTTGTGCAGCCATCATCAGTATCCATTTCCAGAACCTTTCATCATCTCAAGCAGAAGCTCTGTACATATTAAACAATAACTCCCCACATCCCTGATAACCACTATTCTATTGTCTGTCTCTCTGAATTTGCCTATTCTAGGTTCTTCATTTAAGTAGGATCACACAGTAGTTATCTGTTTGTGTGTGTTATTTCACCTTAACTGAATGTTTTCAGTGTTTATCCATGTAACATGTATCAGGATTTTGTCTTTATTTATTCAGTCATCTGTTAATAGACATTCAGTTTGTTTTCGGTTTTTGTGAACACTGCTGCACAAGCATCTGTTTGAGTACCTGCTTTCAGGACTTTTAGGCATTTACCTAGAAGTGAAATTGCCAGATTATATGATAATAATTCTATATGTAACTTTTTGAGGAACCACCAAATTGTTTTCCACGGCAGCAGCACCATTTCTGTTCCCACCAGCAAAGCATAGTAGTTCCAATTTCTCTGTATCCTTCCTAAAATTTATAATTTAGGCCTTTTTTGACACTAGCCATCCTAATGGATGTGAAGTAACATCTCTTTGTGATTTTGATTTGCGTGGTTAGCTTTTAACAGAGATTCAGAAATGCATTGAAACAAATTTCTGTTACCTCAAAATTTTTTGATGACCGGTTACGTTGTATTTTGTACTTTTAAACTGCGCACCTGAATTTAACAATTTCTTGTTAAGGTAGTTTTGAAACTACTCTGGTATAGAACTTCTTTACATGTTATATTGTTATTTTTAATTTTTTTCTGAAATTGCCAAAGTTTAAAATATTTCCCTTCAGCAACAAACATTTGTTAGCTGGAATCACGTGTAATCAGCTTAATAAAGAACTTTGTACATGCAGGTACTTATATCCATTGATGCCTGCTAATGCAAGCTGCTTTGTAGTATCTAGCAATACATGACTAAAGAACTTGATTATTCTTGTTTTTCATTTTTATTAAATTAAGAAATTTTTTTTTGAACAGTGTCATTTTGCAAATGGTTCTTAAGAGTAATACCTTTCAAGGCTCCATAATCACTAGATAATTAACCTGCCAGGATTAAGTACACTCAACTTTGCCTCAGGATGCTTAACTCTCAAATAAGGTCAATTATCTCATGATAATAACTGCTTTGTCAAGAATTACCACTTAATTCCACAGTGAAATGTCACATCACCCATACAATGCACTTTTAAGATAGTTTAAATAATAAAATACAGCTTGAAAATCGGGCAGAAGAATGCAGTTTAATTATTTCAGACAGATTAAGAATGGTAACATTTTAGATAAAACTCCCTCTCCTGTACCTAGTATTTTGAATCTCACAGATGATTTCTATTTATAAAGATTATATATTACTCTGTTTCATCAGTCCTTTTGCTGGCAATGTTCCCATATTGTATGTTATCTTGCAGGAAAATCCATTTTAAATCTCTGGACCCTACAGAAGATTCACTATATTAAAAATGTCTAGTATAGACCAGGAAAACTAAAATTACTCTTTCCTAAGTGATGATTTAACTTTAAAAAAAAATGGCTATTTTATCAATGAATGAGTCACAAAACAGCGATCATAATTCTGCAGTTTGTTGATGTGGTGGTGTTGAGTAGCCCTTCAATCTCATTAGGACAGTGATACGCAGCCCCAAGCAGGAATGCTGCTTTGGAGGAATGCGTCAGGACATTTTGAAAGAAATGTGAAATTGGCTTTAGGTATTTGAATCCATGTTTTCTAAACCAGACTAATGGCTGTGTCTCCTTATAAGTAATCTCTTAATCATCTTTTTACTAAACCAGATGGAATAGGTTAGGTTTTTCTTCTCTGTTTACCTATTTGGGGGGTCGGGGTGGGGATTTTATTGGTATTTATTGTTTACACTGTTAAGTCCATTTTGATCTAATAGCCATTGATTCTTTTTTAAATGACAAAAGTTAATAATTTAAAAGCAACAATAGTGCTTTTAATTTTAATTAACCTTTGATAAACTCTGTTTTAGCTGAAATATTTTGTCAGTTTTTGTGCAACTGTGAAATGGAAGACTTTTGCTATTTCAATATGAAAATCTGTGTAAATCTACAAATTATGTGTGCCACATATGATAAGTGCTGTACATGAATATATCTTCCACTCAGATAATTTCTTTGGTTAGGAAACTTTCTGTTCTTTGTAAAGTTATTATTTTTAATTTTTGGAAGTTCTTTGTCTCTCAAGTCTATGCATGTTTTATTCTAAGAGAATTTCTTTTTTTAATTTTTATATCTTTTTGTCAAATCTAAGTCCTTAAGATACATGATTTTCAAACATTTGCAGAGAGCCAACCTCTCACCAGATCCATATTCTGACAGTAGAAGAGATGGTCTTTTTTTTTCCTTGTTTAGAGGTATTCCCATCATGAATGTGGATTATCTAAAATGGTAATGCTACCCTTTTAAGTATACAGAAGTGCCTCATTTCTTCCAAGGAAAAGTGGAAGACAGACACCTTCCTGGAACTTCATACAGATCTTTCCATTCCTCTTTCTTTTCTATAAGCAGTGAGAAGAGCCTTTGATATAGACAAAATCTAAGGTGGTTATAAGATCAGTCAAGGAAGGTGGAAAGAGATGTTTGCAGTACATAACCCCTTCAAAAAATAAATAAAAACTTATGGTACTCTTATAAAATTCTGACATATTTATATTTTTTGCTGAGGATAATAAAATTTCAATTAAGACAGGACTATGGCATCATAAGATTGCTATTTAGTTACTGGATTTAACTTTCTCTTTGGGGTCTTTCTGATATATTTTACTGGTCTGGTAAAAAAATGAGATTCACTGTAGCACAAGGGAGGCTCCTAATGTCGTCAGTAGCATGTTGTAAAGATGTGTTATTGAAAGGATTCAGAAAGAGCCAAAGGCTATGTAACTATGTGAATTACATCTCCCTTCCTTCCCCTCTACTTAACTCCTTTTCTCCGTTTCTCTGATCCCCAGCAATATACCCTTCCTTTCTTGGTCCCTTTCTTTCTGTCCCCTTACCAACTCCATTGCCTCTCCAAAGAGGAAAGTTTTTTAAGTCATTCCCAGACTACCATCCATTATTGGTTAAAAAAAAAAAACAAAACAAAACACTTTTAAAAACAGTAATTTGAAATAGCTTGAATTGCTTTGGAGATGATCATATTTTTTTCTAATGCCATATATACTGTGTTACTCGGTATTTCAATTAATCTTTTATTTATTTGATTCAGTTACTGTACTACAAATTTCTGACTATTATTATCTA
This sequence comes from Ailuropoda melanoleuca, assembly GCF_002007445.2. Lineage (NCBI taxonomy): Eukaryota > Metazoa > Chordata > Mammalia > Carnivora > Ursidae > Ailuropoda > Ailuropoda melanoleuca. The sequence continues at coordinate 77,922,407 of NC_048223.1, forward strand.
TCTAGTATGCCATGATATAAAAGTAATGAGTAAATATTTAAAGTTCTTATTAATTTTTTAATGTCTTATTAAGATTATTAAATGAAATGGACTTATCCTTGTATATAAAAAGTGAATTTATATGACAATAGAAGGAGCACTGGACTTTATTGAGAAAATCTGGTTTTTGACTCAGCTTGAATTTTTTCTCTGCCTTTCCTCTTGGATGTTAGGAGGTTAATTAGCAAAATTTAAATAGGTTCTGTAAATTAGTTATAGTATTTTATCAACAGTCATTTCTGAACTTTGATGATTCTACAGTGGTTGTGTAAAATGTTCATATTTGGAAAGTTCCTAATGTCCTTTTTCTGATTCAGACCCAACCTAGGATCCTATATTGCATTTAGTTTTCATGTTTCCTTGGTCTCTTTAATCTGGAACAACTCCTTGGTTTTTCTTTGTCTTTTATGACCATGACACTTTTGAAGAGTTTTGGCCAGTTATTTTATAGACTTTCCTTCAATGTAGGATTGACTAATATTTCCTCTAATTAATGCTTTTTTGGCAAGAATATCTCAGAAATGCTATTGTGTCTGTTTTTCATACTGTGTATCAAGATTTCAACATTTCTCATTACTGGTCATATTAATTTTGAACACTTGGTTAAGGAGATGTTGACCCAGTTATTTTAAAATTATTTTTCCTTTTATAATTTAATTAATAAGTAAGTTATGAAAAATACAAGAGACTGTGTAAATATTTTGTCCTTTCATTATATTTTACCCATTACTTTTAGTATCTATCTGATGATTCTTGCCTCCAATAATTATTCAGTTTGATTCAGATGTATTGTGATATTTGCCAAATGATGATTTTTTTTCATGTAATGCGATTTTTCTGTGCTGCACCTTCTCCCCCAGTTATTAATTTCTTAACTTAAAATTTATGGATGTTTATTTCATTCTGTGGGTTATAGTGTTGTTTCTCCAGTTGTCCTGATTTTGGCCATTGGGAGCTTCTTCATGTTGGCTCCTCTGTTCTTTTGATGTACCTTCATTAATTTTTTAGCACTTTACTGTCTGGTACCACAAGTCATTCCAAGTTCATGTTATATTTGTCTCAGCTCTGGAATCATCCATTTCTCTATAGAGTCCTGGTTCCTTGGAGACGGATTTATTAGAAATTGACATTTAGAAACCAAGAGCTATGAACTAGATGTGCTCAGTGCTACTAGTTGGTTGTCTTTACTTCTGGGTCCTCTCAACAAACAGATCTAAGAAGTATGTATATGTGAATATACACGTCTATATCTATCTGCCTATCTGCTGTATCTCTATTTATATTAAAAAACATGTATTGGGGCACCTGGGTGGCTCAGTCATTAAGCGTCTGCCTTCGGCTCAGGTTGTGATCCCAGGGTCCTGGAATTGAGCACTGCATCAGGCTCCCTGCTCAGCGGGAATCCTGCTTCTTCCTCTCACACTCCCCCTGTGTTCCCTGTCTCATTGTCTCTCTCTCAATCAAATAAATAAATAAAATCTTTAAAAACAAAACATGTGAATATAAGAAATAGCTCAGAGGATCATAGGGAAAGGGACAGAAAGCTGAATGGGAAGAAATCAGAGAGGGAGACAAACCATGAGAGACTCTTGACTCTGAGAAACAAACTGAGTGTTGTGGAAAGGGAGGTGGGTGGGGGAATGGGGTAACTGGGTGTTGGGAATTAAGGAGGGCATGTGATATGACAAGCACTGGGTGTTACACGCAACTAATGAATCATTGAACACTACACCAAAAACTAATGATATACTATATGTTGGCTAACTGAGTTTAAATAAAAAAGAAAAAAAAATGACACCATAATGATACCTCAGATTGCAGTCCAACACCACAGGGTTAAAACTAGCCTTCCTTCTTTCCTTATTTGTATTTCCTTTCTTTGGCAGTAAGAAAACTGACTTTCATTATCTACTATTTAATGATTTATTTGCTCAGATCTAAAGTATATATAAAGTAGTTGCAGAATTGTGAAATCACCTTTGGGAGAAGGTGAGTGTATTTTGCATGTAGGAGGGACATGAATTGTGGACTAGAAGACAGTGATAGGCAGCCTATAAAATGTCCCACATTGATCCCTACCTCCTGGTATTCATGATCTTATGTTGTCTCCTCTCCTTGCCGGTGGAGCTAGGTAGAGTGACTTGTAACAAATAGACTATGGCAAAAGTGATAACAGGTCTTTTCCAAAATTACATTTCAAAAGTACTGTGACTTCTGTCTCATTTTCCCTTTCTTGTTCTCACTCTTGGAGCCCTCACTCTGGGGAAAGCAAACTGCCATGTTTTGAGTGACCCTAAAGGCAGACTCACATAGCAGGGAGCTGATGTTCCCAGTCAGTAGCCAGGGAGGACTTGAGTGCTACCAACAGCCATATGAATGAGCTTTGAAGCACGTGCTCCCTTAAACATGTAATGACTGCAGCCCTGGCCTACGCCATGGTTGAAACCTTTGGAAAGACATTAAGAGGCACCTAAGCTAAGCCAGCCATGGATTCCTTATCCATAGAATCTATGAGATAAGTGTTCGTTGTTTAAAGCCACTAAGTTTTGGAGCAATTTCTCATGCAATAATAGATAACTAATACTTGCTGTGAAAAAGAGATTTAAGAACTAGACTTCACTGTTTTTTTTTTTAAGATGTATTTATTTATTTATGGGAGAGAGAGAGAGCACGAGCAAGGGGGAGGAGCAGAGGGAGAGGGAGAAGCAGGCTCCTCGATAAACAGGAGCCCAATGCTGGACCCAATCCCAGGACCCTGGGATCATGACCCAAGCCAAAGGCAGACGCTTAACTGACTGAGCCCCAAAACTCCACTATTTATCTATAGCTGTTTTTGTCTTTAGCTTTTGAGTATAGTAGTCAAAATACTTTTTTTTTAAGTGACTTAGGTTAGTTCTTTTTCCCCACAATACCTCAGGGTGGTTATGATATTTAATTATAATTAGGTTCATTTACTACTATTTGCATTCTACTGGGATTCCCCAGCATTCTGAATTATTTTAATTTAAGTATGTGAAACATTTACATGGTTTTAAACACCAGAACTGTGCAAAAAGCTTACGTATAGGTGTTACTCCCCAGGACCTCATTTCTCATCTACTTCTTTCCTCCTCCTCTCATTCTTCCAACTCTCTTTCTTCCCACCTGCTCTCTGCCCTGTGGGTAATCTCATTAGTTTCTGGCTTACATTCCTCCATTTCTTTTAGCATAAGTTAGCAGCAACATGTGTATTTTCTTATTTTCTTACATCCCTTCTTTATTACACTGTAGATTCTCTTTGCATTTAGCTTTTCTTTGTTGTTATTAATTATATCTTGGAAATCATTCTATAAAAGCTCAGAGAGATCATCCTCACTTTTTTTAATAGCTGCATTTTACCTCACTGTGTGAATGTATCAGAGTTTATTCAGTCACTGTCTTGTATATGGCATTTAGGTTGTTTCCAGTATTTTGCAGTTAAAAGCAATCTTTAATTAAATAACTTTATGCACTCATATTTCAGGTTAGTAGAAGTGTTTTTTTTTCAGGGTAAATTCCTACAATTGGGACTGTTGGCTCAAAGGATAAGTGCATATGTGGTTTTGTTAGATAATGCCAAATTGCTCTCCAAAAGAATTATAACTATTTTCATTCCCAACAGCAATGCATGTGAATGCCTTTTTCTAAGGGAGTTATTTTAATGTTTAGTTATCAGATGTTTATAAGACATTGCCATCTAATAACAATTCACTAAAAGGGTAAAATTCTAGTCTTATTTCAGTGGCTCAGTCGGTAGAGCATGTTATCTTTGATTTCAGAGTCGTGAGTTCAAGTCCCATGTTGGGCATAGAGCTTACTTAAAAAAAAAATTTTTTTTTACTTGCTTCAAGAATTAAACTGAATTGACTAACATGATTTAGCCCTACTAGCCATTTCATTTTAGCACAGTAAAAATAATCCAAGAACTAAAAAGTGATCATTCTTTAAGGTATAGACTTTAAAGACTCATTTCATTTTTGCTTGTTTGTTTAAAAACATTAGATGGATATGAATGAATCCCCTTTATATACTCTTTAGTTTTGTTTTCTGACCCTTTATTTTTATCTCTTACTTCTATCCCACAAGTTCCTTTTTCTCCTGTACTACATAACTATTTTCCAGAGTGCAGTGTGGTCACTTTTGGCTTCATGGCTTTTCATATGCCACTCTTTCTGTCTTTATCCTCATTCCTCTCCAATTTAATTCTATCTGGTAAACTTCTACTTCTCCATTAAAGTTCAGTTCATATATTGGAGTGCCTGGCTGGCTCAATCAGTAGAACATGCAACTCTTAATCTTGGGGTTGTGAGTTTGAGCCCCACTCTGTGTGTAGAGATTACTTAAAAATAAAATATTTTTTTAAAAATCTCAGTTCATATATTGCTTCCTTCACACCTTCTCCCCTCCTTCTCTACCCCCTCCACCGCTACTCTCCTAGTCTTTTTTAAAATGTGATTCTGTAATATTTTGTGTGTCATTATACAGCTTAACATTGTTTAGTAATGACATCTTAATGGATGTCATTAAGAATGTGTTCCTTCACAGCGCACTTTCATTCTTCATTAGAGTCCTACTGCCTAACATATATGTAATTATTAAATATTTAATAAATGAGTGAATGAATTTTTTCTTTTATAAGGAGAATTTGAATCTTTGCAAATTATAGAGAATAGTTACCTTTACAAATATTTATGCTCCTACTTAATCACTACTTTTGATCTTAGAAAGATCTAAGATTTAAGACTTGATCTTAAATAGGAATCTACCAAACTAAATTTTGTAACTATTTTATATTTGACACTTAAAATATTTTTAGAATAAAATATTGACCCTTGCATTGATAGTTTTATGTATTCTATGTAACATAAAATTAAAACTATGCAAAATTAAAATTAACCTGTAATGAAATAAACTCCAAATGTCCTCTTCACTGCTGACTCATACTTTTCTTTTCCCTTCATAAAATAGAACATTGTACATTACATGGGCTATTAGGTTGGCTCTTGAATTTGAATGGCAGCCCTAAAATTCATAACTCTTGGAACAGTGTGAAGAAATATTTTGTAGATATGTATCAAGTAAAAGTGAAAAATACTGAGCCCTATCATTTTTATAGTTTAAAAATGCATACATTTTTCTTGCCCTCTAGGCACTAGCACTAGGTGACAACATGCACAATGTATGCTTGTGTACTTTTCTTTTCCTTAATCGTTACTTTTTACATTAGTTTTGTCTCCACAGCAACAGGGTGGGCTTCAATTCAATTCTGACAGTAACTACCCAGATTTCACATCTGACTATATAGGTTTAAGGACTCAACTCTTCATAAGTCTGCCCCTGCTTAAGAGTCCAGCTGAACTTTGGCCACCTACACTTCTGACCAACTTGGCTACGAGTTCAGGGTTTCCCACAACCCTCTCAGGTTTAATAATTCATCTAGATGATTCATAGAACCCAAGAAGGCACTATACTTACAATTACAGCTTTATTCTAAAGTTATAACTCAGAAACAGCCAGATGCAGAGATGCATAGGGAAGGGTCTGTGAGGATCTTAGACAGAGCTTCTCTGACTTCTCCCCTTATACTCAAGGCATATCACTTTCCTACCACATCAGTGTGTTTGCCCACCAGGAAGCTCCACTAAGCCTCAGTGTCCAGAATTTTTATTGCAGTTTCATTACATAAGTGTGAATGATTACATCATTAGCCATGTGATTAAATTCAATCTCTAGTTCCACCATCTTTGGAGGATGGGTGGACCCAAAGTTCCAACCCAATCTGGAAGCTATCCAGGGACCCATAATGAGTCACCTCATAAGAAAGACACTCCTATCAGTCAGAAAATTTCAAGGGTTCTTATTTTTATTTTTTTATTTAAATTCAGTTAGCCAACATTTAATACATCATTAGTTTTTGGTGTAATGTTCAATGACTGATCAGTTACATACAACACCCACTGCTCATCACATAATGTGCCCTCCCTAATGCCCATCACCCAGTTTATTCCATCCCCCACCCACCTCCCTTTCCACAACCTTCAGTTTGTATCCCAGAGTCAAGAGTGTCTTAAGGTTCGTCTCCCTCTCTGATTTCTTCCCATTCACTTTTCCCTTCCTGTCCCTATGATTCTCTGTGCTATTCCTTATATTCCACATATGAGTGAAACCATATAATTGTCTTCCTCTGATTGACTTATTTCACTTAGCATACCCTCCAGTTCCATCCATGTCAATGTAAATGGTAGGTATTTATCCTTTCTCAAGACTGAGTGATATTCCATTGTATACATGAACCACATTTTCTTTATCCATTCATCTGTTGAAGGACATCTCGACTCCTTCCACAGTTCGGCTTTTGTGGATGTTGCTGCTTTGAACATTGGAGTGCATGTGCCCCTTTTCACTACATCTGTATCTTTGGAGTAAATACTCAGTAGTGCAATTGCTGGATCATAGGGTAGCTCTATTTTTAACTTCCGAGGAACCTCCATACTGTTTTCCAGGGTGGCTGTACCACCTTGCATTCCCATCAACAGTGTAAGAGTGATCTCCTTAAAATTTGTATGGAACCAAAAAAGACCCCAAATAGCCAGGGGAATGTTGAAAAACAAAACCAAAGCTGGGGGTATTACAATGCATGACTTCAGGCTATATTAGCTGTGATCATCAAGACAGCATGGTACTGGCACAAAAACACATAGATCGATGGAACAGAATAGAGAGCCCAGAAATGGACCCTCAACTCTGTGGTCAACTAATCTTCGACAAAGCAGGAAAGAATATCCAATGGAAAAAAGACAGTCTCTTCAATAAATGGTGCTGGGAAAATTGGACAGCCACATGCAGAAGAATGAAACTGGATCATTCTCTTACACCATACACAAAGATAAATTCAAAATGGATGAAAGACCTAAATATGAGACAGGAATCCATCAAAATCCTTGAGGACAATACAGGCAGTAACTTCTTGGGCCTTGGCTGCAGCAACTTCTTGAAGACATGTCTCTAAAGGCAAGGGAAACAAAAGTAAAAATGAACTATTGGGACTTCATCAAGATAAAAAGCTTCTGCATGGCAAGGGATACAGTCAACAAAACTAAAAGGCAACCTACGGAATGGGAGAGGATATTTGTCAATGACATAAGAGATAAAGGGCTGGTATCCAAGATCTATAAAGAACTTATCAAACTCAACACCCAGAAAACAAATAATCCGGTCAAGAAATGGGCAGAAGACATGAATAGACACTTCTCCAGAGAAGACATCCAAATGGCCAACAGACATGAAAAAATGCTCCACATCACTTGCCGTCAGGGAAATACAAATCAAAACCACAATGAGATGCCACCTGACGCCAGTTAGAATGGCTAAAATTACCAAGACAGGAAACAACAAATGTTGGTGAGGATGTGGAGAAAGGGGAACCCTCTTCCACTGTTGGTGGGAATTTCAAGGGTTTTTAAACTCTGTACCAAGAAACTAGGACAAGGACCAGATACATTCTCTATTATACCACATTAAGACTATACTGAATAGATTATTATTTGCACAAGCTTTGTAATTGGGTAAGGGAGTATAGAATCATATAATGTAATCCATAAAAAGGAGATAAAGTACAGATACATGAAATTTGAAATGACAGAGGTAAATAATGAAAACTGAGAAATCTGTTAGAAAGTTTATTTTGAGAACATAGTATGGGTGGTAGGGATACTCATGGCTACAAGATTGCTTCTTTATTGAATTAATAAAACAATCCCATTTTCAGTTGCATCAAAAATACTAAAATACCTAGAATAAACTTAACCAAAGAGGTGAAAGACCTGTACTCTGAAAACTATAAAACATTAATGAAAGAAATTGAGATGACACAAAGAAATGGAAAGATATTCCATACTCAAAGATTGGGAGAACAAGTATTGTTAAAATGTTCATACTACACAAAGCAATCTGTAGATTTAATGCAATCCCTATGAGATTATCCAACAGCATTTTTCACTAGAACAAAATAATCCTAAAATTCATATGGAACAAAAAAGACCCCAAATAGCCAAAGTAATTCTGAAAAAGAGAAACAAAACTAGAGGTAGGACAATCCCAGATTTCAAGATACACTACAAAGCTGTAGTGATCAAAACAGTATGGTTATGGCACAAAAATAGACACATAAATCAATGCAACAAAATAGAAAGTGCAATACCAGTTAGAATGGCTAAATTAACAAGTTAGGAAACAACAAATGTTGGTGAGGATGTGGAGAAAGGGGAACCCTCTTACACTGTTGGTGGAACGCAAGCTAGTATAGCCACCCTGGAAAGCAGTGTGGAGGTTCCTCAAAAACTTAAAAATTGAACTACCCTATGACCCAGCAATTGCACTACTAGGTATTTACCCAAAGGATACAAACATAGTGATCTGAAAGGGCACCTGCACCCCACTCTTTATAGCAGCAATGTCCACGAGAGCCAAACTGTGGAAAGAGCCCAGATGTCCATCAACAGATGAATGAATATAAGATGTGGGGTGTGTGTGTGTATACACACATACATGCATATATACATACACACACACACACACAACATTAAAAATGAAATCTTACCATTTGCAACGACATGGATAGAACTAGAGGGTATTATGCTAAGCGAAATAAGTCAATCAGAGAAAGACAATTATATGATTTCACTTGTGGAATTTAAGAAACAAAACAGGATCATAGAGGAAGGGAGGAAAAAATAAAATAAGATGAAATCAGAGGGGGAAACAAACCATAAGAGGCTCCTAACTATAGGAAACAAACTGACAGTTGTTGAGGGGGTTGGGGGCATGGGGTAACCGGGTGCTAGGCATTAAGGAGGGCATGTTACTGGGTGTTATATGCAACTGATGAGTAATTGAACTCTACCTCTGAAACTAATGATATGCTATATGTTAATTAATTGAATTTAAATAAAATTAGAAAAAAGAATAGAAAACCGAGAAATAAAACACACAATTATATGGTTAATCTACAACAAAGGATGCAAGAATATGAAATGGGAAAAAGTCTCTTCAACAAATGGTGTTGGGAAAACAAGACGGCTACATGCAAAAGAATGAAATTGACCACTTTTCTTACACCATACACAAAAATAAACTCAAAATGGATTAAAGACCTAACTGTGAGACCTGAAACTAAAAATCCCATAAAAGAGCAGAGGCAGTAATTTCTTTGACATTGGCTATGGCAACATTGTTCTAGATATGTCTCCTGAGGCAAGGGAAACAAAAGCAAAAATAAATTATTGGGACTACACCAAAATAAAAAGCTTCTGCACAGCAAGGAAACAATCAAAAAACTAAAAGGCTACCTGCTGAATGAGAGAAGACACTTGCAAATGACATATCCGATAAGAGGTGAGTATCCAAAATATATAAAGAACTGATACAACTCAACACCAAAAAAACAAGTAGTGCACTTAAAAATGGTTAGAAGACAGGAACAGAAATTTCTCCAAAGAAGACATACAGATGGCAATAGACATGAAAAGATGCTCAACATCACTCATCATCGGGGAAATGCAAATCAAAACTACAACATCACCTCATATCTGTCAGAATAGCTAAAATCAAAAACACAAGGACCAACATGTGTTTGCATAGATGTGGAGGAAAAGGAACCCTCATGCATTTTTGGTAGGAATGCAAACTGGTGCAGCCACCGTAGAAAACAGTATAGAGATTCCTTAAAAAATTGAATATATAACTACTTATGATCCAGTAATCATACTACTGGGTATTTACCCAAAGAATATGAAAACACTAATTCAAAGCAATATATGCACCCCTATGTTTATTCCACCATTGTTTACAGTAACCAAAATGGAAGCAACCCAAGTGTGCATCGATAGATGAATGGATGAAGAAGATAGTGTGTGTGTGTGTGTGTGTGTGTGTGTATGCACACAGTGGAATATTAGTCAGCCATTAAAAAGAATGAAATCTTGCTATTTGCAACAAGATGGATGGATCTAAAGGTATAATGCTAAGTGAAATAAGTCAGAGAAAGACAAATACCATATTATTTAACTCATGTGGAATTTAAGAAACAAAAGAAATGAACAAAGAAGAAAAGACAGACAAAAACCAGACTTTTAAGTATAGAGAACAAACTTGTTACCAGAGGGGAGGTGGGTGGAGGGATGAATGAATTAGGTGAAGGAGCTTAAGAGTATACTTACTGTGATGAGCACTGAGTAATATGTAGAATTGTTGAATCACTTTGTATTGTACACCTGAAACTAATATAACACTGTATGTTAATTATACTGGAATTTTAAAAATAAATTAAAACAATTTTTTTAAAGATTGTTTCTTTGTTGTTATAGTCCTCTTCTGTAGATAGAGCTAGGAAATATGGGTGTTATATATGCACACACACTCACACATACTTATAAATGTATATACATATATATATATATCTGTATGTGTATTTAATTTGTTAACCTAACTAACCCACGAATTTGTGCTGTTACTTCCAGTTCAGCTTTCAGGCTACAGGCTTTTTACCTAACCTCTATAGTATATGTTTTATTCCCTGTTTTTCACACTAAGAATCCTGGTTTTTTAGAACACAGGACATGATAGGTGTAGAAATCCACATACTTGCTCATTTACTTTATGCCATTGAACGTATACAACAGTCTCATAATAATATTCTTAATGCCACCATTGCCAATGGGATTACCAAAAATATTCTTATTTTTTTTTACTTGGATCTCTATGTTTTCTCCCATTTTTACAAGTTGTACTACATTTTTAGATTATATAGTCATTATATGTTATTCTCTCACTGTTAAAATCTCATTTATTCTTAGTTCTGTGAGTAACTATGTATTTAATTACTCCCCTTATCCTGTGTTGATGTTTCTTTAGTAGTTTTGATCTAAAGCTTATTATATAGTGGTTTCCTCAGGAAAGCCTCATGGGAACAATATTCCTTGAGTTGTCTCATGTTGCTAACAGTTTGTAGTTTTTATACATGAAACTTTTTCTTGCTGAATATAAAATTCTTGCCTTATTTTTTCCTTCTGTGTTTTAAACATATTGGTTCCATTCCTTTGCTGTCACAGTCTGATAATAATCTAATTTTCCCCTTACAAGTCACTTGCTCTTTGTGCTTTTTGCAGACTTCTTTTTCTTTAATTTCAGTAGAGCATGTCTTGGTGTGTTGTTCATTCTGGGTCTTAAATTCTCAGAAACATTGTGTGCATGTTTTTCAATACATAGTTTTAAATGTTATTTTGTTGTTTGGGTTTTTTCAGGAAATTTTTCGTAAAATACAGCTTTTGGTATTTGTGGTGTTTTCTTGTTTCAGTTTTCTTTTTTCAGGCGCTCTTTTTATCCATATGCTGGATCTTCTTTGCCTGGCTTCAAGATTTGTTTCTTTTACTCAAAAATTTTTGTGTCTTCATATAATTGTTTTTAAATTTTCTCCTATTGTCTTCTTTTTCTCTTAAGACAAAAATTGTTATTTTGTCCATTCTAGTTTACTCTTCATTTTTGAAATTCTTTTTTTTTATTGTAATTCTTTCCTAAATTCTGTTAACTTCATTTCTGCATTTTTCTCATTCTAACATGTTTTTTTTTTCATGGTTTGTATCATTTTCTTAATCTCTTTTAGATTGTTTTGAAATAGTAATTTACAATTTTAGTCTATTTTGTGAACAGTCTTTCTGGCATGCTTTCATTATACTTAGAAATTCTATCCTATTCAGTCATTATGCAGCATCTCTCAAAACTAGACAATACCACTTACATAAGGAGAAACAAAAACGAACTTGAACCTTAATCTATAAACTCTCTAAACCTAACTACGATGGTAAATATAAGAGGCAGAGAAGCATGTTAAATAACATCACAGAGATGTATTCAACACAGAGGCATTCTACAGGACAAATAACTCACTGTTTTAAAAGAGGAAGAGAGAAAATGTATAGGTTATAAGAAACCTAGCAGATGTGTCAACCCAATGACAAAGCAGACTTTGTGTCCCAATCCCAGTTCAACAAACTAAAAAAAAACCAAAAAAAAACAGAAAAACGTACAAGGCAGTGGGGGAAATATGAACAGTGATTGGATTATTTGTTGCTAAGGAAATAGTTAATTTTTTTTAAAGTAGGTAGTGGTGTTGTACTCCTTTTTTAAAACAATAATCTTTATTTTAGACACTAAAAAAATGTATCTGAAACATATGTGTAGGATGATCAGGGCACACCTCACTGAAAAATTCAAGTTTGAGCAGACATCTGGAGGATATATATCTGAGGGAAGAGCATTCCAAGCAGATGGACAGTAAATGGACTTCAGTGAGACTGAGATTAGTGTGGCTATAAAGGAAGCGTTAAGAGATGAGGTCAGACTGTATAGGGTGCTAGGTTATTCAGGGTCTTGGAGACTGATTAAAGGACTTTAACTTTTATATAGATAGGAGGGAAATGGGTGTGGTTTTAAACAGGGGAGTGAAATGGTAAGATTTACCTCTTAAAGGAATTATTCTGACTGCTATGTTTATTAATTAAATACTTTTTGAGTGACTCTTATGTGCTAAGTCCTGAGAATCAAAACACAAAAATACCCACCTTCCTAAACTGATACTTCACTAAGAAAGACTACACTAGAAAGGGGGCAAAGGGGGGCGCCTGGGTGGCACAGCGGTTAAGCGTCTGCCTTCGGCTCAGGGTGATCCCGGCGTTATGGGATCGAGCCCCACATCAGGCTCCTCCGGTATGAGCCTGCCTCTTCCTCTCCCACTCCCCCTGCTTGTGTTCCCCTCTCTCGCTGGCTGTCTCTGTCTCTGTCGAATAAATAAAATCTTTAAAAAAAAAAAAAGGGGGGGGGGCAAAGGCAAAAGCAAAGAGACTCATTGTCAGGTTATACTAATAATCTAAGCAAAAGATAACAGAGTTTAAACCAAGGTGTCAGTGTTATAAGTAATGAGAATTGTTTAAGTCTGAATATATTTTGAAGATAGAACCAACTAGATTTACTAATAGATTGAAAGAAAAAGTCAAGGGGGCGCCTGGGTAGCTCAGTTGGTTAAGCATCTAACTTTGACTCAAGTCTTGATCTCAGGGTCCTGGGATGGAGCCCTCCCCATCAAGCTCCCCTCTCAGCAGGGAGTCTGCGTGTTCTTCTCCCTCTTCCCCTCCCCCCCATTCGTGCTCTCTCTCTCTCTCTTTCTCAAATAAATAAATAAAATCTTTAAAGAAGAAAGCAAGAAAAGGTCAAGGATAACATTTTCTTGTTAAAATGGCACAGAAGATAATTACTATTTGTGACTAAGATTTGTATATTACTTTCAGTTTTCACCTCTTCAAAGTCAGAAGGATGTCATGAAGCAGGGTATCTGGGGCTTGCTCATCTACATTGGACCTGAGTCCAAGCATAAACAATAGATTTCCCGGTTTTTATATCATTTACATTTTGCCTCTTCCTCAAGAACTAATGGTATTGATATATATATTAATACTTTATCTCTTTGCTAGTTGTACTCTCTAGTATGATATGGTTGTTAGAGTGCTAGCCTGGGAGTCAGTGGAACCTCTCATCCGTTAGCCGATTAAGCTGTGTGGCAGTGACAAGTCCATTTAACTTCTCTAGCCCTTAATTTTCTCATCTGAAAAATGGTAATAAGCATACTCTAGTTTTGTCAGTTTTAAGTAAAATATGTTAACATGATTTCAGAAATACAAAATGTTCTATAAAAGCAAGTCAGTGATATTCTATTTTACTTCTCTTTTTTATTGCAGAATACAATGCAGGTAAAGTAGAATCTGTATGATCTGGAGCACAGGCATAAGTATGAAAGAATATCTTTCATACTTTGTTAAAGTGATCAATACGAAAACAGAGTGATTGGGTGATTGATTTTGAAAGAAATAGAGTTGAAAGTTTAATTTCTTCCTTTTAGTTTAAGGTACTCTCTTAGAGATTTAATGTCCTTCAATTTAAATAGAATTTATTGAGAGCATATTCTGTGTCAGGCATGGTATTCTGTACTAGGTATCCTAAAACTTCTTAAGAATGTTTAACACTGCTATTATATACAATTACTTATCACAGTCTCTCTTCTCAACTTTTTTCAGAATGGAATCTGCAATATGTTTTCACATATTAAGTTCAGCTAATATAAATAGTTTAAAAGGTCTAAGTTTTGTGGTAACCTTGTACTAATTTAACAAGCCCAGGGACTCTGGTTTCCACTAAAAGCATTTTGTCAGCTTTCTTCCTCTCTGGTTTTATCCATAGCGTAGAGAAGGCTAGAGGACTAGGACTTTAGCTCTCAGTTGTCGAATATTGCTCCCCAAATAGCAGAAGACTTAAATCTATCATCATTTCCTATATTCAGGAGCTGATTGGCTCCTCCTATTTTTAATTCCTTTTCCTTGGAAGCGTGTTTTAATATTCATTCAGAAATATGACTGCTCATAGGATTTGTGTTAGATGTTTTCAAGCCCAACAGATGTGGTGTTTCCATTACTGTTGTTTACTGTTAAACTACTATTCCTTTTGAGCTATATGAGCTATTTATAAGCAATAAGGAATAATTTGTTTTGAGAGGCAATGTATTTTTTCAGTAATTGATCTGAATAAAACTAATATTAAACATGAAGACAGTTAATAGAGTGGATATTAGCAATCACTTATGCAAATTAAGGTAGAATTCTTAATTTGATAACTAGAATCTTTTATTTACAGCATCAAGCCAACTTGGGTTGATAGGTTGTAGAAAATTAATTTCTTAACATATGAGGAAATACATATTTTCTTTCTCTCAGCATGGCATTAATAAAAAAATGACCTACCTCTTTTCAGGAGGAACATTGTTTACTCCTTCATAATCAAACTTCACCTTTGTTATGCTGAAGTCAGAGTTTATATTTCTTGTTATGTGGATTAGAAATCACCACAAGGAAAATAAATTAGCAGAAATTTTGCTTATTGTTGAGGACATTTCAACAGCTACAAAATGAATGAAAAAGATTTAAATTTACCAAGCAACATTATCACAACTAAATGGTACTTAGTACTGTTTTTCAAATAACAAATTGAAGAAGTGGAAGATCTATGAGACAGGGTTGCCTTTAAAAATGTGATTTTAATGCATTAATTACTGTGTGGCAAGGGCATAGGAAGAGGTGGGCCTTTTCTAGAAATATTCTCATCTCAATTTCTTTAGATACTCTCAGATTTATGTTAACTTACCTCACGATTTGTATTTCTTTTTTTTCCCTAAGCAATAGAAAAATATTCCCAAGACATTGCTGATTTTAGTTTCAGATAAGTAACATGAGTACAGGGAATATTTCTGAAAAGGTTGCTTATACTTAGATCAGTTTCAAGTTAGAGCCTTTAAAAATTACCTGTATTTTTTAAAAAATCATCTATATTACAAGACAATAGAATGTTCTGGGTAGTGGGGTAAAAGAGTAGACTTACACTAGTAGGTGAACAAACTGTTTTGACACTCATTTTTGGTACCTCTAATTCTTAGGAAAGTAATTGAGAATATATTCATCCTATAATTTATTTTACAATGATCATTTAGTAAAATGTTTAAAATAATTTCTTATCCTGGAAGTTTATAAAATATCAGCATGGGACATCAAAATAGATAAACTTAACAAATTAATGAATTGTGAATTATGTATTTCATCGACATATCTTTAAATGACTTTTTAAAATTTCCAGCTATAATAATAATGCATGCTCATTGTAGAGAATGAAAAATATAGAAACATGCAAAGAAAAAAATTAAAATCAACATTCATCACATCAACCAGCATTAACAACTCTAAATTTTTTCATGTGTTTTATTACAGTGTTTTCCATACATATTTTTAAACTGTTAGTTTGAAATGATTTCCAACTCAGAGAAGAGCTGTAAGAGGACAATTACATTTCTCCCCCATGCTTTGAGCGTTCTTTCTCTCTGCATATATACACCTAACCGCAGTACATATTCAAATGTTTCTAGTTCTCCCAAGAATGCCCTTTCTAGCAATTTTGTTGTCCTACTCCAAAATCCAATCCAGGAGCATACATTGCCTTTACATACCATAGCTCTTGGTTTCCCTTTTTTTTTTTAATTATGATACATTAGTCACCATACAGTACATCATTAGTTTTTTGTTTCCTTTAACCTGGAATAGATCCTTGGTCATTCTCTCTCTTTCATGACATTGGCATTTTTAAAGAGTAGAGCCAACTGTTCTATATATGCAAAATTTCAAGAAATTGAAATTATTTCCATTACAATTTTATATCCTTTTTCTCATTTAGTATTATATTTTTAGCATTTTCTAGTGTCATTAATTGCTCTTTCAGTTACCATTTTGGGTGGCTATGTATTTTTTATTTTCATTAGTCTTTTATTGGACATTTTTACAGTTTCTCATTTTTTTAGTATTACTAATGCAGTTGGGAAGAACATCTTATAAATAAATCTTCATTGTAATTTAAATTTCTGAATACATCTATCAAGTGTTTGTTAAGTGCTTACAACATGGAGCAATAAAACAAAAATCCTACAGAAGACAATAATAAATGTTAATCTCTGTGATTCTGAATATAATTAGAATGGAAATTTGGAAACGGGGGAAATTACCAGATAATGAGGTTGCCCGATTTAGGAAATAGAAACACAGGATATCCATTTAATTTTGAATTTCAGATGGGACACACAATATTTGGGACATCCATTAAAAAATTAAATTAAAATTTAGCTAAGTTTTTTGTATTTTGTCTGTCAACCCTGTTGGAGGATTGACTGTTCAGAAAAACCTCATGATAGTGATGGAGGAAGTGAAGACAACGTTTCATAGAATGAATGGCTTGAGAATGCCACTGAAGCAAGAGTGAGTATAGTTTCTATGAAGTATAGTCCATAAGGATAAAGACTTTGTGTCTCATTCACTGCTACATCCCCAACCCCCTAAACAGTGCCTGTACACTGTAGATACCCAGTAAATATTTTCTGAATGAATGAATGAGTTTATTTGCACTATGAACAAAATCAGGCCTTTTGGAGAAAAGTTACCCATTGTATCTAAGTTGATAAGAATCAAATTTCCATGAGTTTAGAATACCTGGCAGACAAATTTGGAAGTCCTGACTTCCTTCAGTCAGCTGAAATAGAAATGTGAAATATAAAGAAATTTATAAAAAGAAATATGATGATTCATTAAGTTTCTACCATTTATCAGATTTTAGGGAGACTTCAGTGAACAAGAATAGACATGATTTCTACCCTCATGGATTTTAGAATCTAGTGAGAGTGACAAACATTATTTAATTAAACCACTCATTAATTTATAATTACAATCAGACACATTATAAGGGGAAAATACTTTGTTCTGAAATCACATAAAATGAGGGTATATTCTTAAAAACCTAAGTTGAGAATAGGGTGAGCTTTTGATAGTGGTAGATATGCCATATACATCTAAGAGATTATTTCTTCATTCTTTGAGCAACCTGAAGAAGTTTATGGTGTCTAGATGTCATTCTTAGTTTATAGACCTTGAGTGGCAATTTTAGGTCAGGGATAGATGTCTGGTGATTGGCAGTCAGGGAGCTTTGATAACCATTGTCACACATTAACTTTAATCAAAGCAATTGCTTTTGAATCTGTCTTCAATATATATTGAAAATCTGACTACTTCTTACCACTTCTCTTGCCTTCCTTCTGGTTCCTGATGCTGTCATCACTTTCCTAGATTATTACAATAGCCTCATAATTGCTCTTCCGTGGTCTTGTCCTGCTTGCAGCAACAAAAGGAAGATATCGGAAGGTTTTGAGCAGTGGTGGTAGCATTACAATCTCTGTGCTTTGACATGGCCACATTATGTTTAATAGAATGGAATGGAGGCATAGTAAATGTGTGTTGACTTGGCATAATAGTAGGGAAACAGGGTAGCACAATCATTTCTTAAAGACTTTATATTCTTGGTAGTTAAATAATATCTGCTTGCCAATATCTGCTGCTTGACATGGGTCACTAACCTCTCTCATACTGTACTTTTGTAGAGTATAAATTAATACCTTAATAAAGCTACTTTTTTTAAAGGACACTACTAAGATAACAAACAGGCCAACCACAGACGAAGAGTAAACATTTACAATTCATATATCTGACAAAGGATTATATACAGAATATATAAAGAACTCCTACAAATCAGTAAGATGACAAACAGCACAATAAAAAAAATTGGGAAAAATATTTGGACACTTCAAAAAAAGGAATAATATAATGGCCAATGAGCACATGAAAAGGGGCTCAACATCATTAATCATGAGGGAAATACAAATAAACACCACAGTGAAGATACCATTGCCTACCCACTTCAGTGGTTTAAGTTAAAGAGCTACCAAGTGTTGGCAAGGATATGGAACAACTAGAGCTCTCATTCTTTGCTGATGGGACCACAAATTTGGAGAACTATTTGGGAATTATTTTGTTTTATAAAGTTCATTATGCATCTGCCCTATGACTCAGCAAGTCATTTACCCAAGAAGAGCAAAAACATATGTCCACAAAAAAATTTACATAAAAATATTCATAGCAGGAAACCAAAATGTCCATCAACAGGATAATTTTTCAGCCAATTATAGTATATTCATATTATAATACACTAGAAAATAAAAGGAATGAACTACTGATATCCCCAACCACAAGGATAAATCTCAAAAAGCATTACGTTGAGCAAAAAAAGTTAGACACAAAAGAATATTTGTGTTCTATATTTCAGGTAAACAATCTGTGATGGAAGTCAGAAAGTGTTTCTTCTTTGTTAAGGAGGCAAAGGGATTGACTAGTGAGGGACTGTAGAGAACTTTCTGGGATGATGGAAATGTTCTGTATCTTGTTTGGGGTGAACATTTAAGATCTGTACATCATATCATACATTTATTATGTGTCAATAACAAATACAAAATGCTGTATGTAATAGCTGATAACAAGCCAACCAAACGATTCTATTAATAAGAAAAATAAGTCCTGCTTCTCTGTTCCCAGAGAAAGAAAACAGTTTTATTTAATGCTATTTTTATATACTCATATCTGGCATACAAATTATGAAATATTATCTAAACAAATTGACTAAAGATTACCTGTGGAAAAGGGTGAATATTTTGCCTTCTTGCATATGCATTTATATTGAGGGGAAAAGGTGATTTCCCACCATAGGCTCTTGTATTCTGTTCTCTTACCATTTCTTGTGGTAAAATGTGAACTATAATGTTCTGGCCATGGAAAGGTAATTATACATTGATGAGCTCTTTTTCCCTTCTCTTATATTTTTTCTTTTTTCTTTATAATGAAATATTTAATATGTATCAAAGAATATATGTAATACGTTACAAAGCAGATGCCTCTGCCACCCTCTTCATTTGTGAAGTATTTAAAGGTTTTAGCAATCCTTTGCAGAGCTAATGCCTATTCTGACTTTTGTATTTTCATTTCCTTGTGTGTGTGTATGTATCTATCCCCTGCATATGTGCATATATATGTGTATGTATACATATGTGTGTATATATACATATATGTTTTTATACAATATATTATGTGCTTTTAGCTTTATAGAAATGGTGTATTATGGTATTGGTCTTTTCCTTCAATAATAGGTTTCTGTGATTCATCCATGTTCCTGTACATAGCTAAAGTTTATTAATTTACATTGCTATATAATTTTATATTGTTGAAATATTTTTTTGGTGCCATTTCCTTTCTCATCCTTTGACCCACTTGTTGTTAAATCAGGAAAATTATCAGTGACTTCACATGTATGGAATGCTTCTAACAAAGAGTTGTGATTATGACTTGGAAATATAGATACCATTAGAAATTCCTTCTATTCCTATAAGCATAGTAAGCTATATGATTTGCATTTTTATAGTAGGGTATGAATTATATAGTTATAATGACAGCTGCAGGGTAGAAAGTTTTAACACACTAGAATGAAATGTATCTTGGAGACATTTTTGGTATCTGAAGATCCACATGCCCCATATGGTGCCTCTGAACCAATGAGTTTGAAGAAATTGTTCTTACTGCTGAAACAGCACAGAGTACGAATTACTCTTTTTTATACAAACATCATCTTTTCAGCTAAATTTCTATATGAATAATTATATGTATAAAATGTATTGACTATAAATATAATGTGCTTTATCACACATTGGTGTGATTTTCCTCCATTTTCCAATAAAATGGTACTATGTTTTCTAAATTTGAAAGTTGTAACAAAAAAAGTTGCAGGTCAAAGTTAATACCATGTTATAAGATATGAAGCTTAGAACATTGTCATTCACTATAAAGAATAACCATAATCCTGATGGGTTTTTTTAGTAGTCCATTTTGATATTAATATTTGTTGTAGTGAAACAGTGTTTTATTTCTCACAGAATATGGTCCTTTATAAGAGAACCGTAAAGTACTTATATAAAAACGTAATTTTGTGTACATGCAGATATAGCTTATTTTTATTCATAACCAAGTGTTTTTTTAAAGATTTTAGTTATTTGAGATAGAGAAAGAGAGCGAGAGCATGAGTGGTGGGGAGGGGCAGAGAGAGAGGGAGAAGCAGACTCCCCACTGAGCAGGGAGCCCGATTCAGGGCTCTATCCCAGGACCCTGGGATCACAACCTGAGCTGAAGGCAGACACTTGATTGCGCCACGCAGGCACCCCCATAACCATAGTTTTACAGTCATTGTGGTAAGCCATTTTATTAATGTAACCACAGGCTTAAGATAATATGAAATTTGGTATAAATTTTTTTAATATAATTTGTATTAGGGGCTGACTTTTTTCCTTACATATTTTTGTTGAGAGAAAGAGTGCATGTGCGAGCCGGGTGGGGCGGGGGTTCAGAGGGAGAGAGAGAATCCCAAGCAGGCTCCCCACCCAGCACGGAGCCCAACTTGGGGCTTAATCTCACAACCCTGAGATCATGATCTGAGAGGAAACCAAGAGTCCAACACTCAACCAACTGAGCCACCCAGGCGCCCCTCATTACATTTTTAACTCATTCAACTAATTAACTTTTTTTTTAAGTCATTGGTGTGAAATCCCTTTTACTTTTCCACAAATCAGAATCATGGATCAAAAGAGAGGGAGAGAGGGAGGGGTTGGAGGAGAGAGAGGACTGTGAGAGAAACTTGTTATGATTTCTATTCCTAAGTGGCACCATACAGGAAGTTTAAAATTAAATATGCAGTATTGTAAGTATCTCATTAAGATGCAGGACAATCAGAGACTGATCTAAAGGTAATCAAAGATAATCAAGTCTTAGGAGAATCTTCTTTCTAGGTTGCTCTGGTGAGAAAGGACATAGAAGTGAAATAACTCTTATGTCAAATGAGAGATTTTTTCCCCCCTAAATCAACCTAAAAACTTTACTGAGTTTGTCCTAACAGTAGACTCAACACATTAGAGAAGATAGAGCACTGTTTCTCTGTTGACCAGGCTATGACTCCATTCGTTTTTACATCACATAGTACACTTCACATACTTTTTTAGAAGCCTAGATCTCTAATAACAATAACAGTAGTTCTCTATGAAGCAACTGAAACCCTGTCTGAAAGACATTATGCATTTGTTTTCTTGAATGGGGAAGGCATTATGGGGAGTGAAGGCTTATTAACCTCATTTTTAAAAAATGTAAAAGGTGGAATTTTTTTTAATAAGTCATGCAGCAAGGAAATTTTAAGTTATCGCAATTCCAGGATAGCAATGACTTAAATATTGACAACTTATACATGTTTTACATGCCCGTTTGCTCTCCTGTTCACTACTGAAATGTAGTTACCATAGCAATGAACACATCACATGGTTCCTGTGCTAGTTCTAAAATAGAGAACAGCAATATGCCATATGAGCCATGCTTATTTTCTACATAAGGACTGCATATACAACTTGAGGCTATTCCATACCCTTCTCGGTGCAGATAGCTTGTCATTGATTTAGAAAGCTTTTAAAGTGAAAAGCAATTGGCAAGAGTACATATCAAGTCTCCAACCTTTCTTGTACTATATGGTATATATTCTTTGCCACTGAGCTGAAAGGACAGCTTTACTAGCTTTGACCAGCAGGGACTCTGCTATTATATATTTAACCAAATATCTTCTACTGGAATATCAGTACCACTCAGGAGATTAGATGGGAGGGGCATATATGCCATTGAATGAAACATTTTCTCAGTCTTATTGACCAATCCTTAACCAATCTTAGCTTTTCTCCTACTGTTTCCTTTTATGTATCCAGTTTTTAAAAAATAGGATTCTTTTGAGAATTTGAGGCGAGGAGGACGCCAGGCACAGTTGGAGATACGCTATTAGTTCCCTTTTAGGACCATTATTGCTCTGTAAGATTTAAGCATAGGTTACACAGCAGTGTATCGATAGAAAAGGGCTGCAGATTTCGTGATTGGTGCTGTCAGGTCCCCACTTCTGCCTTACTCTTGCATTCTTTTAGAGTATGTCAGACCTCAAGAAATAAAACAGCATACCCCATTACTGTGGATCTTACGTATTTACTTGAAATAGTCCAAGCGCTATGACATGTCAGTGAATGATGCTACTCTGTAACTGTTTCTAACATGTATAAAATAAGCACTGGAATAAAATGAAATAAATTTCAATTTGAGCTACCAGTTGTACTACACCTATTATCACTAGAACTATAAATTAAAATTTTTATTATTATGTATTGAAACTACTAGAAACAGCTACACTATAGGTAATGGAGGACTCCAGTGCTTTATTTCCTCATTACCTTATACTCTTGACTAAATTTTGTAAAGGTGAATCACAGGTCTTCACACACTAATTAGTCAATTTAAGAAGCTAACTAGGCATATGTATTTGGCTGGCTGGCTACTACTAATGGGGGATATATGTTGATTGTTTAATATTTGTGTTTGCTTTTTCATCCCCTTTATAATTTAAAAAACATGTGATTTAGTATTACATAAACCAGGTAGGTGCACCTGGGTGGCTCGGACGGTAAATTGTCGGACTCTTGATTTCGGCTCAGGTCATGATCTCAGAGTCCTAGAATCCAGCCCCACGTCGGACTCTGTACTCATCAGGGAATCAGCTTGAGGATTTTCTCTCTCTCCTCCTCCTCCCCCTGCTTGTACACCCATGCGCGAGCACACGCACACTCTTTCTCTTTCAGATTAATAAATCCAAAACAAAAACAAAAAACCTATGTAATATGGGTGCTTTAATATCCAGATAATTTACAACAAAGTAGAACAAGTGATTGGAGATGTCATTATAATCTTGTACTTGAACCTTATTTTTTTTCTTTGTCATTATTTTTTTAACATTTTGTTTATTTATGTATTTATTTATTTGTCAGGGAGAGAGAGAGAGAAAGTGAGCACAAGGAGGGAGAGCAGGCAGAGGAAGAAGCAGGCTCCCTGCTGAGCAAGGAGCCCAATGCGGAACTCCATCGCAGGACCCTGGGATCATGACCTGAGCCGAAGGCAGATGCTTAACTGGCTGAGGCACTTAGGCATCCCTTTCTTGGTCCTTATTTAAAAATTGTACACTACACTGATGAACATAGGGAAGGAAATTAAAAATAAAATAAGAGCAGAGAGGAAGGCAAACCATAGGAGGCTGTTAACTATAGGGAATAAACTGAGGGTTTCTGGAGAGGAGGTGATTGGGAGAATGGGGTAATTGGGTGATGGGCATTAAGGAGGGCACTTGATGTTATGAGCCCTGGGGGTTATATGCAACTGATGAATCACTAAATTCTACCCCTGAGTCTAGTAATACACTATATGTTAACTAACTTGAATTTAAATAAAATCTAAAAAAACATTAATTAAATTAAAAATAAACAAGACTTTCTAAAAAGAAAAAAAGATTGTACACTACAGAAATAGTACAGAAAGGAAACTCTTTTGTAATCCCACCACATCTCATAGTGAGATAATGTCTTATACCCTTCCAGATTATTTTTTATTATAAGAAGTATTTAAAATTTATTTTGAGAGCATACTATACTTCTGCTTTGCAGCTTTTTTTTCTAACAACCTAGATCGCTTTTCTTGTTAATATAGACTTTATCTTCCTTATTTTTTGTAATAGTTGTATTATTATATGACTGGTACCATAGTATGTTCTCCTATTGAAGGCTACTGGGGTGTTTTCCATTTTTTGTAATTGTAATAATGCTATGTTAATATATGTTTCTGTACTTTTATGTAAATTTTTCTATAGGCTCGATTTCTAGAACTATAACTGCTGATTCTTAGGAAGTGAATATTTTAAATTTTGATATATTTTGCCTATTGCCCTGAGAATTTCTACCAAACCATATCTCCAATTTAAATGTGTTTTTAAGCTTTGCTGAAATGATAAATTTTAAATGATATCTCTTCATTTTTAATTTGTATTTCTGGAGTTACTTTGAAGTTCCACATCTTTTCATGTTTCTAAGCCATTTGTATTTTCATCTTCTGTTTTCTCCTTAATTCTTTGTCCAACTTTCTTTTGGATGGTTCATTTTTCTCCTACTAACTTTTTTCTTGTGTGTTTCCTTTTCTTTGTTCACT
Source organism: Ailuropoda melanoleuca (assembly GCF_002007445.2). Classification (NCBI taxonomy): domain Eukaryota; kingdom Metazoa; phylum Chordata; class Mammalia; order Carnivora; family Ursidae; genus Ailuropoda; species Ailuropoda melanoleuca. The sequence goes on from NC_048223.1 coordinate 77,947,075, forward strand.
AGAAAAAATTCCTAGTTGTCTTGAAAATGTTCCTTCCAATTTGTCTTTTGTCTTTATTTTTGGTGCTTTCTGGTGTATGGAGGTTTTTAATTTGTATATAGTAAGTCTTGTTTTTTATAACTTCTATTCCTTATTTATTAAAATTGAATTGTACATTTCAGATGGGTCTCATGTACATATTCATTCACTTCTTTACAGAATCTAATTATCTGAGTCCTAGCAGGTGTCTGCTAGATGATGGGTCAGTACTCTGTACAATCTAAGGACTTAATCATATTTGCAACAATGTCTTAGGGTAGCAACAGATCAAATTCTCTAGAATGGTTAGCAGGTACTTCTGAATATTGCTGTAAAGCAAATTAACACATAACATGACCAAATTCTCTAGAATTATTAGCAGCTACTTTTGGATATTACTGTAAAGTGAAAATAATGTGTAGCATGTAAAGCAAAAGTTAGAAGCTACATATAACAAACAAGTAGTTTGTCCTTTTTTGAAATTTAGCTAGTTTAGTCTTTTATATGTCTTAGTATTTACTATTAGTTTTGTGACTAATACATCTACACCTTTCCTAGTTATGGTATTATTATGAAAGACATGGCTACTGGCATTTCTCACAGAGCAGAAAAAATTCCTTTACATAAAAGCCAAACCACAATTATCCTCATTCTACATACTGTTCTAGAAATTATTAAATCAACAAATATTTATTGGGTACCTGTTTAATTGCTAGCTCTTACAAGAAAAAGAAGTGGAGAATTTTTTTCTTTTAATTTAATCTCTGTCCCCAATGTGGGGCTCAAACTCACGACCCTGAGATCAGGAGTCGCATGCTCCACTAACTAAGCCAGCCAGGTGCCCTAGAATGTATTTGTTTTTGGTTTTGTTTTTTAGCTTATCTTCAAAGAGCTTGTGGTGGTCTAGTTTGGAATATGTAGCATAAGTACTTTAAAAGTTAAATGATAGGTGTGCCTATGTGGCTCAGTCAGTTAAGTGTCTGACTCTTGATTTTGGCTCAGGTCATGATCTCAAGGTTGTGAGATCAACCCCTGTGTTGGGCTCGGTGCTGGGCATGGAGCCTGCTTAAGATTCTCTCTTCCTTTCCCTCTGCCTCTCCCTCCTTCCCATCTTAAAAAAAAAAAAAAAAAGTTTAATGATTAAATAAATTACAGTTATCCAATGATGTATAAAGACCCCTTCCCAAAACAAAAATAAAGCAATAGAAAACACTGTTTATCTCTTCTGGAGCAGTACTGTCTGCTAAGGAAATGTCACTGGTGCGGAAGCTTTGGCTGCAGTCATTTCTAGAATGTAAAATAAAGAAATCATAGAAAGCCTGTATTTCCCACCCCCCCTCACCCATTTTGCCCACCTCCCACCCCTTCCCCTCTGGCAACCATCAGTTCTTTGTATTTAGGGGTCTGTTTCTGGTTTTTTTTTTTATTCATTTGTTTTGTTTTTTTAGATTCCACAGATAAGTGAAATATAGAATAAAAGGTACAGCATAGGGAATATAGTCAATGATATTGTAATAGGTTTGTGTGGTGACAGATGGTAGGTATACTTGTGGTGAGCATAGCGTAAAGTACAGGCTTGTTGAATCACTGTGTTGTACACCAGAAACTATTGTTAACATTGTGTGTCAAACTTTAATTTTAATAAAATGGTGTTTAAAAAAAAAGAAATCATCAAAAAAACTGAACGTGGCCAGTTTACAAGTAGGCAGAATACACACTCATCTGAGAATTTCTGAATTTAAGTCTGCTTTTTCCACCACTTGCCAGTTACTCCTTTGTGTTAAAGCTTTTATTCTATTAAAGTTGATGTACCTTTTGGAAATTTTAGCATTCGAAATGTTGTCAAGTATTAACACCACAGTGTGAATAAGTTTAAGAGCCTTTCCTCATCTCAGTTTTCAGTACGGAAGGTAAGAGACAATGAGAAGACTAGTATCTGAGGTAAGGGGAGAAGATGAACAGTGTGAATCTGGGGATAGGGCATCAAAGGTAACCTTGGAACACCTCAGAGGTTCCTCTGAATATAGACTTCATCCAATATGCGTGTGTCTACTCCTTAGCTTCACTCATTTTATTGAAATTGATTGGAATTATTAAAATATTTAAGGTGTTCCCTGCTTATAATTTGTGAAGCATCATTATATGAATCAGAGTTAAGACAGAGAAGCAGAACCAGTAGATATAGATATAGGAATTTGTTACAAGGAATTGGCATATACAGTTCTGGAGAGTAGCAAAATAAACCCAAATCCTCTCAGGAAAGGAGGATCATAAATAGTTTGAAATCCTGTGGACATAAGCTGGTTAGTCTCTCAGCTCAGGGAAAGCCTCAGCTCTCTTTTACAGGGCTCACCTAATTAAGTCAGGCCCACCTGGGATAATCTCCCTTTGACTGAGTTAAAGTCAACTGATTAGGGACTCTAATTACATTTGCAAAATTCCATCACAGCAGCAGCTAGATTAGTGTTCGATTGAATAACTGGGGAATATAGTTTAGCCTAACCAAGTTGACACATTAAAAAAAAAAAAGCCGTCGTAATCCTTTAGACATCATTTAAATAATTATTTTCTTGATCGTAATTCACAAAAAATACTTCCCCTACAACTGGTAACTCCACAACTATTTTCATGTAATATAATCATACTACGAGAACTCCAGTCACACTCAGAAAATAAGCTTCGTCACTGGTCATAAAACAAGACTTAGAACTAGAAGGGTCCCCTTAAGACACCATCTGAATCTATCCCTTCATTTTACAGTTGTAAAATCTGAAGCCCATAAAGGCTGTCAAGTTAATTTTTGTTTTTTAATACTACAAAAGGAAATACCTCATTTAGGAATATATTTTAGTTGACTTAGTCTTTCACCCAAGGCCCTATAAGAAAGTAGGTGGGACACTGAAAGTACTCCGTTTACAGTTCAATTAAACTACTTGCCACTTTATATTGCTATTATATATGAGAGATCTTCATATGCAGAAATGTGTTCCTTAGGGTACAAGACTGAAAATCTGGATATTTAATTAATTTTATAGACATGGCTTTTATCAGAATGAATTTTGTACTCTTTGGAGAGTCCAAAATATGTTCTAAAAGGTCTTGTAAGGATTAGTGACACATTTTTACTGTTTCTCCATTGCCTTGCCTCCCAACTTTACCTTATAATTTTTTATAATGGATCCTTAAAGTTTGACCTCTGGTATTACCATCTAGAGTTAAGTTCAAGTGACATTTAATTGGGAGAGTTTTTTGGTGCTTAGTCGTCTATATCTGGTGTTCTTGAGCATTTACACAAACTTCTCACCCCTAAAGGTCCCTAAAAACCATTTATTAATTCAGAACATGTTTAATTGCCTTCTGGGTGCCAAGCACTTCTCCTGATAAAACAGTGAGCAAGATGGATAGTCTAGGAGAAAAGTGAGACAGGGAAACACCAGCATTAATTGGGGAAAATACCATTACAGGAGAAGTATAAGGATATGATTCATGTCTTTTCTTTATGGCCCACTGCCTTCACATACTACGTACTTAATAAATGCTTTTTGAGTAAATAGGCCTATATGGCATTTTAAAAGGAATATAGACTTTTTAAAAATATAGGTCTATAGGGTACTTTGTACAGAACTAGGGTAAGTAGAACAGGTAGAAAAGCCATAAAAAGTTCTGATTTGGGGATGGAGTCAAGGACTAGAGTATATTGGAATGGGTGCAAATCCATTTCCACTGATGAGCAATTTGTTTCATTTTCTTTAGAGATGGTCTTATTCTCCTTGTTCATGACCTTTAACCTTTGTTTGAAATTAGTGCATCAGTTTGTGCTAATTGGAATTGTCAGTGACCAAGTGAATATGACATATCTATAAAAGAACAGAGAAAATTAGGTCCTTATTATGTTACTGCATCACTAATCCAGGCTTCCAGCTAAATGCCAGAATATAAATTAGATCCCTTATCAAATGTGGCACATAAAATTTTAGGATCCTTTTTAGTGTAGTACATGTGCTTTCAATAAATGGCTGCTTTGGCAAGAAATTAAATCAGTGTTCTTTGTGTCAAGTATACTTGCATTATATTTTATGCTCTATAACTTTAAAACTGTCCTTGCAAACCAGGTCAAGGGCAAAATTAAATTTGGCTTCTGGATTTAGTTTTACATTGAACAAATACCATTTTTTCTTTGTTTGTATATATTGTGTTATGGGTATTTGCTTTATTTATTTATTTTTTTCACTGAGAACAAAATTAAGAATCCATAACACTGTCACTCCACTAACATTCTCCTGCCACACTGGCCTATTTTCAGTTTTAAAAACCATTGAATTCTTTCTCCTGTCCTCTCAGGCTCTTTGCAAATGCTCTTCCCTCTGCCTTGACCTATTTTTACCCCATTATTCAGTATTATTCACCCAGTTAACTCTTATACATTCTTTAAACCTCAACTACCATTCTCTTAGTTGGTAGAGACACACCACAGCCAACTTTAAAATACAGTTTTAAACATTCCCTTTTAATACTACTATATTACTAGTTCTTAACAGTCCCTGGCACCTAGCGGGTGCTTATTAAGTGAAAGGATAGATTAATACAATGAGTACTTACTATGTTCTAGTTACTGTAAAATTCCCTCAAGGAACTTTCTCAAGTCTGAATTTCAAAGGTCCATGTTACTTTGTAAATGATTTACTTACTTTTACTTTAGGGGACAAAATTAGCAGTTCTGAGTGAAATAAGTATGAAAGATATAAGGGTATATACATCTATATAAATGCATGTGTACATATGTTTGTGTATGGCATGTTGCAAAGTAAAGTGAATATTTTACTGTGGTTGCTGTCAAGAAACCTTGAAAGCTACTACTTTAGTGAATACTGTTGTGCAAGAATTGCCTAACAAATATGTCTAGGAAAAAAACTGTTTCACATATAAACTTCCCCAAGCATCTTTCTGTCTATATCTTTGGCTTCTAATAGTTCTTTGCTTGGAGTCAAAAGTCAGAATCTCTGAAATCTTCCAGAAAAGACCATTTAAATTAAATGAGTCCATCAAGATTTGGAGGAAAGCCACTTGAAAGAAAAGAAAATATATTACATTCTACCTTTAATTTTCAAAACCTGAAAACTAATGGTATTTCATCTATTCTTTTTGATGGCCCATGTGTCCCAGTCCTGTGATTTCCTTAGCGTCCTATAATAGTTTTTGCTATTATGCTTTTAGTGTTTTTCTTCCCAAGATGCTCTTTCAAGATCCAACTCAGAAATCCTTTTTTCTCTAATAAACTTTCCCTGACTAACCCTCTTCCTTTTTTTTTTTTTTTGAACTCTGAATTTTTTCACCATGTTAGTATATATTTCTCAGTTTTTGCACACTATACTATCATGTATTCGGTCAAATATATGTTATTTTTTATTGTAGCCTCTGTGTGTGTGTGTGTGTGTGTGTGTGTGTGTGTGTGTGTGTGTGTTTGCTGTGTTCTTGCTCCTTAATCTCACATGACCCACACACACTGTCCAAATCACTTTAATCTTCCTTGAAGAAATACATTTTTAAATCCCTTTCCTAAAAAATTAAATGTAAGTCATTACTGGGGTACTTTCCTTCATCTCCTCAAGGTTCTCACGAAGTAAAACATCCGCCCCTCCCTCCCCCCGCTCCCACTGAATCTTCTGTCCCTGTTGGCTCTACTGAGAGTCCCACTGTTAGCCCTTCAAGTCCAGTGTCTCTGCTCCTTCTTGGAGTGTGAGAAACTTTGCCAAGGCTGATAGCTATAGTAGCTTAGATATAACTTCCTGTGTTCGGTATTTTCTGTTGGTCCTTCAAGGTTGACATTTTATGAGGTGCCTGGGTGACTCACTTTTGGTTACAAAAGTGACCAACTTTTGGTTACAGCTCAGGTCATGATCTCAGGGTCGTGGAATCGAGCCCAGTGTTGGACTCCGTGCTCAGCACAGAATCTGCTTGAGATTCTCTCTCACCCTCTCCCTCTGCCCCTCCCCTCATGCACATGCTCTCTCTCTCTCTCTCTCTCTCTCTCTCTCTCTCTCTTAAATAAATAAACCTTTTTAAAAAACAGATTGATATTTTACTCTTTTCCTTCGCTATTCTGTCCTTGAGAACCCTAAGAAAATTGCTTAGTAGCATGGACAGAAAAGGTATATAGACAATATGGGGCCCTAAATTTTTTAAAATACGGTTTTAGGGGTGCCTGGGTGGCACAGCGGTTAAGCGTCTGCCTTCGGCTCAGGGCGTGATCCCGGCGTTATGTGATCAAGCCCCACATCAGGCTCCTCTGCTATGAGCCTGCTTCTTCCTCTCCCACTCCCCCTGCTTGTGTACCCTCTCTTGCTGGCTGTCTCTATCTCTGTCAAATAAATAAATAAAATCTTTTTAAAAAATTTTTTAAAAATTTTTAAAAAATGGTTTTAAAGCCCTGGAAGTTGGAAGATTGGGTGAAAGTAAAAGAATTGAGAAAAGGGGAGTTACAACCTGGAAAGTCAAATTACAGGTCTTAGAATTCAGCCTAGCTCCAGTAATGCTCCAGGAACACTGCTGTATCCTTAATATGTGCTTGTTGAGTTGATGAAACAGTATTTGCAAAACTATTCCCTACAACTGAATTACGAGTTAAAGATTTTAATAATTCAAGATTACTACCTATGCTCTCTTGCTGGCTGTCTCTCTCTCTCTGTCAAATAAATAAATAAAATCTTAAAAAAAAAAAAGATTACTACCTATGACACTGGTGATCTTTTAAACAAGTGATCATATCAAAAATAAGGCATAAACCTTGTTTTAGGAAGAAGAACAGTGTTATAAGACCCCACTTGCAATTCCAGTTTTCAGATTAATGAATATGATAAAATTAAGATGGAATAAAAATTTTAGAAGACAGTTAAATAAAATCCAAATTGGATGTGGAATAAAGGCCAAATTGTTATTTTCATTCATGTGGTGCATATTTCCATATGTTCTGAAAATCCTCAAGAACTTGGCACAAAGTTCTGCTGAAATAATTTCTGCTTCTTAAATGACAGGTGCCTCATCTTTTATTGTAGTATTAATTCAGAATTCCATCAAGTAAGAAAATGAATAACACAAAAGATAAATTTATAAGCATTTGCCTAACTTTAGCCATAGAATCATTACTTTCTATTTCCTTCCTCTCCTTCACCTTCTGGCCTCCTTATGTCTTTATTTTCTCCTTCTTTTCGTTTTAACCACAATCACTTCTCTATCAGATGGTTCTTGTTTCTACTTCTGAATACATTTAAATGCCATTTATAAAATCATAAATTCTTATTGAATTTATGCTTAAAAACCTAATGGGATTCAGCAGTAGTTTGAAACTGCAACATAATTATTAAATGTAGGTTTTAATACCAGTGATGATTCACATTTTCCAACCTCCATATTTTACAATTTGTTTTTCTTGGCAAGGGTTTAAGTATCCATGAATAAGGCGAAAGGTTTCTTGAATTTTGGCTTTTAGTGAAGGAATGAATCTTTTCCTGTCTTCTAAAAAGTTACTTTACCTTTTACAAAAAGATATAAGCAGTAGAAAATGACAGATACTTAAATCTACTCACTGATTTAAGCCAAAGTCGCTGGACTTTTTGCTTAGGAAACCCTCCCTGATAGGAGGTTATCTGGTTGTTAGGGACCTTACAAAAGTCATGTTTATAGTCACTGAATTTTAGAATTAGAAGGACTTGAGACAATAAGTCTCTCATTTTTGAGATGAGGAATCTGAGAAAGACAGTTTGTGTCTTGTCCAAAGTCATATGAGAGGCAAAGTAAGAGGCAAAGCAAGAATTGGAAATCAAGTTTCTTGATTCCAACTCTAGGATTATTTTTATACCATTATGTTATGAACATGGAAAGCAAGCTGATTGCTTACCTAAAATTTATTATATTGTGTATATCTTAGAACTTGTCATTTCTTTCTTCTTTTAATTTTTTAAAAAAGATTTTATTTATTTTCGGGCGCCTGGGTGGCGCAGTCGTTAAGCATCTGCCTTCGGCTCAGGGGCTGATCCCAGCATTCTAGGATCGAGCCCCACATCAGGCTCCTCCGCTTTGAGCCTGCTTCTTCCTCTCCCACTCCCCCTGCTTGTGTTCCCTCTCTCACTGGCTGTCTCTCTCTCTCTATCAAATAAATAAATAAAATCTTTAAAAAAAAAAAAGATTTTATTTATTAGAGAGCATGAGCAGGGGGAAGAGCAGAGGGGGGTGGAGAAAGAATCTCAAGCCTACTCCGCACTGAGGATGGAACCCAACGTGGGGCTCCATCCTACAACCCTGAGATCATGACCTGAGTCAAAACCAAGAGTCAGAGGCTTAACTGACTGAACTACCCAGGCGCCCCAGAACTTGTCATTTCTATGCTTTATTCTTTGAGTTAAAATATTTTGTATTAGTCATCTGTTTTCTGATTTGCCATCTAAGAATCTTCATTTGTCTTCCCTTCTATATCCAGTCTACATAATGCTGCTAAGTAAGCTAATCTTTCTAAAATCTAGTCCTAATTATGCCACTTACCTGCTTAAAAACCTTAATATCTCTCACCATCTCCATCTACTTATTACATTGTTAAATAAATTAATAAATCCATTGTCCTAACTTATTAAAGACTAACTCTACCTTTCAAATTGTAGTGCTTTCTGCTCCTGTACTCATCCCTTGTGATCCAGCCAAATTGGACCACTTGTTATTCTCAGAATATATCTTTCATTTTCTGTACCTCTGTGTCCTTCCTTATTATAACTTCACATTAATTTTTACCTGTGTTTCTAGATTTATATCAAATTCTGGGGTACCTGGCTGCCTCAGTCAGTAGACCATGCAACTCTTGATCTTGGGACTGTGAGTTCAAGCACCATGTTGGGGGTAGGGTTTGCTTTAAAAAAAATTTCCCTCCACCCTAAAGCCTTCTTTTGTTCTCTTTCCTTTTAATTTCAATTGCAACCTACTATACTCTGACTTTAGTTTTTGCTTTCATCTTAATTATTCTTATTTTTATTTAATCAGATGAGTCTAGCAGAGTTCCATATAACCCTGGAAATAAGTGGTATCTAATGTGTTCATTGGTTGCTAAAGTTCTTGAAACAGATATAAGACAGTTATTGCTACTCCGTTTTATTCCTACAACAGATAATCAAAAATCTGCTCAAATCATCACAACCAAGAGAAGTCCTACAAGTATATATTAGTATTTATTTGCTAGAGAAAAAAGAAAGACTTCATTTTAAAGTCACTTATTGCTGGTTATAAGCTCATTTAGACTTCTGTTTTTATCCCACATGCTATAAATTTTCTCATTACCTTGCAGGTCAGCAAAGTAAAATAGTAGCTTGTCATAAAAGTGCTTAGTTGTTCCTCAAATTGAATTGTGTTTACTATTTACCCCTATTATTTAATCTGTATGTAGGGTATCTTATGGTTTTTGTTTAGTTAACTTGTTGGTTTGTTTTTTGCTGTTCTTCCTGCTCCTATCGTAAATCTTTGACACTTATCCTTATATGGTACTCTTTGATACCCAGTATCTGCCAGTGATGTCTGGACTTTATATATCTTTGAAAATATAATTATAATTTTAAAATTCAGAATAAGGTATTATCTTAGGAAAAACTATCACCCTGATTATTTGTAAGGGTTTTTGTTTGTTTGTTTATTTTGGGGTTTTTTGGCTTAAACAACAGAAATTTATTTTCTCACACTTCTGGAGTCCAGAGTGATTATTTGTATGTTACTTGGAAATGAGGCAAATGCCAACAACCTTTATGGTAACTTTCCAGAGCAGAACTGCCAATATGACCAAGATATGGATTGCATAAATACTCACAGAACACAGCAGACCAGCAATTTATGAAATATTTAACCAAATCTTAGAAAATCTCAATACTCATATATACAAAGATCTTTTGCCTTTTTAAATAACATTCTTTTGATCAGTTTAACTCATTCCAGTGCACATTTATCTAATCACACTATGTGCAAGGCAGAGTTCTAGGATAAGATATAAAACCCAGTTCTCAAGAAGTTCATAGGCTAAGGGAAAAAAGAGACCATGTAAATAAATTATAATGCAGAGCAAGAAATAGTATAATAGAGGCATATACACAGCACTGAGTTAGTGAACCCTGATCCCAAAAATAAAGTATGAACGCAAGAAATCAAGTCAGTATAAATCTGCAGAGGTATTTCTTCTTTGCTTAAGGTAGGCAAGTGCTTTGTCTTTATCGTTTGGTAAATCAACAAGGATTCTGTGCAGAGAAATATGTTAGATGCTTTGAGGATACAAAGTGGGAAAGAGTTTCTGCGCTAAAAATTTATAATCTAGTAGGAGAGATAAACTGTCTATACAAATAACTATATTTCCAGTCTGCACATAATTGCCGTAAGAGAAACCTTTACAAATTGAGCAAAACTCTTCTGCAATGCAGAAAGCCACTTCTGGAGATAGGGAAAGGAGAGACCATGAACAATTCAAGGAGGCTTCCATTAAGCAGAAGATGGCTGAACTAACCCTGGAGGGATTGGTAGGATTTTGACAAGGGTGGTTGAAGGGCATTCTAATTCATTTAGTGCCTACATGTGCAAGGTAGCATGAAGGCAAAAAAGCCTGGGGCATGTTCAGAGAATAGCAAGTATTCTAGTTTGAGTGGCATCTGGTACATATATAAGGGAATAGTAAAAGAGCAGGCTAGAAAGGAAAAGTAGGGGCGCTTTATGGAGGACCTTTGAAAGTCAGGCTGTGGAACTAGGACTTTTATCAGGAAGCAATAGGTAGCTTTTTGGGCAAAAGCTAATCGAAGTTGATACTTAGGAAGGTGAATCTAATGGTCATGTTCAAGGATGCATTCAAGCTGAGGGTGACTGGTACCAAAGACTGGTTAAGTGACTATATAATCTAGGCAAGAGGTAGTACAGGCCTGACCTAGGGTTTTGTTTGTAGGAATGGAAACAAGGCTACAGATACTACAGGCCTTATGCTTATAAAATGTTCTTGGCAGAACTTTGAAGCTATCAGATGCAAAGAGAAAGTGTCAAAGGGACTCTGGAAGTTAGACAGGATATATGGTGATGATATCAAATAAAAATAATAGAAGAAATTATTCTCCCAAAAATGTAAAGAGAAAACAGATCAGAAAATTGGTAGCTGAATTCTAGAGAAAGACTGTCTTTAGGGAATTTAACAAATGAGAAAGAAGATAAGCAACAGAAAGATGAGAGAAGAAAGGAAAAGAAAAGCCTGAGTAGCTCGGTCAGTTAAGCCTCTGACTCTTGGGGCACCCGAGTGGCTCAGTCATTAAGCGTCTGCCTTCAGCTCAGGGCGTGATCCCAGGGTCCTGGGATCGAGCCCTGCATCAGGCTCCTCCGCTGGGAGCCTGCTTCTTCCTCTCCCGCTCCCCCTGCTTGTGTTCCCTCTTTCACTGGCGGTCTCTATCACTGTCAAATAAATAAATTTTTAAAAATCTTTAAAAAAAAAAAAAGCCTCTTACTCTTCACTTCAGCTCAGGTCATGATCCTCAGGGTAATGCGATCAAGCCCCGCATCAGGCTCACCAGTCAGTGGGGAGTCTGCTGGAGAGTCTCTCTCTCTCTTTCTCTGCCCCTGCCCCCCCCCGTAATCTTTCTCTCGCTCTCTCTCAAATAAATAAATCTTTTAAAAAACGGGGGTGGGGGAAAGAAGATACACAGCAGAAAAGTAGGAAGGAGAGTTTCTAGGACAAGGTTTCAAACTCTGAAATACCAGTTAAGTCTCATTTCTCACCTATTAAATTATCCACTGGAATTAGGAAATCCAAACAAAAGAGCTTGAATGTACAGGATTAAGCTGGGGAAAATTGTCCAAAGACCCAAAGGAGGGAAAATATTTATTCAAGAAATGAAGAGTAATTGGCAATGCAAAGAAATTTGGAGATTGAAACTAAACCTCTGAAAGAATAGAAGGAAATGAGTACTCATTTTATTTTTAAAAATTATTCCTAAATTTTACACTATGCAGAAATCCTTCTTCCCTCAAGAAAAGCAATTAAGTCCTATTCAAAAAAGTCAAGAGGAAAGGCTAAGATTGGTGAGAACACAGTCTCTGAAATGGATGTAGGTGGAAGCCAACTTGTAATACAATGTACAATAAGTCAAAATTGCTGTTAGCAAAATCCCATCTGTTAGCCCAATCACTTTATAATGTTCAGTGCAATAAAAATGCCAGTATTTTGTTACTAGCTCTGTGCTGTGTTACCTTCAATTACCCATGTGTTGTTGATACCCAATGAAAACTCATCCTTTGACTCCAAAACTCCACAGGCAAGCACTAAGATTGGATAATGTGTTCTCTCAGATTCTGACAAGAAGTAGAAAGATAGACATTTCTTGAATTCTAGTTTTTAGACTAAAATGATTGGCTCCCATTTCATTATCAAATGCAATATGAGCTTTTCAGAAATATTCAGTATCCTTTCAAACCTATTTTTCATACAGCAAGGGTAGGTGAAATCACACTTTCCATCTGACATTTATTGAGTACCCTGCTACATGCTCTGTTGGGTGTTTTCTACCATTTTTCTGTGACTTTTTTTTTAATAGCCTGACTTGTACACTTGGCTAATTTCTTTTTCATTGGATTTTTTTCTTTGACTTCTTTTTCTTCTCTCTGAGGATACCTGGATTGATCATTACTTCCATGGCTATCCTTGCTACTTCCCACTGGCCATTGTGAACTTGTTTGTTTATACATTGGACTTGTTACAATCTACTTTGTACGTGATTATTATTAGCTAGCAAGAAGGAAGGAAGTGATACTGGTATTGGTGATATTTGAAAGTGGTATTTTAGGGGCGCCTGGATAGCACAGTCGTTAGGCATCTGCCTTTGGCTCAGGGCGTGATCCCGGCATTCCGGGATCGAGTCCTACATCGGGCTCCTCCGCTGGGAGCCTGCTTCTTCCTCTCCCACTCCCCCTGCTTGTGTTCCCTCTCTCACTGGCTGTCTATCTCTGTCAAATAAATAAATAAAAGATTTTTTTTTTTAAAAGTGGTATTTTATATGTATATCCATAGGTTAAAATTCAGACCGGGGAGAAATTAGCTTTTTCTTATTTGTTTCGTTTTTTTCTACTAAAGATAGGAGACTAGATGCTTTTTTGTTTTTACTATATTTTGTTACGTTATTAAATCACAATGTAGTCCTATAAATTCCTTTTTTTACTAGTCCAGTAACATTTTGGACTGTGAATATTAATATTCTCTCTTCTTCCTCAGAAGACCAAGAGACCTAAGGAATAGAGGAGCTTTTGTGATAGGTCTGAACTTAAGAGTCAAAACAACTAGAAACTGGTGATCTCTGTAAAATCCATATTCCTCTGCCATATCTTATACCTTACCCTTGCCGCTTTGCTCACAGAAAGATTTATAAAAACAACTCTGCCCTGTGCAGTTGTCCATTTCTGTGTTTTACATATTGTTTTCATTTTATTTTTACCTTATTTTCTTAAAGTTAATTTTGTATGACTTCCAGACTAGAATAAGTTGGGTCGTTAGAGTGGCCTCAGGGCTTTATGGTGGCAGTGGTATCACACCCTGACAACTTGGGAAGGATCATGCATGGAATATGGAAAATATAAAGGATATTGGTACACCTTTAAACTGAGAGAAAGGAATCATTAGGCAGTTAACAGAATGCTAATCTCTCCCATCTGAGATTTTCCCTTTGTCTAATACTTAGCACTGGTCCATAATGCCTTTCTCGTTGTCGTGAATACATATGTATCTAAACTCATAAGAATTGATTATTTATCTGACTTCTGCTGTCTTTTTTTTTTTTTTTTAACGTTAGTGATTTGGGTTTTAGTGTTTTGGGTTAGTTTGGTTTGTTTTGGCTTTTTTGTTTTTTGGTTTTTTGTTTTTTGGGGTTTTTTTGTTTTTTTTGTTTTTTTTGCCAGTGAATGAAAAAAATAAGACTTGTCAAAAGATACACATTTTACTTTTCTCAAGGCTAACAAGCTGAAGCCTACTCTTCATAGGGCCTTCAATTCTTCATTGGTAACTTAATTAAAAAGAAAAAATCTGTTTTGAAACATATAAGTACCCTACTAATAACATAATTTAGGGGTCAGCAAACTTTTTCTGTAGAAATCCAGTGAGTATGGTCTCTATTGAACTAGTTAACTCTGCGGTAACATGATAGCAATAATAGACGTGTCAATGAATGAGCATTGCTGTGTTCCAGTAAAACTTCATTTATAAAAATAGGCAGTGGGCCCAATTTGTCTTGCAGGCTGCTGACCCTGGGCATAATGTATTGATCGTACATTATATTAAAGCCCCCTATTGGTTGAAGGAGAGGCTCAGGGAAAAAAATTTTTTAAAAAGGAAAGATGTTACTACTTATCTGGGGCTTTCTAGCTGGTAAGATAAAAAGCAAGAAAATGACAATTATATAGGACACGTAAAGTAAAAAAGAGTTTAGAACTAGAGTTATTCTTCAAAGGATTTCAAATATAGATTACTGATAAAGTAGAGTGTTTATGATTTAGTGCAGCAGCTCTAAGTATAGGAACTGTATCCTTTGTACAATAAGATGCAAAAAGCAATGTATGAGATGCTTAAGATAAATGATCAATCTGTTTTGTCTTTGGCTTGGTCATAAGCTTTTTTAACCACTAAATAGAGAACTACAGATTTGTTGAATGTGCCAGGATATTTTAGAATCTGTACTTTAAGATGGACCCACACTGAACTTCCGCTGGAATAATTGAGTAAGAGAGACTGGATTTATCTTCCCTCCTTAAACAATGTAAAACCAGACAAAATAAATAAAACAACAGTCTCCAGACATTAGACAATAGCCAGCACAGGACAGTGATCCCTCAGAGAAGGTAAACAAATGAGAGAATCCTACAATTGCCATACATTCTGTTTAAACAGAGTTTCTAGTCTACAGTGCAGGAAGGGAGGTCCTAAACCCAGAGGTCCAACTGAACAGAAACTGAGTTAAGAACTGAAGGAGGCCAAGATAGGTAGAATTTACAGGAAAGAATACCAGAGAAGAAAGCTACACAGACACAAAACACACACACTAAATATCTGCAGGGGGTTCCCTGGAGTCTTTAGGTGAATGCTGGTCAGCACGTGTATATGAGGAGAGTATTCAAGGTGAAGGATGAAACCACTGGAAAGAAGCAGACGGAACATTCCCCCAAGTTCACACAGGGTGATAGCAGTTTATGTCTCCAGTAGCCAGAGTGGAGAAACCTCTAATAAATGGGATATTTTATTTAGTACTCAAAAAGATATTATATCAGTAGGATATCAGATTTGCTCTAGATTAAAGGCTGCTGTCATTTCACCTACCAAAGCTTAAAAATAAACCTAGAAAGGACCAAACTATTTCCAAGTAACCTAACTGAATTTCAGAGTAAATGTCAAGAATGTGTAAAGTAATACCAAAAATCCAGCACCCAAAAACATAAAATTCATAATGTCCAACATCCAGTCAAAATTACTGAGCCATGTAAAGATGCAGGAAAATACAATCCAAAATGAGAACAAACATCAGTCAATAGGTATGGATTTAGAAATGGCACAGATGTTAGAATTATTTGACAAGGATTAACATTTCTAAATATATTCTGTATCTCAAGAAGGTAAAGGAAAGCATAAGCCTGTTAAGAAGAGACATAAAAAAGAATTTCTAGAGAGGAAAAATGCACTGGATGAAAACAGACATTGCAGAAGAAAAAAATAGTAATTAGTGATATGTAAGACACAGCAGCAGAAGCTATTTGAAATTAAACACTGAGAGAATAAAGTCACTGAAAAACAATGATCCGTGCATGAATGAGCTGTGGGACAGTATCAGGTGATCTAATATACGTATATGGAGTCTTAGGAAAGAAGAGAGTGAAGGAAAAATATTTGAATTCATAAATGTTCCAAATTTGATGAAAGCTATAAACCCACGAATCCAAGAAGTTCAACAAATCGCAAGCCCCAAAAAAGAAGGAGAAAACCATGCCAAGAAACATCACAATGAAATTGCATGTAATCAGTGATAAAATCTTAGAAGCAGCCAGGTTAATTTTTTTTTTAAGATTTTTTATTTATTTATGTGACAGAGAGACAGCCAGTGAGAGAGGGAACACAAGCGGGGGAGTGGGAGAGGAAGAAGCAGGCTCCCAGCGGAGGAGCCCGTTGTGGGACTTGATCCTGGAACGCCGGGATCACACCGTGAGCCGAAGGCAGACGCTTAACGACTGCGCTACCCAGGTGCCCCCAGGTTAATTTTTTTTTAAGACACATTATGTACAGAGAAACAAAGATTAGAATAATAACAGTCTTAGGATCTGAAACAGTGCAGGCATAGAGCACTGAAAGAAAAAAATTGACAACCTAGAATTCTATACCCAGCAAAAATACCTTTCAAAAAACCAAAACAAAGACTTTTTTAGGCATAAAAGCTGAAAGAATTCATCAGTAGAAGACCAGCACAAACCATTCAGGAAGGCTCAGATCCAAGTGCTACCTATAATAATTACAGCTATATGGTCTTGGACATACTTTAATTTCTCTGAACCTTCAGATACTCATCTGTGAGGTGAGAAATCTATTTTATGGGATTTTTATGAGGATCAAATGAGATAAGGAAAATAATAGACATTTGCTGAGTGTTTCCTTTGTGTCAAGCATGTGTTGTCTCATTAAAAATGGAAATATAATATCCAATAAGAGCCCCAATAACAGGTCTGAGATTTTTCTTATACTATCATCTCTCCTCTTTCTTCAGTATCTGAAAAACTTGGTTAGTCTAGAAGTTACCAAAACAGCTAATCAATCAAATTTTGTTGAAGTACTTTTCCTAACTTTGTTTTCTTTTAGTTACCACCATTAAATATGCTTAAAGTTGGGAATGAACAACTCTCCTTGCTATAATAGACTCATCAGCTAATAAACTACTTTGGGAAAGGGTTAGGTATGTCCTAAGCTAAAACTATTTTTTTGCCTTGTATTTTGGCTGCCTAATGTTTTTTTCAGTCATGTTTATTGAGGTATAATTTATATACTGTCTATGTAACTTTTATTATAAACCTATTGGATCGGGGCCATGAATGTCTTTATAGCTTATACTTTGCCCCACTGAGTTTTTGGCACTCAATAAATGTTAAATAATATTTCTATTCAGCATTCTGCAGACAGGAAGCATATGGTAATAAATGTCAGAGCACAGGTTGAAAATCCCCAAAAAGTTGTGTGTTATATTCCTTGGAAAAGCCAGCACAGAAATTTTGGTGAATAAAATTATTTTAAAAGGCAGTTCCCAGGCACATAATTTACTTACTGATTTTTCTCTACCCTTTTACTTTATTTTCAAATTTAAACTTTTCCTCATCAAAAATAGTATAACATTAATGCAGTGTCATAAAAAGTATATAAATGACTTTTTAGATAGCATAAAGAAAAGGTAGTTCTTAGTCTGAAGGACAGCATGAGGAAATATTTAAAAGCTTAAGCAACATAAGTCTTTATGATATATTACATGAAAAGAAATAAGCAGCAGGTAGTTCTTTATCATTAAATATTAGCATGATTTTGAAGTGTATCCCTGCTACAGCTGTCACAGACCTTATAATAGTATTAGACTTTGATTCAATAATATTTTTCTCACCCGAGGATCTGGCACTACTTAAATACCTTACTCTGTTCTCAGTAAGGTAATCGTTGCTTCAGAATAATGAAGGGCATTGTAAATTGAAACTAAACTTGAGGCCAAAAAGCAAATTTTATGTAAAAGATAATATATCCCAGTTATCTGTATAGAAGAAATTGTTAACCATAATCTGTTATACAAAACCATTTAGATAGTATGTATTTAAATTATCTTTTCATAATTTGCTCACCCTGTGATTGATCTGTTGACTGGACTTACTTTGATTTGATTCGATTTTTGTGAGGATTTTTGTAAGGATTAACTAAAACTATACATAGGAGATAAATACTTGTTAAATGGAGCAATAACAAAGTAAAAACAACATTAGTGGTTTGGTGGCTCCATTCGCCCTTGGCTTTTCCAAAAGCTCTGGACTCCTGTGACTTGACTGTGGACCATGCCCCCCTCACCCACACACCCCCCACCCCCACCGTGAATTTTCTGCTTCGTCCATGCTTTGGAGCAGCAAAGTAATTTGTTCTGGTTGGATGGGCTGCTTTCTGTGGATAGTCAGAAGTTACCTTTGTTTGGTCCTGAGTTGGATCTTCTGCATTTTTATTTCATTACATGAAGTTTCAGACTATACCAGGACCCCTCATGTCTGAGATTAAAAATAGAGTGGTAACATTAGCAAGCAGATGATGGTTCTAACTGGGTTCAGTGCCTTCAAGTGCAGAGCAAGAAGTGCAAGGGCAAGGGTTATGAGCTGTGGTAGTGATGGTCGTTAATAGTAATACCCTTCAGATAACCCTGGAGAAAAGAGAGGTAAATTTTGTTTTTAAAGGCATTTTCTAACTTCTAAAAATAACTTTGTAGTATGTTTAATAGGACCATAGAAAACTATCTTTCTTTACAGAAGCAAAATAATAGTTCCTACAACTAAAAAGTAAATTTCACAAAGTCAGAGGGTACAAGGTCAATACAGAAATCATTTGTATTTCCCTATAACTAGCAACAAATAATTGGAATTGAAATAAGAATATGGACAACTTAGATTTTAGTTTAATATTGATTACAGATCATTCTCCTTTATAAATTAAAACTGCGGTGTTATCAGACAAACTGCAGAGAAAACAGTTTTCTCCTCAATTGAATATAAAGGAAATAGCTCTTTGATACACACAAACATGCACCTGAGCTTCTCCTTCCTTTCTGTATAATCTAAGGATTGTGCTTTCTAATAGTGGCTTGCTAATCCCTCTGGCAATGTAAGTATTCCATAGTTTTCATTAACCATGAATTTCAGCTTCTTTCTTTTGTAAACCTCAGAACCCATACGTGGTGGTTGTTTCACTAGCACCCTTTTAGCCTGGTCGATGAAGCAGCAAGCCTACTGCAAATCCTAAATAACGTGGTGTAGATGAGAGTCTGAGACTTTAATTATATGTCATTTTATTCACAACACTCGATTCCAGGAAGGAAAAAATGACTTTGCTGTTGTAAAAGACATACTATGTGAGTATCATTCATTGTAAACCAAAAATGATACTGTATTAGAGCATAGACAACAATGGGAACTAATTCTGAAAATGTGACCTGTCTGGGAAACTGAATAATAGTGAAAGTTATCAAAATGGAAAGAAGTGTTAATGTGAAATCCAGCCCTCTCAGAAATACTCTTCCCTGGCCTGTTTGGTTTTGCTTTTGTTGCTTGTCATGCATGAATGAAAGTGCTACACTCTCAGGGGAGCAGGAAAGCCTCTGTCAGTTGTTTATTTCCTTAATCCCTCCTCCTTTGTGATTTTTTATGTCAGATCTAAAATGGAAAGCCTGTAAATATAATGATTATCACATGGATAATCACCTGCATTAGGAACCGCCCTGCTTCTCTATTCTAACCCTAGCTGTTCTCCGCATGTCACATCCACTCTGCGGTTGGATTTTAACCTGACTGCTTCATTAGATTTGTGAACTCAGTACGTGGCGCCCTGGGGCAGCACAGATGGGGACATGCTTGTTTTCTTTTCTCACTTTTGCTGCAAAGACACACTAAAAAGTCCCTTTCAATTTAGTATGATCAATTCACTTGGAATTAACCCTGATATTTGGAACCTGCCTTACTCTTCTGCCCACCATCTATACCCCTTTTTCCTTCCCTACTTTCAGACCTAATGCCTCTTCTTTCTGTCCCTCCATGCAGTGAATCTGAGGACTAAAATTCTGGTTAAAATTCTTACTAGGTCAAACTGTTACCCTGTGTTGTTTCATTATTTGTTTTGCTGGGAGGGAAAAAATAAATGTTGTACCATCATTGTATCTACAAACACCTTCAGATCAGAGGTTAGCTGTGGGAAAGTCTGCAGTGATGTGAGCCAGCTGCCTTCTCTAATGGAGTGACTGGGGGCACCAGCTCAAGATCAAAAGAAGGTGGGAGGAAGTCAGGAGATAAGATCTTTTTAAGCTATAGAACAAGTGCTTAGCTTTTCAGTGATAGGGCACAGCTCTGCAAACCTGTGTGAGGGGGCGCTAAGATAAAAAATTGAGTTGACTTCTCTTCAGCGTATCCTTCCTCAATCAGAAATATGTTGGCACTTCAAATAGTTTACAGATGTGGAAGTGTCCTAGGGCCTGGTTTCCTTAAAGAATAATGATCTGACATTTATGTATGTGTCTTCTTGCAATTAGTCAGTTCCACTCTACCATAACAGATCACAGTTAATTGCTTCTCACATCTGTGTGAGCAAAACTGGACATTAAAAAAGCATTTTAACTACTGTATGTTGAATTTTGAGTTTTTTATGTCTTAATGCAGTTTTAGTCATACAGATTCTTCATATTAATTTTGTCTTCTGGTTCTCTGGGCTTCTTTCATGCCTCTGATGAAGCTCTATATAAATAAGCAGTTCTAGCAGAGCTTTTCAGATATCTTTTTGATATAAGAATTAGCTTGGTTAATTCTTGGATTGGACAGCTTGGAAAAATATTACATTGGTATCTTTTGAAACTTAACCTTTTTCTTGACATTCAGGCCAGCAAATATTATTGACTATATGGTATATCAAGTTCTGTTATAAGTAAGTTGTCCAAGAGGCCAGCCTTGCTCATGCCAATTGTTACGATCATAATTCAGTTTTTCATTAATCTACGTCACCAAGGCTAACTCGATCAGCCTTATGCTTCTCTAGCAAACAGCCTGAGGAATTGTACTTTCAGCTTATCTCTGTTAACTTCAGCGTTTAGCTGAAATCATCCATTTCGACCCTTTCAAGCCCTCACAATGGGTCTTTAAATCTATATGTCATTAGTATATTGGACCATAATTGCATACATACTTCTTTTCCCAGTGTTTTCCTTAACACGTAGATAGTACCCAAATTTGTGCTGGAGACACTGACTTTCTGCCTTACATGGTTTGGTGCAGCAGTCGTTTCAGTTGAGTTGGATCTGCTCACTACTCAGGCTCAAATCCCATCCTTCTATTAATATCTCTTGGCAAAGATAATTTTGGAGGAATGTAAGTTAAGATGTAGAGGCTCTTGACAGTTGTCTGCAGTATTTTTTTTTTCATTTTCAAGAGGGAAGTTGAGTTGAAAAGTAATATTGCTTCTATTTTCCGTATCAGTCCTAAAATTAAAATATATGCAGAGAGTACAGAAAGGGAAAGGATTTGGTTACACAGATGTGTTTTTGTCATTTGATAGCCTGTTTTAAGAGCATTAGTGGATATAGTAATGTTCATCAGATTGTGCCCTTAAGATATTTAGGAACCTAGAAAAACCGTGATTTAAAAATTTTAAATAGGGGTGCCTGATGGGTGGGTCAGTTGGTTAAACATCCGACTCTTGATTCCGACTCAGGTTGTGATCTCAGGGTCGTGAGATCCAGCCCCATGTCTGGCTTCATGCTCAGCGTGTAGTCTGCTTGAGATTCTCTCTCTCCCTCTGCCCCTTCCCCTCTCGTTCTCTCTCTCTAATAAATAGATAAAATATTTAAAAAAATAAAATAAAAATAAAAATTTTAACTCTTTTTAGTATTCAACTTTCATTACCCTGTCATCTATATAAAAGAAATTGGGGAGAAGGAAGACTATGTGCTATAAAAGTTTTCAAACACACAAAGTAGAAATACTAAATACATCTAGATTTTTTTTGCAGGAAAACCTTCTCCAAATCTGACTACATAATTCTGAATAACCTCAGTGAGAAAGAAAAAATGGAAAATAGAAAATATCCCAAAAAGTGGCATGTTTGAACAGTTAGCTCCATGAAAAACTTAGATTGTTAAAAAGGCAACAAAATACAAATTTGAAATGAGCATTAAATAACAAAGACAATGCTAACAAATGAGATGACAATATATTTAAAAATTTCAGTGATAAAATACATCTAGATTTAATAGTTGATAACGTTTTGCCATTTTTACTTCACTTTAATTTTTTTTAAGTATTCTAAAATAAGGTACATATATCATGCCATTTTATCCCTGAATACTTCAGAAGAAACCTCTAAAATTAAGGACATTTACATTATCAAATTAATAATTCCTAATGTTATCTCAATCCTGTTTCATAATCAAATTTCTCTAATTGTCCAAAAAAATGCCTTTCTTGAATAGTTTGTTAAAGACAAGATTCAGTTAAGTTCTATACATTGCTCTTGGTCATTTTTCCCCTCCCCAAGTTGTCATGACATTGATTTATTGAAGAGACCAAGCTATTTGTCCTGTAGAATGTCCTACTTTCTGGATTTCCCCATTTACTTTCTCATTGTATCATTTAACTTGTTCTCCTATCCTCTATATTTCTGTAGACTGCAGTTATTGAATTAAAGTTTTGATTAATGTTAAAAATGTGGTCAGAAAACTTTATAGGTGGTGCTGTGTCCTTTATACTGCATCAGAATGACAGGCACAGAATATTTGGTGATTCCACTATTAATGATGAAAACTGATAAGATCGATCACTGGGTTAAGGTGATGACAGCTTGATCCTTCCATTATAAAGTTATACTTTGCTCCTCGTGACTGGCATATAATCTGGGATATTTTGATTCCATGAAATACCCAGCTTCCCGTCATCCTTTTATCTAATAAATTTAGCATCCATTGATGATCCTTGCCTGAGTAAATTTCATCAGGGATTGCAAAATGGTGATTTTCTGAATCTATACATTTATTAGCAGACATTCTTCTCTGCAGAAGAGCTTTCTGAAAGGTATTGTTTCAATTAAAAACACAACCACCAGTATGTTCCTTAGGTTTCAAATGATTGTCTTTCTTTGCTGGGGTCAAAACACCTGAACTCACTGTGACAGCTACAGTGAAAACATGCACTACATCTTCTTTATTCAACTTGTGAAGTGTGTTGACATTATGCTGCCTTTTTTTTTCATGCCAAGGAAAAAAAGAAATCTTTTTTGGTGTAAGAATAAAAATTGAACTATGTGGGTATATTGAGATAATTGTGTAAAAAGAAGACTGTTTGAATGAGTTTCAAAATGGATTATTTCTTCATTACCTAGCACTTTATAATTAACTGTTCTTTTTTTTTTTATTTCAGGAAGCTGCCACTTTTGCTAGAGAGCAAGGCTTTGAGGTGAGTTAACCCACAATTGCACACTAAACAGATCCTAAAGGTTTTTTCTAGCTGATAATGAAGTTCTTTTGGACAGTGATTGATGTGCTATTATACTCTCAGAGCCTCGCAGCAGTTGCCATGGAAACTTGGCAGTCGTCATGGTTTCTTTGTTCTGCCAGCACAGTGTTATGACGCACTCTGCTAGGTCTGCACCCAACATCGCCTACAGATGTTATTTATTGAATTTTGAAAAGCCTCTTGGGAAGCCAAGAGGTTGGGCACGGTTTCAAGCTGCCTCTGCAGATATGGGGCCTGTCAGTTTGTTCAGTTAAAAAGCTACCTCATTAGCTGTATTACATTTCATAAGGATTCACTGCTAAAGCAGTGGTGGAGCAAGACTAAATAGTGAAATATAATGTCATTTAAATAATTTCACCCCTACCACATGTAGATTATCATTATGCAAATTAATTTCCAAAAGGTTGTACTTAACAGTTGTTATGAACTGATTAATTTAAAACCTGCTCATATAAACTTCCTGTTTTAATCTCTTTTTTTTTCCATCTCTCTCTCTCTTCTTTTTTTTTTTTTTGATAGCATAAAACATATAAATTTTCTGAAACCAAGTATCAATAATTGACTTTAATTTCCAGGTCCTAATTCTGTTTTCCTAGTGGAAGTATTACTTGTCAAGATTCAAAACTTCATGTGGTTGTTGTTGGCAAAATTATGATAACAGACAAGACCATGTTTTTATCTATATAATATCCATCTTCTAGTTGATTGTTAGAAAACACTGACTTTAATCTGAACCCAGGTTAAGTGAAAGAGAATTCACAAACTGAGTTTATAAGTTTTATAAGCATCATAATTATTGAGCCAGAACTATGTAGAATGCTGTGTTCTGTACAGCAACTTGGAATGTTGCATGGTAGTAATTTTTAAAAATTAAACTGACTAGAGCTGGAATATAGAAACTCTTTTATTTACATGCTCAGTATTGTCTACCATCTACAGAAGCTGTGAGCATTGATTTAGATGTATCAGTAAGCTCACTTTGAACTCTTTAGAGAAAAGTGTTATATGAATTTGTGATGGAACTACTATTTAAATGTACTAAAGACAGATTCATTATCAAGCAACAAAGTAATACATGTGCATGTTACCCATGTCATAGGACTTGACAGCCAGACATAAAACTTCCTCTTCTTGGAGGAAGTCAGTAGCTTGTGGTATAAGTTCTATGAAAAAATCAATTCAGAGCAGAAAAGCTTGCTTCAAAATACTTGATTATTAGAACTATGATAGCTGCTTGGGAGTTTTCTTTTATTGTTTTAATACGTTCTTATAAATGTAGGGTTGAGTCACATGTAGAAGAAATAAAAATTTCCAAGTATTTTTTTAATCTAATTTAAGTTTCACTTTGTAATTTCCCAAACTGGTAATTGGTATTCACAAGTAAATATATTCAGGGTAATTTTCAATTTAAATGTCAAATGTTTTCATCATGAAAATTTAAGTAAATGTTTTCAGTCATGTCTTAAGGTTTCACTAATGTTAAGTTTTAATATTAACAATCGGTACTCTCTTTTGTTACATCAGTATTCTCCATAGATAAGAGCTTGTCGAATGTAAATTTATAGCTTGTTTTCAGTGCTAACATTAAAAAATGTATTTTAGTTCTAGAAAATAACTGGTTTTGTATATGCTTAGAAATATAACATGTTGCATAACAAATGATCATGACTCTAGTACCTGCAGATAATAATTTTTAAATAGTTTATTAAACCCAAATTCAGGGGCGCCTGGGTGGCACAGCGGTTAAGTGCCTGCCTGCAGCTCAGGGCGATCCTGGCGTTATGGGATCGAGCCCCACATCAGGCTCCTCTGCTATGAGCCTGCTTCTTCCTCTCCCACTCCCCCTGCTTGTGTTCCCTCTCTCGCTGGCTGTCTCTATCTCTCTGTCGAATAAATAAAATCTTAAAAAAAAAAAAAAAAGTACAGAGGATTTGCCTTTAACAGCTGTGCTTGTTGCCATGCCGGTCTTTGTGCCAGGTGCTCTGTTGTGTGCCCTACATGCATTTTTCGGGGCGCCTGGGTGGCACAGCGGTTAAGCGTCTGCCTTTGGCTCAGGGCGTGATCCCGGCGTTATGGGATCGAGCCCCACATCAGGCTCCTCTGCTATGAGCCTGCTTCTTCCTCTCCCACTCCCCCTGCTTGTGTTCCCTCTCTCTCTGGCTGTCTCTGTCTCTGTTGAATAAATAAATAAAATCTTTAAAAAAAAAAAAAACAAACCCAAATTCATGCAGATGATAAATTTTTAAATAGTTTATTAAACCCAAATTCATACTTTTATTGACCACTTGAGCTACATGCTTTGAATATGCTTGGTTTAAATTCAGTCTTAGCGACAAATTACTTTTTCTATTTTCTACTAACTGGCACATATTAACTTTTCTGTTCTTATTTACCGATTCTAGAATTTTTTTTTTACCATAAATCTGCTGTAATTGATTACAGCATATAAACAAGGCGATGATGTTTATAATAGTATATCTTATTACCTTCTAATATAGCAAAACTACTCTGTTGGTGATGTTGACAGTGATATGTTAGATTAGGTAAAGCACACCGTGTCTCGATGTGTCCCTTCATGGGTTCCCTAAAATACTGCAAGCATTGCAAAATATATAAGAGCCATGAGTAGAATATTTTTGTTATTATAAATATAATCCATACATGGATTGCTGTCTAGGGCAATTCAGTAGTTTTTAAATGTCATTAAAGTTTCCTTAGTCTATTAGACAGTAATAGGAAAGCCTAGGTTTGAAACTTGGTGTTTTTAAAGATTCGAACAAGAATAAATCACTTTATCTTAATGGTTTAATACCTATAGAAATGTGTCAGTGCTGTCAGGTCTACTGTGACAAAATAGACAAAATCTACATTTTATCCCTCTCAACCTTAACTTTACCTCTAAATTGGGGCATGAATGAGGAAAGAAATGAAAAGATTAAAAAGAAAGGTGAGCGTTTTTTTTCTTTCCACCAGCTCTGCTGTCCTATCCTCATTTTCTATTATAAATCCCAATCAGTTCCCAAAGCCACTGAGTATTGCCACTAGTGATATGTCTGTTAACAGACCAGTCCAAATGCCTCTAAAAATAACCAGTGTTTATTCATCAGGAAATATCTTCAGTGGCATTGTTTATGATATTCTGGTTAGCTTCTCTGCAAATTTTAGATAATCTTTCTTTTTAAAAAAATCTTTAATCTTTAAAATGAATTGGGCAATTTTTAGTAAGAAGAGGCAGCTTAGGAGGGCACTGGAGAGTGAGATAAAAACTGGAGCTGGGCAGAGCACAAAGCAGAAGAGAGGATATATATATATGTGTATATATATATGATAGAAAATTGCATAGTGCCTGATTTAAATGACAGACCTGCTAAGAATTTAAAATGACAATTCTTGAGGTAAAAAGTTTCATGAGGCCTTTTATTATTCTGGAAAATCAGTTCAGACTGCAGTATGTTTTTAAATCTACTTTACCTTGAACTGAAGCGATTAAAGGTTTGTATTTTTAGAACCTAAATAAAAATAAGGTACTTAAAAATGTTTCATTACGAAACGTTTAAAAGCTGTATTGAAAATTGATTTAAGTTAAATAAATACCTCCAAAACCTAAATATAATATTCTTTGTATTTTCATTCTTTGTGCAATGGACTCTATGCCAAATGATGAAGGTAGTTCATTCCTTCTCTACTGGGTCATTTATTCAGTTTACTCCAAGCAAAGAATTTTAATTTTATTTTAGATCTCTAAGATATATTACTTCTGACCATAGAGGAAACAAAGCAATCCTTTTCCCTTTTCCAACTTTTCCCACAGCCCCTGACTCTATCCAGAGAATCTCAGACTTGTAATCTTTCTCTGACCATTAATAACTTTATCATCTTGTACCACCAAGGCAGGAAAGTATTGAATTGTGTTACCCAGTATGGCATCCATTAGCCACATATGGTTATTTAAATTCAAATTAATTCAAATTAAATAAAATTTAAAATTCAGTTCCTAAATCTCAACAGGACATTTCAAGTGCACTCTATAGCCTATGTAGCTAGGGACTACCATATTAGACAGTGCAGATAAAGAACATATCCATCATCACAGAAAATGCCATTGATCAACACTGGATAGAAAGTCCACAGAGTATTCAGGAGGTATTGATTCCCAAAGAATTCTCCCAAGATTTTTCTAAGCTTCTTGTGTTCCTCACAAATACAAGGAATACAATGAATGATCACCCAGAGTTTCTGCAAATAAGACACTATGTTAGGTCGTGCTTGCTAAGAGAGTACAATGCTGCTTTTCTAGGTGACTGAGTCCCAAAAGAGGACAGTTTTAGGAGAGTAAATTAACAGAAAGAGAAAGGTAGTCTTAATTCTCTGCATTTAGTCATTTATTCATTCAATAAATATTTACTGAGCACTAACTCTGTGCCTAACACTTCGATAGACCCTGAAGACAAGACAGAAATAACCAGAGAGTATACTGTGAAAGAGAACATGAGAGGGTTTCCTGTTTTTTAGATACGATAGTCATGGAAGGACTCTCTGAAGAAAGTAAAACTTGAAAAATACGGATATCTAGCATTGACAGAAAAAAGCAAAACAAACACACAACAGGGAAACAAATTTCAAACAGACGGAACAAGAGTATATAGGCCCGCAAAGAGGAAAGAGCATAATGTACTATGTACTTCAAGAACTGACAGAAGGCCAATGTGACTGGAATGAAGTAAGCGAGGAGGAGGTAGTAGGAGATAAGACTGGAGACTGACACGTCATGTGAACACCATAATTATCATAGGAGTTTCTATTTGGAAAACAAAAGAGTGTGATATGGTTAAGTGAGGCAATGTGTGGGAACGCCACAATTGGTATTCTATAGAGTAGGTAGATTATGACAGTATTAACATTTGTATCATCAGCTTGTTAAAAATGGAATGAAGAGAGTGTATTCTTTAATTTGGAAGACAATGCTAAATTTAAGTGTGTGATCAGCAGTGACAATAAAAGCATAATTTAACATTTATAAAATGCCTCACAGTTTATAAAACCTTTTCCAACATATGATTAATACATTTAATATTCACACAAACCTTTTGGGGGTAGGTAGGGCGTGTATTGCCATTTTAGTTCAACAGATAAAAAAACAGGGTACATGACTTGTTCAAGGTCACACATAGCTAATATACCGTGGAGCCAGAACCAGGGACAGCTCTTTAAGTCTCATACTCTTTATATACTATACTTCTTTCTCATTCACATCCTAACATATTGGAGGAGGTGATTAGATTTCTAAATGACCTTGGAAAATGAGAAATATCTTGGAATTCAAAAATTGAAAATCACTAGGCTAAAATACGAGCCAGAATAATTAAGAGGAAAAAAAAAAACAGCAAACTTAAATACAAGATCAGTAATGACTTGTGCATGTGGCAGAAAAATTATTTCAGTTGAACATGCTATAGTTTTGTGATAACAACAGAAAGCACACTGCCGGAATTCAAAAAGCAGTACAGCCTGTGCATAGCATGGAATATTGGTTATGAGTGTAATTTCTGGGGTCAGACTTTGTGGGTGCTAGCCCTGCCTCCACCACTTAGTATATTTATGACCTTGGGAAGCTTCTTAACTTCTCTGTGACTCCGTTTATTCACCTACAAAATGAGGATATAGGAATAATACCTACTGCTTGTAGAAGTTAAGATTTAGTGAGCACTTCAGAGCTATATACATGGCTCATAGCTAAATTGTATGAGCTTTCTTCTACTCCTCCCCCCTTTTTCCTTTCTCTCCTCCCTTATTAGATACCATAATTGAATTCCCAATACTCAAAACTCTTGAGGGCTTTTCTAGAGATTTTGGGGCAACCTCAGGATATGACAGTTTTGGAGAGTATTAAAATGGTGGTCATTAGAGGAAAGAAATTAATATTTATTAAGTACTTAGCATGTGCTAAATATTGCATTAAGGTCTTTCACTTAACTCATCTTCTTTCATCCTCACAACAATTATTTTCAACTTTTTATTTTGAAATAATTTTGGACTTAGAAAATTTGCAAAAATAGGGAAAACACTCAGCTTTCCCTAATGTAACATCTTACACAAATGAAAGGTGTAATGATCAAAACAAGGAAGTTAACATTAGTATGCTACCAATAACTGAACTACAGTCTTTATTCTGATTTCACCAGTTTCTCCTTAATTTCCTTTTTCTGTTTGAGAATCTAATCCAGGAAAACAAATTGCATTTATTTGTCATGTCTTCTTTGTCTCTTTCTATCTGTGACAGTTTCTCATTCTTTCCTTGTTCACGATCTTGATCCTTCTGTGAAGAGTACTTGCCAATCATTTTATAAATGCCCCTCAATTTGAGTTTCTCTGATATTTTCTGTTAATTAAGTTGAGGTTATACATTTTGCCAGAAATATCACGGAAGCAGTTTGCCCTTCTCAGTGCATGATCTTGGGGAGGTATATGATGTCCCATTGTCTTAATGTTGATGATGTTCACTTTCATCACTGGGTCAAGGTGATGTTTTCCAGTTTATTTTTTGTAAAGTTACTATTTTCTCATTGTATTTAATAAATATCTTGGGGGTGATATTTGGGGACTATGCAAATATCTCATTTCACCTACTAATCTGTAATGAGAAGTATCTTGGGGGAGATACTTTGAGACTATGCAAATATCCTGATTCTCTTCAAACTTTTGCCCACTATTTGGTCATATTTCTTTCCCAACCTCATTTTTTTTTTTTAAGATTTTCTTTGAGAGATAGAGAGAGACATGCAGGGAAAGGGGCAAAGGGAGAGGGAGAGAGAGTCTTTAAACAGACTCCCACTCTGAGCACAGAGCCCGAGGCCAGGCTTGATCCCATCCATGACCCTGAGATGACAACCTGAGTTGAAACCTAGAGTTAGATGCTCAACTGACTGCACCCCTCGAGCGCCCCCCAATGTCTTTTAACATAAATATTTTCTTAATTTGTAGATGAGGAAATGGAGCCTCACAGAGTTTTATTTACCTGCTCAAGGTGCACAAACCTAGGTGTGTCACACTCTCAAGTCCCTTGTAATTTCATAATTCTGCTAAGATGTTAGCCCAAGTATAAGGGAGAAGAATCTATAGGGAGGTGGAGGTAGCTGCAGAACTAGAAACATTTAGCTTTGAGAAGACAGAATTGAGGTTTTAAGAAAAATTTTCATACTAGATGGGGGTCAACTATTGAGGCCAAAACAATGGCTCCTCAAAGGCACAGTAAGAAATTTAGATTTGGTGATCACTGACAGTGATCCCAGAGTGACAGAGGAGTTTTGTATGAACTGTGGACATGGATACAATTAGAATAAAGTTTAACCACCCTATAAAGATTTGTGTTTTATATTTGGGAAGTTTATTTCAATCTTGAATTGCCATTTTTATAAGCTTTCATTTGAGACATAAGAAAGTTTTCTTTGACTAGGTTACCAAAACTCCCATTAAAAAAAAAAAAAATATATATATATATATTTGAGATACA
>NC_048223.1:77977998-77987123 GCF_002007445.2 Ailuropoda melanoleuca
TATATATATAATCTTCCCACTGGCTTGGTAGAAGACAACCGTAGATTGTCATTCTTAATTTATTCCTTATACCACATTGAAGAAAGACTTCTATTTTAAAAACATTACATACATGGTATTCTGCTCCCAAGATGATAAAGTGAGTGTGTTTCTGGGCTTTACCCCTTTATCTTTATTAAATATGAATGTACTCAAGCCAAGCATGAGCAAAACTCTGACAGTTGTAAAACTTAAGTGTGGTAAAGAGATTGGGAGAATATATGTCATTCATTTTAATTAAATATATACATTTATTTGAGAGAGTAAAAACATTGTCATTATGTGGCTTTTTAAATTTTTTTTTTGGTCCTTTCAGCTGTTACTAGTCATTTCTAATAGTCATTTCCCCAAAACTGAGGGAATTTCTTTTCTTATATTATCAGAGTTCAGGCTTAGTTTAGTTCTAAAATAAGCAACCAAAAGTGAAATAGTCAGCGTGTTTGAAAGGTCAGCAGCATTGTCTTACCACACATGGCTATTCTTTTCAGAAACAACGGTTGTCTGGAATCATCATGTTAGGTGTAGTAGAAGCTTAGCTTCATGTATCACCTGGAATTTCTTAAGTATGTAGTGAACAAACAACATACAAATATGTAGTGAACAAGCAATATACAAATATTTCACTAAAGTTTTTCATACCTTTAAAAATGTCATAGATTCTGGGGTGCCTGGGTGGTTCAGTCAGTTAAGCGTCTGCCTTCAAATCGGGTTGTGATCCTAGGGGATCAAGCCCCGTGTGGAACTCCCTGCTCAGCGGGGAGCCTGCTTCTCCCTCTGCCCCTCCCCACCCCGCTCGTGCTCTCTCTCTGTCTTTCAAATAAATAAATAAAATCTTTAAAAATGATAAAAATAAAAGTGTCATAGTTTCTGATGTTCTTTGTAACCATTATGACTTGTCTACCTTGAGTACCTAAATTTTTCTGTCCTATGTATTCTATTTAAACTTTCTCGATACCACTCAGATATATTTCTCCTCTGGTATGTCTCTCTCCATAACTGTTTGAGACTGCACAACAACAGAGTACCAATAAAGCCCAAACCATGGATGGATTAGAGGCTCACTGAATTCAGACATGGATTTTTAAGTTACCTAAAGTTGTTGAAAATATGATTCTAAAAATCCTACTAATAATAGCTCAAGAGTTAGATTTCAAGTCAGAACATTTATGATGTAAGACTTGGTGACCTGTGTGATATGAAAAATAGCATTAGGTTTCTAGAATTCATTTCTGGGTTTTTTCAACTTTATCTTTTTAAAATAAAATTAAGTCTATAGGAAACAGCATCTCTTCCTCTCATTTTAGTTCTTTAAAAAATTTGGCATTTTAAAAACATTATTTCCAGAGTCAGTATAATTCTCCAGACCTCTAAAATAATTAAATATTCCTTTTTCTTTTTTTTTTTTTTTTTTTTTACAAATCTCTCTGTAACTGGAAATTTGAAAATTGGCTATTTGCTGATATTGATAAATTTTTGTTAATTTTTTAGAATATAGTAATTATGTGGTTATTTTTAAGTCATTACCATTCAGGGGTACATAATAAAATATTTACAGATAACATTATATTGTATCTAGAATTTGCTTCAAAATAATATGAAAGGCAAATGGGTGAGACTACAGATAAAGTAAAATTTATCATAAATTTAAAATTGTTGCAACTTGATGGTGGGTTCCTTGGAGGCTATTGTACTCTCTCTATTTACTTCTGTATATGGTTAAAATTTTGAATAACTCTTATAATAGGGGTGTGTGTCTCTCCTAGTTTGAACACAACAAGCTAAATCTTTAATCTACTAGTAAGTTTTGCTTTATTGTACTGGTTATAAGAACTTTTTCCCCCTCTCTATTGATAGACTGAAGACATTAAAGAGATAGCCAGAAAGGCACAAGCTCTGCCGAAGGTGAACCCGAAGAGGCAGCGAATCGTAGTTTTCACCCAAGGGAGAGAAGATACTATAATGGCTACAGGTATGTGTGGAAATTGTATGCAAAGCCCAGTATAATGAAGATTAATTTTTATAATAGAATTCTATATTCTTTATATTATAATTTATTTGAAAACAACATATTTTTCTTTTTTTACCACCTTCATGTATTTTGCTTATCCCACCCCAACCCCTACTTCTGGCAACCACCAGTGTGTTCTCTCTGTGTATAAGTTCAGTTTTGCTTTGTTTTTTTAGATTCCACATACCAGTAAGATCATACAGTATTTGTCTTTCTCTCTCTGAATGATTTCACTTGGCATAATGCATTCAGGGCTCATCAATATTATTTAAATGGCAGGATTTTCTTCTCTTTTTTTATGGCTGAATTAATATTCTATCATATATATATATATGATATATATATATATATATATATATATATACACACACCACATTTTCTTTATCCATTCATCCATCAATGGACACTTAGCTATTGTCTTAGCATTATAAATAATGTTGCAGTGAACATGGGAGTGTAGATATCTTTTTGAGTTAGTGTTTTTGTTTCTTTCAGATCAATACCCAGAAATGGAATTGAGGATCATATGGTAGTTCTATTTTCAATTTTTTTAGGAACTTCCATACTGTTTTCCATAGAGACTCAACCAATTTAGAGCCCCACCAACAATGCACAAGTGTTCCCTTTTCTCCATGTCCTCACCTACATTTATTTCTTATCTTTTTGATAATAAGCATTCTAACAGGTGTGAGGTGATATCTCACTGTGGTTTCAATTTGCATTTCCCTGATTATTACTACCATTAAGCATCTTTTCATGTACCTGTTGGGCATCCATAAAAACGATCCAGTTTCATTCTTTTGCATGTAGCAGTTTTCCCAGCACCATTCATTGAAGACACTGTCCTTTTCAGGTGTCTGTCTGTTTTTATGCCAGTACCATACTGATTTGATTACTGTATCTTTATAATATAGTTTGAAATAAGGAAGTGTGATACCTCCAGCTTTGTTCTTCTTTCTCAAGATTTCTTTGACTATTAGGGGTCTTTTGTGGTTCTATATAAATTTTAGAGTTATTTATTCTATTTCTGTGAAAATGTACCTTTTGTAGTGTTTTTATTTTAGTAAATATACCAACCTTCTATCTCAGTAGAAAAGATTTCATTGTCAAGAAGGTAATTTATTAAAATTCAGTTGAGTAAATCCACTTTGATTTGGTTTATTTACTCTGATATTTTGGAGATACCATCAGCTTGTAATGTCTTTCCTGAAAAAAAATATTTACTTAGCAAATTCCTATGCTTAACTTAAATGAATATATCTAATTATAAGCAAATAAAATCCAGAGATAAGTTACTTCCTCAGCTTTAAACTTCTAGAAGAAAACCTCACTTCTGTTTTTACTCGGTCATCTATTTTATGACACAGAAATAGAATAGGAATTTCATCTAGTAAACAAACATTTTATTGGTTAAAATGATTAATATTGTCAGTATGATGCTACCTACTATTAAAGCCAAATACCTGTTAATTCTGTCTGAACCATTAAGATTAAAACCCATCAGTTAATTAATAATTACTATAAACAGTAGCGATTAATTATCTTTGTTTTTTTTAGTACACTGCTAAACAGAAATTTAAGATATGAGCCTTAAACATCTAACTGTGAAATCAAATTAATGTACATAAAAATGTAAATACAAAGAAGTATAATTATACTTCTTGATTATTGGTAGAGACTATATGGGTTGTATTGACTCAGAGAAGGAGATCAATTGATTAAGCCTGAAGAAAGATGTTATAGTGAATATGAAGTAAATTTTTGATGAATTAAATCTATAAGCCTGGAAAGGGTCAAAGAAGAAATTATTGTCAAATTCTGGGGAGAAGGAACCTTAGAATTAATTCATTCCAACTTTCTTACTTTAGAATTGTCAAAAGCAAGATTCAAAGTCTTACTTCCAAAAATATTTATTTCATAATAATTCAGCGAGTGACAAATAGTGAAGTGGGGTTATAGATAAAATGAGATTTTTCCTGAGTTAATAATTATAGAAGCTGGGTAATGGGTATATGAGGGGTGGTCATTATGTTATTACCTCTACTTGTGTATATGTTTAAAGTTTTCCATGATTAAAATTATAAAACAGAAAGACAGAAAACTAAAAAATTATCTTCAATCAAGAATCAGAGGTACAGGGGCGTCTGGGTGGCTCAGTCAATTGAAATTTCAGCTGTTGGTTTCTGCCTGAGTCATGATCTCGGGGTGGTTTCTGCCTGAGTCATGATCTCGGGGTCGTGGGGTCAAGCCCCACATCCAGCTCTGTGCTCAGCGGGGAGTCTGCTTGAGATTCTCTTCCTCTCCCTCTGCTCCCCTACCCCATGTTCATGCTCATGCTCTCTCTTTCTTTCTAAAATAAATAAGCTTTTAAAAAAAAATCAGAGATACTAAGTGATTTTCCCAAGATACATTGATATCCTTGCTAAGCCTTGAATTCTATGAAGGATTTAAAGAAAGGAGGGCAATCCAGTCATATGAGCAAAGAAGATCATATGAGCAAAGGCATCAGGTACCATATAATCTTTTATTGTTATGACAGAAAAAGCCACACTATTACTTTGTGAAAGAGAGAAAAGAAATGTCATGAAAAGATATCCCTGCATTGATAATAACTATCTGGATTGCTGTCTTCATATAGTATGTGGCCTGTTCCTGTCTTAGCAATGAACACTGTTTGGAAAAGTGAAAAACATGCAGACTTCTTATCTTACATGAACTGTAGTACTGCCTTCAGATTTGTAAAATGCTATTTGGTTGCTCTTTATGGAGACATTTATTTTAAGGCTTTATATATTCCAGATACACATATCATACAAGTGTCTTCTTCATTGTGAATTTGCACAATTTCCCCAAAGTTGAAACCTTTAAAATTAGCCCCCTCCCCCCCGTGACTCAATTTCTTTGTCAACTCATTTTGTTCTTTATTAAATCTATTAAACCATTCTTAGGAACACTTACTAGCAGGAATTTATTTGAGGAAAGACATTGGCTAATCTTTGCTCTTCCTACTGTATGAAAATGAACTTAAATTAGAGGATGCAGTATATCTGCAATGCATGATAAATACAAGATGGATAGAGAATCTGTTCAGTGGTGTCAGCTACAAAAGCAAACATGATAAATGTTAATGCAGTTTTGAGCCCTGGGATAAGCTATTCAGTGCACAAGCATAGCTGAATCTCTTTGCTATGTTGTTATTCATGGCAGCCAAATAAATGTCAATAATAAAAGAGAATTAAAGATTTTCATTTCCCAGAGGCAATCCTCTAATACGGCTTGATCTTTCATTTCATTTGTAATTCGTTCTCACGTCAGGATGCAATCATTTGCCAGGCTCTGGGTGTCATGTTAAGTCATTTAATAATGATTAAGAACATAAAAATGCTTGGCCTGTGGGGCAATTCACAGAAGAGATGCCAATTTGTTATTGTTTTTCCTCCTTTGCTCTTGAATATGGATCAGCTTTTTCCCACCTCCTAGCATTAAAATACTAATGGAAGATGGGGAGGGAAAGTGTCCCTTAATTTACCATAAGTGACATTCCAGAATGGCACAAGGCAGTGCTAACACACTTATTAAAACACTAATTAGGAATCATTGTTCCTTAAACCTCACATTGTAGAGTATTTTTAAATGATCATTGCTAAGTTTTTGGCATTTAGCAATAATGTAACAAAATCAGTTTTCTTGGTATTTATTTCTAGAGACCTTTCTCCTTTTGAGATATGGTGTCTATAAACCACTTTCTGTTATTTTATACGTGTAGTTCTTTGAATTCCTCTTTGCTAAATTGTGAATCTAAAGTCTTTAACACCTGTCTTTTTGGTCACCTCTATTTCAGTTTTGTAACCATTTTGTATATCCATCTAGCCCACAGGTTTTGTCACATATCAAGCATTGTCTCATTGCTTGCAGGCTAATTGAGTTCCAAGCTTTTTTGGAGTGTAGGAGGTGGGGCAAGGAGCACTAGAAAGTAATAAGAGTAAGAAGCCAGGAATGATGTCAGGAAAGAAAATATGATTCTGTACATTTTGATCCTCTTAATAAATATTAAATGAACCTGTTAGGTAGCATGGGAGTCAGGTCAAGGAAGTCATTCCTGTGTCTATAAATGTAGAAAAACTAGCACTAAAGATTTTTATTACCCAGGCAGCACCTACTAGTGAGGTCTTCATATATTAACACTTTATTTTATTAACAATTATAAAAATAAATATTTTATATACATGTATATATACATACATACATATACAGATATATATGTCTTTACAGAAAGTTTACATTTATCCAGGTTTCTGTACTAAATACATCCCTAAAAATTGGAAAGAGCAATAAGATTTTTATTCTAAATTGAAAATAATAACATTTCACACTCTGGCTCTTATGTGACACAATGAAATAGGTCCACTAAAGAATAAATTGTAGACTTTTCTGAATACTTCCAGAATTCTTTCTGGGCTGTTTGAATTGTAATTTTGCCCAACAGGAGAAAATAGGTTAGGTCATTAGGTTTTCAACGGGAAGACAGGGGCTGCCATGTCAGAACCACCCAGTGGACTTTTAGTACATATAGTTCTGCTTTCATAGAAGTATGTTTGATTCAACCTGATGCATCCCTGTGAAGAGTATTAGAATATATATCCTCAAGAAGATGTATGAGAATGGGGGTTGTAGAGTCTGGGGCATGGAAAGTGTAGGATTGGGTATTTGTTGAAAAGATCCTTTAGGTAATATAGCAATGCTATCTATCCTCCATCTTTCACTTTAGGAACCATTGAATTAGGTGATTTGATAATGTTGCCTCAGGTTTATGATTTCCTGGGATGATAGAAATAGAACCTTTTAGCAGCTAAGCATCTAGTACTTCAGTAAGTCTTGGTGAATGCTTCTCTCTCTTGATAAAACAGTGTCGTACTCATTTATTACTAGCAATCTACATATATTATTTTAAATAGTTACTGTGTTTGATTAGCTTATAATTTAAGATAGTCACATCATAGTGCCTTTTGTCATTTCCTTATAAGTAAATGGGGTTATTAAAGTTACTTGTCTTCATGTTCCTGAGACCTTAAAGAAACTTGTCACCCCATTTGCCGGTTAAGTTTTCATGTTCTTTGATAATACTTAGTGCTGTACATTACTCTATAAGAAAAGGTCAATGTGCTTTGCAATTCTTGTAGACATAAAGTACAGAAAGTGTGGAATAGAAAATGCAAACTCTAAAGAAAAACAGTTTCAGCAGATGGAAGAATAATGTCAGCACATCATCACAGCTCCTACTCCTACAAAATATTGTTATAAGTCATTTTGAAAATGTTATCTATACTACAGCCAAAATAATTTTAAATGATGATCTTGTTGGCATAGGTTGGTGATGGTGTGGACAGAACAAATTGAGTAGCATTCTTTCAGAATGTCTATGTATGACATTCATAGAAAAAAGTTCCTTGGATTTTGAAGAATGTATATTTCTTAACAAGGAATATAAACAACTAAGTTATTAACTCATGTCCCATTTTAAGATTTTTGTAACCACAAAAGACAAAGTCCTTTAACTAACCAAGAGGTAAAAAATAATTTAGAATAACATATGTGGAACTGTCACATTCCTGACAAAGGAATATCTTTGGGGCGTGGTTTTTATGGTTTAGTGATCTATGGTTTAGATCTCAGACCTAGCCCTGGGAGACTAGCCTAGACAAAAGTTAACCCTATTATAGCATTATTTTGGTAGGACCTGTAGTCAGATTTATTGAGGTATAGATTACATATAGTAAAATGCACATATGTCACTAAATAATCACCATAATCAAAATATAGAACATCTTATGCAGTTTGTTTTTTAGTTTTATGCCTGTGAAGTTAGTACTCTTTTTATTAAGTGAACACACCTGTGTCACTACCACCAGATCAAGATAGAACACTTGTAGCACTTTAGGAGCTGCTATTATTTTGGTTTCTACTACTAACAATTAGTTCTGTCTCTTTTTGAAATAGAATCGCCCAGTATATAGACTTTTTATCTTGTTCTGTCTCCATCCTTTTTTGAGCATTATCTTACTTTTGACAACCTATGATGCTTTAGGTACTTGTATTTTCCCTGCTTCAGTCCTAGAATCAACCACTTCTTCAAGTAACCCTGGTTTCTTTAATTAGCAGATGATATTTAGAAACCCAGATCTGGGTGCTAGACATGCTCATTGCTAATTGAGAATCATTGCTTTGGGACCCTCTTAGCAAATAGATTGGCAATATATGTACATATAATAACTCATGCGTATATATCCATCTGTATTTATTTCTATATCTATCTATCTATTTATAAATTTGAATTCCATGAGTTGAAACTGCTGATACCTTTGATTCCACTCCAGCAACAGAGTTCATTCTAGTCTACACCCTTTCCTTCCGTTTAACTTCTTCCTCTGACATTGAAAGTTCTGGCTCTCATTATCTAAAATATATTTACTTATTTGTTCCATCCTAAAGTAGTTTTGAATTACTTGCCCACACCCTTGTGTGAAACATACTTACTTCCTAGAGTATAGTATTTGTTTACAAGTCTTTTTATCTTTAGCCCTCTGATGTCTAGTCAAAATACTGTTATCCAAAAGCATTCCAGGTTAGTTCTTTTATTCCATCCACTTCAATGTGGTTACATTAATCATTTGTAATACAGTTAGGTTTGTTTCTAAGAGTTTATATTCCATTTTGATTTCCTTTCATATCTGGGTTGGTTTTTAAAATAAGCACAGTTTACCCTGCATGGTGTCCCAGTTCTGTGTGCTTTAACAAATGAATAAGATGATGCAACCACCACCATAGTTATACCAGAGAAGAGTTCTATTTTTCACTTGTAGTTTTCCGAAGTGGTGGTACCAATTTATATGCCCACCAGAAGTATATAGAGTGACTTTAATTTTTATTTTTAATTTTCTTGGCTATTTGCATTTCCACATAAATTTTAGAATCAGATTGTTGTTGCCCCCCTGAAATTTTTTAAATTTTTACCAGAATTTTACTGAATTGAATTTTACATTGAATCTGTGAACCAGTGTGGAAAGAACTGACATCTTTA
>NC_048223.1:77987170-78018698 GCF_002007445.2 Ailuropoda melanoleuca
GACAGAGATAGAGACAGCCCAGCGAGAGAGGGAACACAAGCAGGGGGAGTGGGAGAGGAAGAAGCAGGCTCATAGCAGAGGAGCCAGATGTGAGGCTCGATCCCGTAACGCCGGGACCACGCCCTGAGCAGAAGGCAGACGCTTAACCGCTGTGCCACCCAGGCGCCCCAGAACTGACATCTTTACAATATTGTGTCTTCCAATCCATAGAGTATTTTTCTCTGTTAATTTAGCTGGTCTTTAATTTTTCTCAAAATGTTTGTTTTTTCAGTATAATGGTCTCACACATATAACTTTTATAAGATTCCTATCATTTGTTTTTTGTATTTTTTTTAAGTGATCCCTGAGCCCAACATGGAGCTTGAATTCATGACCTTGAGATCAAGTGTCACATGTTCTACCAACTGAGCCATCCAGGCATCCTGCTTATTATTTGTTTTTTGATACTATCCTTTTTTTTTTTAAATTCTGAGCTCAGATCAAGTATAGAAACCTTCATAGTTATAAAGGTCAGTAGAAAACCTTTCCACCTTTCCATTCCTCAGAACTTACTAGTCTTTCGTACACATACATAATGCACCCCCCAATCTCACCATCCATCAACAAATCCTCAGTTACCCACCATCACCTTTATACACACAGATGCACACACACACACTCACAACTCCAGATACAGGCCCTTATTGTTTTGAATACTTTTGCTTCTCAGAGCTACAGAGATCATGTATCAGATAGGCTGGAAGGTCTTTGATGCTCAGATTTATCTATTTTCATATTGATCTGTTTCAGTAAGAGCAGATCTCAGGGAATGATGCTATCCATTTTTAAATGGCATCCTTTTAGTTTCAGTTTCTGTTTCTGTTTCACAGGTATATAATTTTTTTAATGACATTGTTTCCATTTATTAATTGTAATAATATGTCTGTTGATTCTTTTGGATTTTCTATGCATATAATAATATCATCTGCGAATAATGACAGTTTCATTTCTTCTTTCCCAATCTTTGTATTTATTTTTTTATTTTTCTTACTGCACCACAAGCACAGTGAAGCACAATGAATATGAATATAATTGAAAAGGTTATAATAAGTATCTTTGTCTCATTCCCAGTTTTGTGTGGAAAACCTTCAGTATTTCATCAAAAAGGATAAAGTTTGCTTCAGTTTCTTTGTAGATACTCCTTAACAGATTAAAGAAGTTTCCTTTCATTAATAGTTTGCAAAGAGTTTCGTTGTTGATGATATTAAGGTGTTTTTAGTCATGAAAGAATGTTGAGTTTTATCAAATAACTTTTCTGCATCTATTAGAAATTACTATATGATTCCCCCCTTTTTAATGTGTGAATTACAGCATGATTTTGGAATGGTAAACCATCTTTGCATTCTTGGGATAGTCCCAATATAGTTAGGATATTCCTATAATATATCACTGGATTTGATCTGATTATATTTTTCTCAGGTTTTTGCAGTGTTGTTATGAAAGAGTTTGTTTCTTAATTTTCCTTTTTTAAAACGTCCTCGTTAGTTTGGGTAGGAACATTATGATGACCTTATAAAGTGAATTAAGAAGTGCCTTTTTTCTGTTCTGGGAGAGTTTTATAAGCTTAAGTTTATTTTTATATAAATATTTGAAAGAGCTCACCCATCAAAATATCCGGGCCTAGAGAATACTTTGTTGGATAGTTTTTAATTACAGATTCTTCTTTAATTGAATAGGAATGTCCGATTTTTTTCTGTTTCTTCCTGTGTCAGTTTTGATGGGTTGTATTTCTCTCGGAATTTGTCTATTTCATCTAAATATTCAAATTTATTAGCATAAAATTATTTCTAATATTCTCTCATCCTCTTAATTACTATAGAACCTGTACTGATTTTCCTTTTTTAATTCCTAATCTTAGAATTAAATTTATGCTCTTTCCCTTTTCCTCGATCACTCTTCTTATAAGTTTATGCTAATTTGGATTTTCAAAGAAATAGATGCCAAGATGAGGTTAAACATTCAGGAGATTTATTGAAGGAAATGTCTGTAATGGAAGATAAGTTAAGAGCAGAGGAAACAGGGAGACCTCTTAAATTGTGGTGCAGGTGTGACCCCTGTGTTGGAGAGCAGGACTGAAGGACGGTTGGACAGCAAGAGGCATAGATTGCAATATAGTTAAGTTTTGACAAGGCCAGTGTGGAGTCCTCAAGCCAGTTGCCCAAAGGAGCCCCACATATCTCAAGAATAGGTCTCCATGCTATTTTGTTATGCTTGTGGGAAGCATGGCCTCAATATGAATGCAGTGGTGAATTTCAAAGCATAGCTCCACTTGGCACATCTGAGAGGCCCATTTTCATGGCCATGACAAGGGTTATCAATTTTATTAGTTGTATAAAGAACTGGGGCACCTGGGTGGCTCAGTTGGTTAAGCATCTGCCTTCAGCTCAGGTCATGATCGAGCCCCATGTTGGACTCCCTGCTGACCATAGAGTCTGCTTGTGCTCTCTCTCTTTCACTCACTCTCTCTCCCTAATAAATAAGTAAAATCCTTAAAAAAGAAAAGAACCAACTCTTCCTTGGTTGATTTTCTCTAATTGAATGTTGGTTTTTTATTTTTTAAATTTTGGATACTATTTTCTTTCTTCTATATTCTACACATTTAATTTCTAAATTTTGGTATGCCTATTTTCATTATTTTTAGTTCAAAACATTTTCTAATTCCTATTGTGATTTCTTCTTTACTCCATAAGTTATTTAGGAAGTTTTGCTTAAGTTTAAAATACCTGGAACATATTTGGAGATTTTCTAATTATCTTTTTGTTTCTGATTTTTGTTTTAATTTCATTGTGGTTAGATATGCAGAATGATTTTAGTTCTTCAAAAATTTGTTATAATTTTGTCTTATTAAACATCATATGGTCAATTTTATACATGATCTTTGTGAGTTTGAAAATAATGTATATGCTGACATTTTTTTTAATATGCTAACATTCTTAAATATAGTCTTAGTGCATACAGTAAAGTTTGTTGAGTTTGTTGTCCAGATCATTTATACTCTTGTTTAGTTTTTGTCTTCTTGTTTTATCAGTTATTGAGAGACATTTTAAAGTGTCCTGCTATGATTGGGATTATATCTCTCCTTTTGGTTCCATCTAATTTTGCTTTATATA
Organism: Ailuropoda melanoleuca; assembly: GCF_002007445.2. Classification (NCBI taxonomy): domain Eukaryota; kingdom Metazoa; phylum Chordata; class Mammalia; order Carnivora; family Ursidae; genus Ailuropoda; species Ailuropoda melanoleuca. The sequence continues at coordinate 77,990,320 of NC_048223.1, forward strand.
TTTTGAAGCTATCTTTCATGTTTAAGTTATATATACAATTATATAGCTTACATGTTTATAAGTTTAGAATTCTTGTATCTTCCTGATGGATTGAAACTTTCATCATTTGTAGATATCCTTCTTTACCTCTAATGATGCTGGCCTGAATATCTTTTGTCTCTGTTACTAGTATAACTATGCCAGCTTTATGTTTTAGTGTTTGCGTGGTTTTTCCATCCTTTTACTTTAAACCTTTCTGTTCTTAAATACAAGATTTTTTGTAACTTTTTACTGTTCTATTATTTTTTGTAACTTTTTATTTTTTTAATTCATTCTATCTTTTAATTGGAGTCTATTTATATTTAATATACATTACTCATATAATTAGATTCCTCTCACATCTTACTTTTTTTTTCCTGTTTGTCACATTTATCTTCTTTTTTTTTTCTTCTTTCCTGCTTCTTTTGGATTGAACAAGTATTTTTTATTTTCATTTCCTTTTCTATTTGCTTAGCAGTTGTATATCCTTTTGATGTTTGCCCTAAAGATTACAAAATGTATCCTTGACATATTAAAGTCAAATATAAACTATAAGGTTTGCCACTTCTCATACAATGGTAGGATTTTAGAACATTTTAATTCCATTTAAGACTTCTAACCTTTTGTATTATTGTTGTCAGTCACCTTAATTCTACATTTTAATGCCTTGTAGAGACAAAATACTGTTATCATTTTGTGCAGTTGAATTTTACTCTTCCCATTGTTTTTCTCCTCTTCCTGCATGTCCATGTTTTCGTCTGGATAATTATGAATTATTTTATCATTTTTCTTCTGCCTACACAGCTTCTTTTAGTTTTCACTGAGTGTATGAATTCTCTTAGTTTTTGTGTGCAGATTTTTTTTATTTTCTGAGAAAGAGAGGGAGTGAGTGTGGGGGTTGGGGTGGCATACAGAGTGAGAGGGAGGGAGAGGGAATCCCAAGGAGGCTCCACATCCAGCACAGAGCCCAACACAGGGCTTTGTCTTATGACCCTGAGATCATGACCCAAGCCAAAAACTAGAGGGGTGCTTAACCAACTGAGCCAGCCAGACCCCCCCTGCAGAAAATTTTTGTTTTAACTTTCAGTAAGTACAGAATTCTACGTTGGAAATTATATTCTTTGACTCTTTAACGATGACCTTCCATAATCTTTGGATTCTCTTATTTTTGTCAAGAAGTCAGTTGTTAGTCTTATTCTTGCTTCTTTGGATATATTTCTACTTTCTTTGTCTGCTTTTTAGAATTTTTCTTTGACTTTATCTTTGGGCTTGGTTCTGGTTTTTCTTGTATTTATTTTGCTGGGGTTTTTAGTACTTCTTGAATCTGTGATTGATGACTCTTACCAGTTTTGGAGATTTTCCAACCATTATCTCTTTAGATACTGCATTCCTCTCTTTACAGTTGGGACACCAGTTACTCATATCTTAGGCCTTTTTATTGTGTCTCATATGTCTTTTATGATCTTTTTTGTATTTTTTATCATTTTTCTTCCTCAAGTTTCAGCTCATATATTTGTACTGACCTGGCATTTAGTTCACTAATCTCTCTTCTACTTTGTCCAGTCTGCATTTCAGCACATCTATTGAGTTCTTCATTGCAGTAGTCACATTTTTTATTTCCTAATTACTTGATTCTTTTTTCTGTCAGTTCCATACTGTAATCATCTACCTTGTCATTTATTTCTTGAACATGTTAATCATAGTAATAATAAATTACATGTCCAAAAATTATAATATCTCAGTCATCTATGAGTCTGGTTTTTTTACTTCTTTTGGGAGGGCCTTATATCTTGGTTTGCCTGATAAATTTTCATTAAATGCTAAATATTGTCCATGCTAAATGATAGTGTTTCTGTTGAGGACTCAACCAACTCAAGGTTGGGTTGCAGTTTTTTGTAAGGCTTCTAATTTGCCTCCACTCCTATGCTATAGCTCTCCTGAAATTTCACCTGAAATCCTGCACTATTTATGAGGGTCCATACTCCTTGATAGGTTGTCGTTGGCACCAAACAACTGCTAAAAATACTACTCTGCCTTTTAGAGATCTTCTGCTTAGTGTCTTGCCTTCTTGTCCTATAACATTACAAATTTAACAAATACCTCAAAAGAGAAGACCCCTGACTGTCAGGCTTACTCCAAATGTTTCCTTCTCTTCAAGAACATGACACCTCAACTCTGACTGCCTTGGCAGCCCCAAATTCCAATTTTTGTCTCAGCAACCCTGGAGACTGTCAAAAGCGCTGTTGGCTTCTCCACCTCTTATTAAAAGCCCTTTTCCTAGATTCTCAACCTCTAACCAAGCGCCAAAAATTTGCAGATGACCTGAGGGGAAAATCAACTTTTAAAATGTCAGCCTAGCTCTTTAAGGTTTTCTACTCCCCGGGATCTTGTCTTATCAAGTCTTGGCTACCTTGACAGCGCTCTCATACCTCTATTTATTATTCTTTTAGTCTTACAGCTTTTCTAGCTGTATAGGAAGTGGTATAGGAAGTGGTTTATCACAAGCTATGGCATTAGAGCCTAAATCAAAGTTCCTAGTCAATATTTTTAATTATAAAATAGAAAAATATATGGCCCAAGAAAGTTAAGTGGATTCATCTGTTATATAAGGTTATTAGATGATTTAGCAATACCAGCATCTATAACCTACTTTGAGAATGGCTGGATGAAGTAATTTATGCAAGATCCCAAAGTTAGAGACAAAAAACCTGTATCAGAATCCAACCTCTTAAACCCCAGTATAGTCTAATCTGTTCTATACCACATTGCCTCACTTATTTACAGCAGTGGTTCTCAACCAGGAGCAATTTTTCCCCTCACTTTTGGTTGTCACAGCTGGGTAGGCAGTAGAGAATGGGGGAATTCAACTGGCATCTAGTGGATAGAAGCCAAAGATGCCACTTATACATCCTGTAATGTACAGGACAGCCACCCACAACAAAGAATTATCTGGCCCAAAATATCAGTAATGCCAAGGTTGGGAAAACCCTGGCTTATACTGTATCTGAGAATGTATATTTAAAGGATCACTTTCTGCTTCTTCATTACACTTAGCCATTAGATCAATACCAATAGATTTTAATAGGAATACATCCAGAGACCTTTTGACTCAAGAAAACGTCCACATATGATCTAGTAGATATTTGGTGAACCGTGTTTCTCAGAGCTTCAGCCAAATAATCTCCAATATTAAGACTTTAGATATTAATTTCTTAATATAGAATATTAATAATAAAGATTTAAATTCTTTAGATAGAATTTTTAGAGGTGGTTAAAACATTCTCATGTGGAGGTGTGTAATATCCATAAATGGATTATGTATATGTGAATGGCTATCTAGATGATAACTACATTTACGTACACGTTTATAGATATATTTGTACACGTTAACTTAAATGGTTCTTAGAGAATGTTTCCATCTTCTTTAATCAATTTCTTGAAAGCTCTTGAAAATATATTACAAATGGATATTTATCTAAGAAGTATATTACCAAATGTTTTTCAGAATAATTATTGTTTGTACCCAATGAGTGATTCTTCTAAAGTTCGGTTAGACTCCAAAATTTATTTTTCAGAGCATTACAGCTTGGTGGCAGAATTTTATTTTGGCTGAAACATGGCATGCATGTTTTTGGCTCAGATAAAAGTCTTTGGAGGTGTAGCAGAAAAATCTGATTCAGATAATTGAACAGTTAAAATTTCTTGGGTTAAAAGGATTAAAGTTTTGCTCGTTGGATATTAAAAACTATACTTAAATGAAGACTTATCTATTGCCTTATTCCTTTAAGCCTTAGCCAAGACAGTTTATCCTAATTAAACTTCTTTAGAAGCATACATCATTTTTTATATTCATTGACCTTTGAAGTAGCCAAAATAGAAGCCACTATTCCTAAGGATTTTCCCCGTTGTTTAATCTTGGCGCATGAAGTTTTTTTAGCTTTTCTCTGCTTCTATTAAGCTATTTTAAGTTCTTATATTTAGTGCTTTGCTGGTTTAATAAGCAATCTAAAGTCTCAAGAAAATGTCCTAATTTTTTGTCAGATTAATCATTTTGCACTTAGCCCCCTATTCAATTTATTTATCATATATATAGATATATATAGATATATATAGATATTTTTTTTAGAGAAAGAGAGTGCAGATGCCTGCGCATGCAAGTGGGGGGAGAGGGAGAAAGAGAGAATCTTAATCAGGCTCTACACCAGCATGGAGCCCAATGCAGGGCCCAATCTCCTGACCCTTAGATCATGACCTGAGCCAAAATCAAGTCAGACGTTTAACTGACTGAGCCACCCAGGCACCCCTGATGTATTTATCATATTAAATTTTGCATGTACTTTTTTTTTTAAGATTTTATTTACTTATTTATTTAACAGAGAGAGAGACAGCCAGTGAGAAAGGGAACACAAGCAGGGGGAGTGGAAGAGGAAGAAGCAGGCTCCCAGCGCAGCAGGGAGCCTGATGTGGGGCTTGATCCCAGGACCCTAGGATAACGCCCTGAGCTGAAGGCAGATGCTTAATGACTGAGCCACCCAGGTGCTCCTAAATTTTGCCTGTACTCTTAATTATTTCATTTAGTCTAAGAACTCTACCCTTACTTACCTATAACAAAGGGGAAATTTTTAAAAGTGTTTCATGAATAGGCAATATATCTACATGGTTCAGAATTCAAAAGATACAATAATTAGGACTGTTCAGCTGTCCACTACTTGTGAGGAAATAAACAGTTTTTCATTATTAAGATGACCATAAAACTTAAGAAAACTCAGATACTTTGAAGAGTGAACAAGGGCGCCATTAATTATACTAGGGTTATCCTGATCAAACCAGTCCATATTGTCCTGTTCCTTATTAGAGATAGTTAAACAAAGGTATTTAGTGAAATGAATTCTTGTATTGGTTTGAGTTTTTGGGCTGTGCTGTTTCTAACATTTCTTCCAACTCAAAGATTCTTGATCATGTGCTAAGAATATGCCAGGTAATAGAGAACTTAAGGAAATCTGAGAATCTCTAACAGAACAGGTCAGAGAGGCAAGATACCAATAGATAAAACAGTAAAGTAACAGTACAAATGAATTCAAATCAATATGGTTTTACTGAGCGCCTACTATGTGTCAAGAATGGTGGTTATAAAGATAAATAAAGACAAAAACTCCGTTCCTTGAAATCGAGGAGAGACATAATCCTATACACAATAATGAGAAGTGGTAGATGATTTTAATGAACTACACTTTATTGAACAGAAGGCACAAGGAATTGGGGAAAGTTTCACAAAGAAGTGTGTTTTAACTAGGCTTTGAAGAATGCAGTTCATTTTTGCCAAATTGAGATTACAAAGGAATGTAAATAATTGGAATAATAAGATAAAAAAGCAAAGAGGCCTAAAAGGTTATAATGTATCACAGAGAATGTCAAATATTGGGGAGAGACTTGTGGGTAAGCATGAATGGTAAGTTGTGATAGGCCTTTGAATGCTTTGCTGGAAAGTACATTTTTAAATGCTTAAAGTACATACGTGGGGGGGGGGTGCCTGGGTGGCTCAGTGGGTTAAGCATGCGACTCTTGATTTCAGCTTAGGTCATGATCTCAGGGTCTTGAGATTGAGCTCTCCGCATCAGGCTCTGTGCTCAATGTGAAGTCGGACTCTCTCCTTCTGCTCACTCTCACTCTCCCTTTCTCTCTTTTATTTTTAAAGGTTTTATTTATTTATTTGACAGAGAGAGAGAACACAAGCAGAGGGAGAGGGAGAAGCTGGCTCCCTGCTGAGCAGAGAGCCTGATGTAGGGCTCGATTCCAGGACACTGGGATCATGACCTGAGCAGAAGGCAGATACTTAACCAACTGAGCCTCCCAGGTGTGCCTGCTCCAATAAATAAATAAATAAATAAATAAATAAATAAATAAATAAAATCTTAAAGTTCATACAGAGAAAGAAGAGATCATTTGGGCTGAGAAACATCTTGTGACCAGTTTATCATAATGCACTTCTATTTGTTTATAAAGCCCTGTTTCAGAGGGATCAACAAATACTAAACATGAAGATCTTTCTTTTTTAATTAAATGCCAAAGAATAAAAGCTGCAGTAATCCCTCTAAAAGTTATTAGTAATGGACAAACCCATGGGGTTAGAGTGAGACAAATTTGATAGGGTTAGGAAAATTGTAGAGAAAAGCTATATATAAATCATGGTAAGAGCACTAGGGAAAATGCCTTAGAAAATTAATAAAGATTGGTTTGGTTTAAAGATGGTAAACAAAGACTAATGCAAAAGGGTAATGAATTCAGTCATGGAGACAGTTCATACTAAAGTGCTTTCTAAAGGAAATGCTGCTGGACTGGCTTTATTAAGTACTTTTTTCCCTTATTTTAAGGAAAAAGAGTAATAACCCATTAATAAAATTTACAGCTGACACTAAATTAGGAGATAATATAGCTGTTAATAAAATTATAGAAATTCTGATAATAAACACTGGAAGCTAGAAAAAAAGTTCAAAATAATGTTTAAAATTAAATAAACTATGTTCACCCCATTTTTAAATCTATACAGAAGCATCAGGTAACACTAGAGAAATGTCTCCATTTCCAGGAGATATTTCTGGTTTAGGGTTAATAAGTGAATGATAGAGCCAGCTAAAATTGAGAGCAGCAGAAATATGTCTTCACTGAAGGGTCTACATTTACAACCTGTATAATGTGATTATATTCCATGATTCGAAGTGGATTTTTTGTGAATTTTTTCATATAAATCTTTGTCATTGCATTTTCTAGAGAACACTATTCCTTCTGTGATTCACATTTTAATGAAGAAACTGGTTTAAAATGGTCTTATTTCTTCTAGATGTTGCTCAAATACCTAGAGTATATCTAGGTCTTAAGGAAGATTGGATGAGGAAAAATGAATGGAGGCCTAGATGAAAGGTCCACTTCACTGAAACAATTACTTGGATCCCTAGCAAGGTTCATATTTCTGTCTAAACTGCTGGTTAATCTGAATTTGCCCATGAGTCCTAGAAAGTAAACCATGGCCTTGAATTTCTGTGACTTGCAGTAGGATTAACCATTATATTTCTATCATAAATTACAGATCATAGCATGATTATTGTGAAAGATCAACAGTTCTCTTTGTTATGATCAAATAAATAGCTTTGCAGTCAGCTATTCTGGAATCTGTTAAAGCATTTAAACCTTAAGCCATTATAGCAAATCCATATAGATTTAAGCTTTTTAGAGCCTTGGCTATAGCTACGTTGAGAGTTTGACACAAAGGGTAATCAAAAAAGCTTTATTTTGAAATAGCCTTAGATTTATCCATTTCTATCTTCACATTCCTCTGTAAAAGATATCAACATTTAGATTTTTTTTATTGGGTGTTTTTATAAGTACAAAGAACCATTTAGAGGGAAAAATAAATGGTTATTATATGTAATATATTTGATAAATATCTTAATATATTGATTTATATTATATATTATATGGATATGTTAATATATGTGTAATATGTCTATTAAGCCTTAACTGAACATTCAGCTGCAGTAAACTTTTAGAAACCTGCTGTTTGGTATGCCAGCATAAGAAGTGGCTCATAATGGAGGTCATTAGGTTTCTTTGACACGTGATAGCAAGAACCCAACCCAGCATGCCACTTGTAAGCTTATCTATAAAGCATAAAGGCATTTGTCACCATTGACAGTACTGACATTTAATCTAGGATCTGTTTACAGCTCAGTTTTCCATGTGTTACTATGTATTATTTGGTGGTTCAAATGCTTCAAAGCATAGCTAGCTTTTCCCTTTGAGTTATTCTGAATTTTACCTAAACAGAGGAAAATGGAAATATTAAATAGATCCTATCGGGGTGATAATTTTTCTCCAGATGAATCATGCCTATCAAAAAGGTTTCGGGTGTTGACCTTTTGTGCTGTTTCTATAGTTTACAAGCCAAAGCTGTGATAAGGTAGATTATAATAAGTTAGATTAATGGTCCAGGATGGGGGCATAGCAGATTGGTTAAATAGGAAGGTCAGGAAAGCAGAGCCAGCAGGAACTGGGAAAAAACTTAACTCAGGTGAGGCAGATGTTGAGATAAAGTGTCTGGACACAGGAGTTGGTAGCAAATCTGGCATTAAGTCATTTTAAGTACAGCCTCTAAGGGTACGGCAGCCTGAGCAATTCTGTTATGAACACAGCAAGATGTTATGTGAACTAGGAGTGGTAGTGGAAAAAGGAAAAAAGTTCTTTCTCGGGAGGCAATCAGTACCATTCAGAGAAGTCTATTCTTACATGAAAGGAGCTGGACTGGTCTAAAAGGAAAGGTTGCCAGGAGCTAGCAAACAGTTTAGTTTTTAGAAGATGGAGCCTAGAATGTTAGGAAGGATAATCACTCAGGGCTAAGGATAGACAATCTTAGACTGAAGCCCAGGCCAGTTCTCAGGATTGATTAGTGCAGAAGACAATTTATTAAAGTAAAACAAAAGCTTTGCAGTTCCAGTTGGGCTACCACAGCTTGCATCTGAGAGTCTAAAGGAATTCTGTACCCTACTCTTGATAACATATCCTGCCCTTGTTAGGACTGGCTTAATGTTGGGGTACCCACCTCTGCAAGTACAGGCTGAACTATAAAGACCTAGGAAACATATAAGGAGGGCAAAATGAGGAAGGCCCCCATACAAACAACACAGGGCTTGAAATACGAGCCAATAAGGTATCTGAACATGTCTGTGGCAAGAGGCAAGTTGCAACTTAACTCCTAAAACCCTAAATTGAACCACTGCTGTGTATTGCATATATACTGTGCTGGGGTAATATTGGAAACAAAGTTATATGGCCCTTCCTTCAAAGCGCTTAGACTTAAAGAAAGCAGATGAGACATACACTAGAATACCATGTATAGAAAACACTATTTGAATTTTACCAAGAAATGGGCTGTAGAAATAATAGTGCAAGCATGAGTTCACTTTACACTAGCGATCAGGAAAACGGTATATTTTTTAAGTGACATGTAAACTGGTTTGTGCAACATAAGTGAGGTTTTGATGCAGATAAGAACTAGAAATGACCTCAGAGATCATCTAGTACATTTTGGAAATTTGAAAAATAATTGAGAACCATTGCTGGTGGGTGAAATTTTGTACAGCTTTCATGGGTGACAGCTTGAGAATACGTATCAAAAGCCTTTAAAATATGCATATCCTTTGAATCAGTAATTTTAGTTACAGGAATTAATCCTATGGAATAATTTAGCATATGCACAAAGATTTACATGCAAGGATATTCATAACAGCATTGATCTTAAATTTTTAATATTTTTAACTTCTCATTTTACAGCAAGGAGACTGAAGAAATAGTAGAGATCTTCCATATATCCTTCACCCAGCTTTCCTAAACACTAACATTTTACATAACCGTAGTACAATTATCAAAACTAGGAAATTAATATTGAAAGAATGCTGTTAATAAAGCTACAGACCTTATTCAGATGTTGCCAGTTATCTCACTAATGTTTTTCTGGTCTCGAATACAATCCAGGACCCCACATTGCATTAGTAGTGAATTTCTCTTATTCTCTTGCCACTGTGGCAGAGTTTTACCTTTGTCTTACATTTTCATAACTTTGACACTTTTGAAGAGTGCTACCCAGTATTCTGTATAATGTCTCTCAATTTGGGCTTGACTAAATTCAAGTTATACATTTTAGGCAAGAATACCACAGAAATGAAATTATGCTCTTAGCATATCGTATCAGGACACTTATGATACCAATATGCCTCATTAGTGATGATGTTAATTTTGATCACTGGGTTAAGGTGTTGCCTCTCATATTTCTCCATAAATATCTTGTGGAGAAATACTTTGAGATTATGTGTCTTTCATCTTTTTTTTTTTCTTTTTTGGTCTCATCATGCTTTTGCCATCTAATTTTAACATCCATTGATTAATCAGTAATAATTATTCTGTGGTGGCACCTGGGTGGCTCAGTCAGTTAAGCATCCAACTTTTGATTTATTTCAGCTCAGGTCATGATCTCAGGGTTGTGAGATCGAGCTCCTCATCAGGCTCCACACTCAGCGTAGAGCCTGCTTAACATTCTCTCTCTCTCCCTCTCCCTTGCCCCTCCTCCTGCTTGCACACACACGCTCTCTCCCTCTCTCTCTAAAAAAAAAAGAGAAAAAGGAAATAAATAAAAATAATTATTACTGTGGTATTAGCCAAATAATGATTGTCTATTTTTATTATTCCCTATACATTATTAATTAGAATTCTATTGTTAGGGGGCGCCTGGGTGGCACAGCGGTTAGGCGTCTGCCTTCAGCTCAGGGCGTGATCCTGGCGTTCTGGGATCGAGCCCCACATCAGGCCTCTGCTGTGAGCCTGCTTCTTCCTCTCCCACTCCCCCTGCTTGTGTTCCCTCTCTCGCTGGCTGTCTCTATCTCTGTCGAATAAATAAATAAAATCTTTAAAAAAAAAAAAAAAGAGAATTCTATTGTTAGGAAGAGCTTTCTCTTCTGCCCATTTATTTGCTTATTCATATACTTATTTATATCAGTATGGATTTGTGGGATATTCATTTTATTCTATGATTAAAATTCCTTGCTATCATTTTTTATTTTTTGCTCAGATTGTCCTAGATTTGTCCATTGGAAGTGCCTTCAGGATGGCCGTTAACACCCTTTTGACATATTGCCATCATTTTTTGACTTCTTTATATTCCGACACAAGATGCTCCAAGTTTTCCTGCCCTAAGCATGGAATTAGCCATTTCTCAAAATTCTAGTTCCTTTTATTGTCACTAGCTGTTCTCATTGCTACTGGCTTGTTTTTTCTCCTAGGTTTCTCTGTGGATGGAATTAAGAAATAAATGAATATATGCATACATCTGTATCTATTTCTATATCTACTTGTCTATATCTATTCCTATATCTATCTGTGTATACGTATATATTTTTTCAAATATGAGTTTGTACTGATATTGCCTACTCCAATATAACACAACAGTGTTTCCCCCCCATGGTTAATTTTAACTTTTTTAATGGTATGTAGAGAGTTACCATGGCTCTATAGATACCATGGTGTCTATTTACAAAGATATACTCAGTGAACTGTCCCTCTCCCCACATCCCTTCTCCATTCCCATTTTCCCATTCTTCTATCCTTTTTTCCACTTCCTCTTGGAGGCACTGAATTCATGGGTTTCTGATGTATCCTTCCTGTGTTTCATCTTATTTTTCCCTGAACAGCTTTATTGGAATATAATTCACATACCATATAATTTACTCACTTAAAATGTATAATTCAGTTTTTTGGTATATTCACAGCATTGTGCAACTATCACTACAATCAATTTTAGAACATTTTTATCACCCTAAAAGAAACTCTCTCCTCAGTTTCTCCAACTTCTGCCAATCTTTTGCAACCACTAATCTGTCTGTGCATATGCCTAGTCTAGAAATCCACAAAAATGGAATCTTACAATGTGTTTTGTACAAGCTTCTTTCATTTGGTATAATGCTTTCAAGGTTCATCCATTTTATAGCATGTATCAATAATTCATTCCTTTTTTATTGCCATGTAATATTCCATTGCATGGTATAATAATTTCCTAGGACTGCTGTAACAAATTACTACAAATTGGCAGGCTTAAAACAACATAAATTTATTCTCTCACAGTTCTAAAGCCTAAAAGTCTCTAGATATTAGCATTTAGAGTGATAAAGATATCACAGGGCTGTGTTCCCTCTGAAGTCTATAGGGAAGAATTCTTTGTATCTTCCTAGCTTCTGATGGTTCTTGGCAATCAATCCTTAGCATTCCTTGGCTTATAGCTGTATTTTTGTATGTCCTCACCTCTTATTATAAGGACACTCTTAACTCATTACGTATGCAATTATACCTACCTTATTTTTAAATAAGGTCACATTCTGAGGTTCCAGGTGAACATAAATTTTAAGGGGACTCTGTTCTACCCATTACATATAAATATACCACATTCTGTTTATCCATCAACAGTTGAAAGACATTTCATTCCTAAATTTGTTTATGCCCAATGAGCAGATAACATGAATATTTTCTTATTTCCCCTTCCTTTTTATTTGAAAGATGGCACACTGTTGTACTCTGTATTTTGGTTTTTTCACTTTGTAACATATCCAGGAAATCTCCCCATATTACTTCACAGAGATCTTACTCATTCTAGTCTAAATATTCAACCATAGAGAATTTATTAACATATCCATAAGATGGAAATTGATTAGTCATAAAAGCATTTTATTAACATGGGAAGGTATACATAATATATTTGCGCTTTTCTATAAATTTCTATAAATTTGTTTTTAATGTATCATACATTTACAAAACATGAAATTTTTCTTCTTAATCTTTTTCCTCATCTATTAGTTTCTTTTTCCCAGAGTCAACCAGTACTTCTATTGGAAGTCAATTATGCATGTTTTTCCACACCTTGCTTTTTCAGCTAATGTATCTTGGAGATTGTTCCATGTTTTTAGGACTACATACTATTCCATTTCATTAATGCACCATCATTTATTTTACTGATCTTCCTATGTACATCTTGTTTATTTCTAGTTTTTGCTACAACAAATAGAGTGGTACTATTTGTAATGAATAAAATAATTAGAAACAATACAAATGTCTATAAACAGTAAAATGGATAAATAAATGATATATTAATATGGTAGAATATGTAATGAGAAGAAATGAATGAAATGAATGAATGAATTACTACTACACTTAACAATATGAATTAAACAAACATAATGTTGAGCAAAATCAAAACTGAAAGAGTGAATGCTGACTTCCAACTTAGAGTAAAAATAGTTCCTTTTAGACCATTCTTTCTTGAAGGAAGCAACGTAACGCTGAACAAAATATAAAAGCAACAACCTGGGAACACTAGAAAACAACGAAGATTAGGCAGAAACTGAAGGAGAATCTATATTTGAAATAAGGGAATGGTCTCAAGTTTCCTCCTTTTGTGGCTTTTATCTCTAGGGCAAGCCCAAGTTGGCATTAAGTGGCATGCCTAAAACATGATAGAAAACATACAGTCTGACTGACAGGTTAGAATTTGAGTCTAGCAAAGATTAACTGCCTACTTTATGAAAAAAAAATTAACCCTCTTCATGGAAACACAGTTGACTGGTCTCTACAACAGGGGTCAGCAAACTTTTTCTTAAAGGGTTAAAAATTAAATATTTTAGACTTATAGGCCAAGTGGTCTCTGTTGCAACTACTCAACTATGCCACTGTAATGCAAAAGCACCTATAGACAATACATGCACAAATGGGCATGACTGTTCTACTAAAACTTTATTCACAAATCAGGTGACCTGCCCACTGGCTGTAGTTCGCCAACCCCTACTCCACAACATCTCGTTTATAATATTCAGGATACAGCCTAGAATTATAAGACATACAAAGAAACATGCACAATGTTGGGGCACCTGGGTGGCACAGCGGTTAAGTTTCTGCCTTTGGCTCAGGGCGTGATCCCGGCGTTATGGGATCGAGCCCCACATCAGGCTCCTCCGCTATGAGCCTGCTTCTTCCTCTCCCACTCCCCCTGCTTGTGTTCCCTCTCTCGCTGGCTGTCTCTATCTCTGTCNTATCTCTGTCGAATAAATAAATAAAATCTTAAAAAAAAAAAAAAAAGAAATATGCACAATGAAGAACAAAAGAAAACAGTGGAACTGGTATCTACCCAAAGAAAATGAAAACACTAATTCAAAAAGATATATGCAGTCCTATGTTCATTGCAGCCTTGGCATTTTTTTTTGAAAGGTTTTGTGTGTGTGTGTGTGTGTGTGTGTGTGTGTGTGTTTTGGTCAGAGAGAGAGAGAGAGAGAGAAAGCACAAGCAGGGGGATTGGCAGGCAGAGGGAGAAGCAGGCTCCCTGCTCAGTGGGACTCGATCCCAGGACCCCCAGATCATGACCTGAGCCATAGGCAGACACTTAACTGACTGAGCCACCCAAGTGCCCCAGCCTTGGCATTATTTACTAGAGCCGAGATGTGGAGGCAGGCAGCCTAAGTGTCCATTGATAGACAAGTGGATAAGTGGGATGTAGGGAACACACACACACACACACACACACAGAGGAATATTACACAGCTATAAAAAAGGATGGGATTATGTCGTTTGTGACAACGTGGATGGACCTGGTGGATATTATGCTATGTGAAATAAATCAGACTGAGAAAGACAAATACTGTATGATTTTACTCATGTAGAATCTAAAAAACAAAACGAATGAACAACAAACAGAATCGGGGGGGGGGGAGAAGAATTAGACCTATAAATACACAGAACAAACTAATGGTTGCCAGAGGGGAGGGGAGTAGAGGGACAAGGCAAATAGGTGAAGGGGAGTGGGTGATACAGCGTACCAGTTATGGAATGAATAAGTCATAGGAATAAAAAGTATAGCATAGAGAATATACTCACTGCTATTATAATAGTGTCATGTGATAACAGATGGTAACTATACTTGTGGTGAGCATAGCATAATGTATAGAGATGCTGAAACACTGTGTTATACATCTGAAACTAGTGTAACATTTTATGTCAACTATTCTGAAATTTTTAAAAAACTCAAAAGGTAAAAAAGAAAGAAAGAAATCAGTAGAGACCAACCCTGAAATGACTTTAATGTTGGAATTAGCACACAATTTTAAAATAATTATTTTAACTGTACTCCAAGATGTAAAAGGAAATTTGCTCATATGAATGAACAATTAGAAAATCTCAACAGAGAAATGGAAACTTTAAAAAATGGAAATTCTAGAAATGAGAAATGTAATCTCTGAAATAAAAAATTCAGTAGGTGCTCTTTCAACAGTTTAGAGATGACAGGAGAGCCAGCAAACTTGAATATAGAGCTATAGCGATTATAGGTGTGAAGAACAAAGAAAGAAAAAGATTGAAACAGAATGAACAGAGCTTCTGTAACCTGTGGGACAATATCAAAGGGCTTAGTGTATGTGTAATTGGAGTCCCAGAAGGAAAGGAGAGAGAGAATGGGGCAGGAGAAGTATTTGATGAATTAAGGACTGACAGTTTTCCAATTCTGATCAGAGACCTGAACTTGTAGATTCAGGACATTCAGTGAGCCACAAACAGAATAAATACAAAGAAAACCAAAATTAAACATATTATAATTATAATCAAACTACCAAACCAAAAGATAAAAAGAAGGTATTGAAAGTTGCTAGTGCAAAATAGCATGTTACATACAAAGGGGAGATTATATGAACAATTACAGATTTCTTATCAGGAAAAACGTTGGTCAAAAGAGAGTGGGACAACATCTTTAAAGTGCTAAAAAGCAGGGGTGTCTGGTTGGCTCAGTAGAGCATGCAGTTCTTGATCTTGGGGTTATAAGTTCAAGTTCCACATTAACTATGGAGATTACTTAACAGTAAAATCTTTTTAAAGTGATGAAAGAAATCTACCAACCCAGAATTCTATACCCAGCAAAATTTTTCTTCAGGGATGAAAGTAAAATTAATACATTTTCCTATAAACAAAAATTACACACCATGCGATTCTGCTTATATAAAGTCAGTGGAAATAGAAGTCAGGTTACCCTTGGAGGGGATTGGTATTGCAAGAGGAGAGTATTTCAGCATAACAAACCACCCCACAAATTAGTAGCTTAAAAATAATAGCAGTTTTATTTTCTCCCAATTCTGCAGTCAAGGCTAGACTCAGCTGGGCAGTTCTTCTCATGGCATTGACAGTGATCACCAGTGTGACTGCATTTAGCTAGGTGTTGGCGGCAGGCTGGACTCATTAAGGATGGCTAGAACCTTTTCTGTCTCTCCATTTAGTCTGCCTCAGTACTTCAGGATCAGGCTTCCAATTTGTACACTTTCCTGTATAGGTGTTATGCCTCAATAAAAAGTCTACTTTGAAAAGGGGTGCAAACAGTAGAGAACCTATTTTATAAAGAATAATGTAGCAAAAATAGAGACTACGAGATGTTCCAGAAAATATAAGTACTTCTATATGACTAGTATAAAGTTTTTGTAAGGAAAATGAATAGATGATAAAGCAAAAGAAAAAAGAGAGAGAGAACTTAGGGTTAGATTGCACTGAGATTTTGAATGCTTCTTAAGGAGTTGGGTCTGATTTGAAAGAATGTGGGAAGTTATTAAAGGGTTTTAGGCAGGGAAATAATATGATCCAAAACAGTATTTTAGGAGATATAATTCCATGCTAGTATAAAAAAATCACTTGGAAGAATCAGAGGTTATAACCAGGCAGACCCTTTTGGAAGCAAAAATTGGATATGCACCCTTGGAATTTGAATTAGAATAGTGAAAAGCTAATAGAAAAGAATTTATTTAACTCGCATATAGGGATTGAGGGCCTACTGTATTGCAGGCACTAGTAATGTACTGTATATGTGGAGGTGTCTACCTACAGGGAACTCACAATATATGAAATAGAGATATGTAAAGAAATAATCACAGTTTATTGTTATAAGAGCTGTAGTAGATGAATGCTTAAAGTGTTAAAGACCTAAGAAGAGGGAACAATTAATTGCATGGAGGAATCTAAGAAATGCTTTATACAAGATTTAACATTAGATGGGTATTTGAGGCTTGACAAGCAAAGACAGCCAAAAAATAAAAATAAAAATCTACACAGAAGAAACAACATATGCCAAGGCATAGGCAAAGAAGAGTCAAGCCTCATGCACTGGGGGATATATTTCATATGCCTACAGTGCAAGCTAAGCATAGGTAAAAGAAGCTAGAAAGATAAAGAAGGAACACATTACTAAAGGCAAAAAGACATCATGAAAGGTTTAATAGGATTTAGTGACTATGTAAGAAAACAAAAGTAGTCCAAAGATTTTGAATTCAAGTGACTGGAAAGATGATAATACAAAGAAATAGGAACTCAGTATTGAGAATTACATAGTGTATAGATAGTTTTCATCTGAGTGGACATAAAATATCTAGGAGGTCTTTTTTAAGTATGTGTGAAGAATAACAGTAAATCAATGAAAGTCTGAATATCAGATACTCACACGGGTTCTTAGAGTCAACCAACAACCTAGAATCGATTATTGTGCCAGTTGACCATTGAAATAATTACAAACTGTAAAAGAAAAGAAAAATTACCTGAATGAATGTTTTTCTTAACTGAGAAGAAAGAGAAATCTTTAAATACATATAGGACAACTGAAGAAGAGACAGAATTGCTATGAATGTTCCAAAGGTTTGGTTTTAAATAATCAAATTAATTCCTCTTTCATTTGTTTTAAAATACTGTTGTTTCAAGAACCACCAATTATCAGCTAATGCTGGAAGTCTGTAATTATGTGTTAATATATGACAAGACTGGCAATCTCCACCGAAGACTGGCACTTAGCAGAATGCTTAAAGCTGCTATTGGTCCAATGAATCTGTAGCTCAGAAATTTTCCTAGAAAGTAACCTGTATTGTTCAAATTACATATCCATTTATGGAGGAAAAAACCCACTGAGTACAGGTAGCGTTACCTGAATCATTGTAGAGTAATTGATTAAAAATTCAAATCAAACTTTAATACTGTGGACCCAGATGAATGGTTCCTTGGGGCCTGGAGGGCAGAAAGAAGTGGGGGCGTACTAAGAAGAACAAAGAAATTTTTAGAAGTGATGGATATGTTCATTATCTTGGTTGTAGTGATAATTTCATGGATGTATTCATATTCAAACTTACCAACTGTACACTTTAAATACGTACCATTTATTGTATAACAGATGTACCTCAATAAAGCTGTTAATAAAAAAATTAATTAAATTTTAGAATAGTCAGATATAATATTTTTTAGTCCTGCACCATTATCCATATTGAAAAGTTAGCCATTTTAAAATATGAAATATATTTTAATTTATTTAATATAAATATAAAATGTAATACAAATACAAAAACACAGCTTGAAGAAATCTAGGCTTCCTGAGTTATGATGAATTGAGTGTAGTGATTTTTAACTAGAATCTTAAAGTAATACACTTCATTAAGCTGTACATTCGTGTGTATATGTTTGTGAACCTATGCTGATTCTGGTGATTATTTTTCTTGAAAATTGGTATGTATGGAATGGATGTTAAACTGGCTTTTTTTTTTTTTAAGATTTTATTTATTTGAGAGAGAGCACAAGCAGGGGGAGGGGCAGAGGGTGAGGGAGCCTGACTCAGGACTCCATCCCAGGACCCCCAGATCATGACCTAAGCCAAGGCAGACACTTAACTGACTGAGCCACCCAGGCACCCCATTAAACTGGCTTTTCAGCAGCTTTTAGAATACATCAATATCACATTAGTTTGAACATTTTTTCCCTGTGAGAGATGCAGAATGATCAGTATTTCAGGTGCCTCACATCATAGTAAACACTTTCAATAAAACTTTCTTCTAACCTTTGTACACTTTTGCTTTATTAATGAGATTTCCTTTTAGAATCAGACTATTAATGGCTTTCTGACAGTGTCGTCCTGGCTATGGCTTTAATAAAGAAGTTCAAATTGGGGTATATGATATAAGAGAAACTTTCAAAAGAATTTGCTATTTGGTGCTTGGAGTGTGGTCAGTCAGATGCCCTTATAATATTGCTAGAGTATAAATAGTGAAAGTATTTATACCCTTTTATACAGTAACTTCAGTTAATGGAGTTTAATCTAAATAACTAAAAATATGGGAGCAGCTATGTGTGAAAATGTATTTGTGTCATTTTTTTATATAACAGTAAAAATTAAAATGAACTTTAATATAATGGGTAAACTGTTATTTATTGATACATTATTAAAAATAATGCAGCAATTTGTATGTTAGATGTATGTTAGATGAAAAGTAAACCAATACAGTGGGTTCATTTATTTTGTGAAACTTCGTTAACTTAAAATTTGAGGACTTTTCAGTAAGTATAAAAAAATCAGAATATAAAATTACCATCAAAATAGCAAGAGTGATTATCGTAGGGGGTAAGATGATAAATACTATGTGTTTTCCATATCTTATTTTTATTTTATTTTTTAAATTATTAGTCATTTTTAAAAGACCATACTCCTTTTAATTAACAAATTTAGCTACCCTAAAGTAACATAGACAACTAGTGGCTGAAGCTCTGGGGTTTCATTAGTACAGTGATGACTTAATTAACAAATCCTCTATGAACAAAACCTCTTTCCCAAGACTGGCCTTGGTGCAGCAGGCATGAGGGAAGGATCAATTTTCTCTGAGCTAGATTGGTGGCAGCAGGGACTAATGAGGCAGGGCCTTGAAAGTGGCTCTCTCTCAGATCTAACTCCTCAGGGGATGGCTAGAACTGATGCTGAGGGCACTGCTGCACTCCCGGGACCTACATAGCCTGGTTACCCAGGTGTTGAAAAAACGATTTCTGTGCCAAGACCATATGCGGCTTTTAAGAGACTCCACAGGATTCTTGCTTTAGGCAGAGCATTCCTAGTGTGGAATGAGGAGGCTAGAAAATAGCAAAGAAGGAATCCCATGTGCTAGGGTGCTTCCAGTTGTCTTCTGTGTACTCACTGTGCTGCTTTTTCGATTCTCTAGGCTTCTTTTCATTCAGCTATAAAATGAAAGGACTGACTAGAAAATCTCTAATATAGCTTGCTGTTCTAATGAACTATGTATCTAGATCAGGAGTCAGTGAACTTTTCTCTAAAGGGCCAAGTGGTAAATATTCTCAGCTTTGCAGTACAGACAGTCTCAGTCACAACTGTTCAACTCTGCTTCTGTAGCATGAAAGCAGCCATATGTAACAATACACATAAACAAATGGGTGTAGCTGTGTTCCAATAAAACTTTATTTACAAAAATAGGCACTAGCCAGATTCGGCCCCTAGGCCACAGTTGGACAACCCCTGGTCTAGATATTAAAATAATGGAAATGTAATTTCCATGAAAATGATATTTCACTATCCGAGTTTAACACCATGAGAAAAGGATAAAAATATCCTGTCACCAAACTGTTGTATTAAATTCTCTGCAATTGAGGAACCCTGAGCTTTCTCGATTAAGGGAGAATAATAATGTCTACAACACTTAATGATTCTTTTAAGTCTTCAAAATTCTTTGAGCCTAGTAGGACCAGAGTTCAATGCCTGTTAATTTTGTTGCTGATAAAATCGGCTAAATCATGCCTTTCATGATAATGTGAGCTGCAGACCCTGTGTGTATGTGTTTCAGAACGGATGACTGCCATGCTAGGCAGACTTCAGATCTCCATCTATCTTGGGTTGGGTTTATATCTTGGCCTTAAGTTACCAGGATTCTAATGTGGAAATCGGCCTGTCTTCATTTTGGAGACCTTTGTTAGTTCTCCCACCTCAGGCCTCAGCTAATCTACTTTGTCTAGTGCATTTATATCAAACTTTACTTCTGTTTGCTCTAACAACAAAGCAACCATGGGTTGGGATAATTAATTCAGACCTATTATTACATGAAGGGATCAGCACAGTGACACTTTATCTGCCTAAAGAAGTCTAAAATATTCCTGTTTGCCAGCTTGCTTTCATCTCAGCACTGTTTGGGATCTTTACTTTTTAAGCTGCAGAGCATTAATTCCTTACTGACCTATTCTTCACTAAACACAGCTGTAAGCCCAACAGAACTGACATACTCTTGTACTTACAGCTTATCCAGAGTAAGCAGGTCTACCATCTCAGCATGCTGACAACTATACCCCCTACTTTAATGCAGCAGTTTTCGAAGTATGGACCCATTAGAGGTCTCTGAGACTCCTTCAAGTTGTCTCTTCCATGAAGTCAAAGCTATTTCACAGTAATATTAAGCTATTCTTTGCTTTTTTGACCATCAATTTCAGTAGAGTTTTCCAGAGATTACGTAATGCGTGATATAGCAACAAATTAAATACTAAAACAGATATGAAAACCCAGCTGTCTTTTATTAAACCAGACATTAAAGAGATCAGCAAAAATATAAATGCCACCCTTTTTACATTTTTGTTTGGAATACATTATTATTTTTCATAGAAATATGTTGAAGTGTAACTTGCTTACTAATACATCTTTTTAAGTTTCTAATACAGTAAACATTGATAAATTTAATTCACATAAGCAAAAGCTATTTGAGGTTCTCAATTTCTAGGAGTATAACAAGAGTCCTACACCTACTCTAATGTAATACTCTTAGTTGCAATCCTCTGCTCTCATCTACCAATGCCTCAACATCCTCAACAGATGACCATAAATAAAATACCACTGAAATTCCCCCAGTCAGAGATAGCAAATGTTAACAATTTAGTGATTATCCTTCCAGATGTCTTTTTACTGAGGGCTTTCATGCACACATTACATAATTTTGCATATATAGGATCATACTGTACTTTTCCAAACTTTATCTCATGAGACACTTCCATTTAATTAATGTCTGAATTCTTAAAAAACCTAAGGTCTTGAAAAGGGAATAGACATCATCTTATCAAATTCCCAGATCTATTCATTTCAGTTTTATAAACTCCAAATTGTTAGAAAGTTTTTTCTTCTGTTGAACAGAATTTATTTTATCATTTCTGTCCATTGGTCCTAATTCCATTTTCAGGAGCTATGTAGAATATATCTTACCCATCTTGGCTATGTTGCATTCTGGATATTTTCTTCTGATCTACCTTCCAGTTCACTAATTCTTTTCTAAGCTGTGTCTAAGTTTCTGTTGAATTTATCCACTGAATTCTTATTTTCAATTTCCATTGATTCTTAACTTCAATTTTTTATACTTCATAGTCCTCTGCTGAAGTTCAGTAAGCATAGTTATTTCACAGTTTCTGTTTGATAAGTTCAATATCTGGAACTATTTGGGACTACTTTCTATTATATCATTTCTGCTGGTTTTAATTTCCTTCCTTGTCTCCTTATTTACTATTTATTTACTATTCATTTTTTATTGTGAGCAAGACAGTGTATTTGGAAAATTCCTTGCAGAAATAATGTGAAGCATAGGATGATTCATGTTTGCTTTTGGCAGTTGCAGAAACACTGGCACACCAGAGTCATCTTGATCTAAGTTTAGGAATTCAGAATTGGAAACTCAGCTGTTGTCCTTTGCCGAGGCCTGTCTCCTTCCTGTTCACCCATATTCATAGGTGCAGCCCTTTGGGTTTCCTTGCATAAGGAAGTTTTACCAGGGCCATTTCTCTTGACAGACTCTAGATTCCAAATTTTGTCTTCCTAGCAGTATCTAACACCAGACTCCTCTCTGGGCCCTATCATCCTTGAGATCCAATTCTGGTAATACTTTACTCGTTAATTAGACCTTCAATGCCTTGAAGCACAGTTTTAGAATACATTTTACCCAGATGTTCTAATTGTTCTTCTTAAGACAGTTGGTCTAAATTATGTAGTCTGCCATTATCAAAAGCCCCTAGAACCTACTTAAATTAATATTAATACTTCTCTGGCCTTCTGGGATACTTAGGAAACAGGGTCAGGGTGTCTTACCAGAACATCCTCATATACACATCTTATCTGTACCACATTCATCCAGGTACTCTTTAAGAGCACTTCTTGGATGTTCAGTCTGATTTTATACTTAGTTCAGACAAAGGGAAGGTATTATTCAAGTAAGCAGTTACTCTATAGCCTTCATCTCATAATTGTAAATTCTGTTTGGATTAAAAGTCACAGTGCTGCCTTTTTTATGTTTATTAACCAGGTTAGGCTAAGGTAGTAGCCTAACAAATAACCCTCAAAATCTGAATGACTTTCAGTAATAGATATTTATTTTTCTGTTACATTCTTGTTCTACACTGGTTTAGTTGAGGCACTACTCCATTTTGTATTTATTCTAGGACCAAAACTGAGGGACAGCCCCAATCCAGAACATTGCTAGTTTTATTAGAGGTAAGAAGATGAAAGAACCACATAGCAGTTACAGCTTTTGTGTCATTTCCCCTCACATTTCATTAGCTGAAGCAAGTCACATGGCCAAGCCTGATATTGATCAGATAGGAAGTATAAATTAAACAGATTACAGTTTTCCCACGGGGATAAGCCCAGTAAGGGGAGACCGTGAATACAATGTCCATTGGCTCCATTTTCCTTCACAGGTTTATATATATTCTGGTCTTCTTGTTTTAAAACTAATGCTTAGAATGAAAGATCCTGTTGCAATTTAGAATTTAAACCAACTGAAAACAAAACATCAGAACAAACTATTGTTTAAACCTTGAATTAAGCTAAAGAATTGAGTTTGTTTTAAAAACCACTCTAGGCTCTTTTTAAAACATTAATTCTGTGTGTGCACAGTTTATTTCATCTGGTATTTCTCTAAATTCCTTTATCCTACCTCTTATCCAACCAGTCATATAGGAATTTGCTCTTTGGGGAGTTAAATCTTAAATATTGACCTCTAGGTATTACAGAGTGGCCCAGTTGTGTTTTCCATTTTGTACTACGCTTTCATGAGCACTAAATTTTCCATATTAGCTTTTCTAGGATTTCTTTTTAAACAGTTTTGTTTGTTTTAACTTTAAATTACATTATTCCCATTTATTTGCAATTCTCCTCTCTTCTCCTAATTGTTTTAATCGCCCACCCACCAAAGGTACATTTACTGTCTTCTACCCTTTCATTCATTATATATGCCCATAAATTCTAAACTCAGAGTTCTCCATTAAACTTGTGGTACTTTTCTAGCTATTCTCCTATTACTTGTTCAAAACATTTTTGGAATGTATTGGGATTTTCTTTAATGTTTGAGGTTTTCTAGTGTGTCATTTTCATGAATCAGAGCAATTCCTACTATTATTGTATGGAGTGTCTTATATAATGATTTTTTTCCATAAGTAAAGTAAAATATTAAGCAACATGGAAGATTGTATTATTTCTTAATCTAAAATATATTTATTTAATGATGAGATGGAAATATAGGTTCTTTGAAAGGGAAAGATGTATGCTCCAAATATAATTCCTGTGTCAAAAAGCAGCAAGTGCTACCACTGTTTTGTGACCCCTGAATGTTGTCTGCTTTCTTTGTACTAAATCTAATAGTAATTGATTCCAAAGAAGATCACAAAATTCCCCATTGTTGGCTTTAGAAATGCACTGATGAGTACCTTGTTTGATGGGATAAAAGCTTCAATAAGTGATGCCCCCACCTGAGTGGTTAATTTCAAAATATTGTTTGTCTAACATATTGTAGTCAATGACAACTGAACAAGAACTTTTAGGAGCAGTTGGCTGTCCAATAATAGCAAATTTCAAGGCTATGCAAATTGTGCCAGTTCAGCGCCGCTCTTTTCTCTATTATCATATCAATTGAGTCAGTTCATAGTAGACAAAGCAAGGTTATGGGAACCACCTAGAGCATCATGCACCATTTAACATCAATGCAGCATACATGAACATCTGCAACTTCAGTCTTATTAACAGGGGATAGAATCGAAGGCAATAAACAGCTTTCTTCATCATTTAATTGCAAAATAGTATTTCCTAATGTTTGCATTGTTTATCAACAGGAACTTCATCAATAATTGTATAATTATGGTTGCCTAGATTACAGTGCTCTCATGCATCTTGTCATTTTTTACAGAAGTCTAAATTTGAACACATGATTCAAGACTAATAATGTATGTCCCTTGAAATGTGAATTGCATAATACAGATATTTTGTGTAGCAGGAGAATGGCAGTTTATGATTCCTCAGTCACTTGGGGGATTAAGTTAACACAGAGAAAAGAAATAAAGGCAGCAAAAAATGAGGAAGCCACTAGTTAGATTCAAACACAGACCCATTGAACATGAGAATAGGTTATATTCTTAAGAATTAATCACAAGTAATGAGATGTTTGCTCTAGGCCAGAATTGGGCCAAATTAAAACATGATTATTATGCCGAGGTCTTCCCCTCAGCCTCTATATTTAAAGGGAGAAAATGGCAGAAAATTACAAATATAGCAAGAAAAAAGCTATGCTGGCCAAAGTTAGAAATTCCAAATGGTAGAAGAAAGGCTTAACATACGTGTTCAGCCTTACCTTTGTTGCTTTTTTGAAGCCTGATAATGCCAGTACTCCTAACTAGAAAAATGTGAGCATTTACCGTAAGCAGCCACGTGCATTCCTTAGGCTCTGTGGCAGCAGAGTTCCTTTTTTGCACACAGTGCAAAATATCCACAAAAAATGAAGGGAAATAATATAAGCGCAATAAGTTATTGGTGTGATCAGTGGGAGTTGCCTCACCATTGAGCAGGAATAGGAAAATATGAAAAACAATGGGTATATTTAAAGCAAGTAAAGCAACGGTCTGTTCTGAAAAGCTTGTCCCATTTAAACAAGAAAATCTCACATTTTTATTTAAATTCATTTTATATTTAAGGAAAATCTGAGGCCTGTTCATGAAATTGCATTTGAAATACTTTAATTGGTGATTAAGATTCCTTTCCCTCACAAAAAATTAAAAATCTAAGAGCCCCATTTGAACTAAACTATTTCTTCCCAAGTGATCAACATAGTTATTTCCTTCAAAAAAAAAGTCTAGAATTAGAATATTTTCTCTACCTGATTAGTCTGTATTTATCCCTTTAATAATTCCATTCATTTTCTAACAGAAAATTTTTCTTCCCTTCTCAGATTTTTTTAAAGATCATAGAAAGAAGGGAGGAAAGCACTGCTATAGTTAATTACCCAAAGAGTAAAGGAAGATAGAGTTTTTGCCCCCTTTTTTGTGGTTTTTGGTTATAAAGAACATAGCAGAAGCTTTTTTAACATGATCGTTAACCTATCATTTCCTCTATCTGAGGGATGCTAAGAACTGGTTTGTTAAAGGTAATAGTTTGACTTGTAATTACTTAACACTGCACTAAAATTCCTTGAAGTAATTGCAGCCTTTACTATAAACTTGAAAAATTTCTAGCTCCATGCAGAATGAAGGTGAAGATTTTATATACATACATATACATATTTATGCCTCTCACCTGAATACTTCAGAGAGCACATTTTTCTAGGCTGGGGCTTTGCAATAAATGTCTGCAGTACAAATTCTGACACATATACACCTTTCCCTTAAAGAACTTATATGCAGACATTTTTCAGGAACCCTTTCTAGGAGCTATTTATCAAACCTGCTATGATAATAACTTTGTCCTAATGAGTCTCAGTCTCTATTTAGGGAATAATCGATAAACTACAAATTAATGTTCCATAATTCACATTACAATGCACATGTAATTATTTTGAGATGAGGCAAACTCTGTGCATTTAATTTACAGCTGTAATTAAGTAAACTCATTTGATACTAATTAGGTGAGCCTAAAAGGATCATAAGTTCATATATTTAATTATCAAAGTACAATCAGCAACTAGTTGTTGAAAAGCTTTCCTGTCTTGAGTTCAACACTGAGCTTTGACCACACTATGATTTTATCTGCAACATATTAAAATGCGTTATGAATAATGGAGAATCTACTTGGTGAATTAGCTTTTTTGATAATTATATTTGTAATTTAACATCTGAAAAAATGGGCTTAAGAATACAGAAGTTCTATATCTGACAAAACTGTCAATCAGAAGTGAAGGAAAAATTAAGTCATTTCCAGTTAAACAAAAGCCTAAAGGAGTTCAGTATTAGGAGTTCAGGTCTCAGAGACCTGCCCTATGAGAAATACTGAAGGGAATCCTTCAGGCTGAAACGAACGGATGCTAGACAGTCACTCATAGCCATATGAAGAAAGAAAGAACTCCAGCAAAGGGAACTATGTTGATAAATGTAATAGCCCGTATTAATGTATTTTTGGTTTGTAACTCTTTTATGTCATACATGATTTAAAAGACAGATACACTGAATAGTAAATATAAATATATGTTAATTGGCACACATGTATAAAGATGTAATTTATAACAACAACTGTAGCAGGGAAGGAGCTGTATAGGAAGAAAGGTTTTATATGCTATTGAAGTTAACTTGGTACCAATTCAAACTAGATTGTTATATATTTAGGATGTTAGTTGTAATCCCCATAGTATCCGCTATGAAAATATCTAATGAATACAGAATTTTTATCTCTTTTGTTAGAGTACTTTACAAAAATTAGGGGCACCTGCATAGCT
The DNA here is from genome assembly GCF_002007445.2 of Ailuropoda melanoleuca. Taxonomy (NCBI): domain Eukaryota; kingdom Metazoa; phylum Chordata; class Mammalia; order Carnivora; family Ursidae; genus Ailuropoda; species Ailuropoda melanoleuca. The sequence continues at coordinate 78,017,421 of NC_048223.1, forward strand.
CAGTCGGTTAAGCATCCATCTCTTGATTTTGGCTCCGGTCATGATCTCAGGGTTGTGGGATCAACCCCTCATCAGGCTCCACACTGAGCATGGAACCTACTTAAGATTCTCTTTCCTTCTCCCTCTGCCCCATACTTAAGATTCTCTCTCCTTCTCCCTCTGCCCCTTCCCACTCATGCTCTCTCTCTCTCTCAAAAAAAAAAAGTATATAAAAATTAGTCTATTAGAAAATATACTTGATTGCTAGCTTAGAAGTCTTTTAAATTCTACTGGCAGTCAGTCACTGAGTATTTATGGAGTACCTAAAATAATGAGCTTTCTTTTCTTATTTTTTTTAAAGATTTTATTTATTTATTTGAGAGAGAGTGAAAGCGAGAGAGATCACAAAGGGAGAGTGAGAAGCAGGCTCCCACTGAGCAGGGATCTTGATGCAGGGCTCTGTCCCAGGACCCTGAGATCATGACCTGAGCTGAAGGCAGACGCTTAAAGGACTGAGCCACCCAGATGCTCCTCTTCTAGCTTTCAATAGTTGTCCCTGTTTCTTCCCACTAAATTCATAAAAGTATAATAAAAAAGAAGAGTTATCTGATATCTAGAGTGGCTTCCTAGTGTTGGAATATGCTAGATAAAATGTTCACATCTTCATATTTTCCAGCCATATCTATGCTCTAAGGAACATGAAAGCTTGTGCTCATGATTCCCTGAAGGGTTGAAAATTTTTTGTCTATCTCCATGTGTTTAAAACCAAGATACCTGGCTGTGAGGAGTAGAAACCACCTATGTGATCAAGTATATGTTCCCTTCACTCTCAAAGTATTTAGGGTATTGCCATCACTCTCAGAAAATGTGGACCTTACTCTCAGACACTCAAATTCTAGACTTTCAGAATGAGTTAACCAGAACATGGAGTTTTTTTTCCTTTTCCTTATCAACAGCCACATAGTAGAATAAAAAGTAATTGCTGATACTTTCATTGTATATTATAGCTCACATAGAACATTTACCTAAATAGTATCTGAAATGAGGTATTAAAATAGATGAACATTTTTCTTTCTGGATAAAATCTAAGACACTGATAGATTTGCGAATATTGAACCACCCTTGCATCCCAGGGATGAATCCCACTTGGTCATGATGGATAATCCTTTTAATGTACTGTTGGATTCTATTAGCCAGGATCTTGTTGAGGATTTTGGCATCCATATTCATTAGGGAAATCGGTCTGTAATTCTCCTTTTTGATGGGGTCTTTGCCTGGTTTGGGGATCAAGGTAATATT